>NC_092225.1:79050112-79385112 GCF_036320965.1 Panulirus ornatus | reverse complement strand
GACTGGCCCAATCCACCGACATGTATATACATAAACACCCACATACGCACATATACATACCCATTCATTTCAGTGTTTATATATACATATATACACATGTACCTATGCATACTTGCTTCCTTCATCCATTCACATCACCCCCTTGCCACAAATGAGAGAGAGAGAGAGAGAGAGAGAGAGAGAGAGAGATCACGAGCACTAGGAAAAGACAAGGGCCACATTTGTTCACAATCACTCCGTAGCTCTTGTGTAATGCAGCCAAACCACAGCTCCCTTTCCACATCCAGGCAACACAAGACTTTCCAGGGTTTACCCCAGACACTTTACATGCCCTCGTTCAATCCATTGACAGCATGGTGACCCTGGTATACCACATTGTTCCAGTTCACTCTAATCCTTGCACACCTTTCACCCTCTGTAAGTTCAGGCCCAGAAAGCTCAAAATCTTTTTCACTCCATCCTCCTACCTCCAATTTGGTCTCCCACTTCTCGTTCCCTCCACCTCTGAAACATATATCCTCTTTGTCAATCTTTCCTCATTCATCTCTCCATGTGACCAATCCATTTCAATGCACCCTCTTATGCTCTCTCAACCACACTCTTTATTACCACACATCTCTGTTACCCTTTCATAACTTGATCGATCAAACTACCTCACACCACATATTATCCTCAAACATCTCATTTCTGCCACATCTACCCTCTTCTACATAATTCTATCTATAGCCCATGCCTCATAAACATTGTTAGAACCAGGATTGAACCCATTTTTTCTCCAAGATAACGTTCTTGCCTTACATTCTTCAACGCTCCCAGAACCTTCGTTTCCTCTCCCACCCTGTGACTCACTTCCGCTTCCATGGTTCCATCTGCTGTTACATCCACTCCCAGATATCTAAAACACTTAACTTCCTTCAGTTTATCTCCATTCAAACTTACCTCCCAATTGACTTGCCCTTCACCCCTACTGAGCCTAATAACTTGCTCTTATTCACATTTACTGTTTTCTTCTTTCGCACACTTTACCAAATTCAGTCACCAACATCTACAGTTTCTCACCCGAATCAACCACCAGCACTGTATCATCAGCAAACAACAACTGACTCGCTTCCCAAGCCCTCTCATCCACAACAGACTGCATACTTGCCCCTCTCTCCAAAACTCTTGCATTCACCTCCCTAACCATCCATAAAAAAATTTGAACAACCATGGAGACATCATGCATCCCTGCCACAAACCGACATTCAGTAGGAACCAATCACATCCTCTCTTCCTACTCGTACACATACCTTGCATCCTTGACAAAAACTTTTCACTACTTCTAGTAACTTACCTCCCACACCGTATACTCCTAATACCTTCCACAGAGCATCTCTATCAACTCTTATCATATGCCTTTTCTAGATCCATGAATACTACATACAAATCCATCTGTTTTTCTAGGTATTTCTCACATAAATTCTTCAAAGCAAATACCTGATCCACATATCCTGTACCATTTCTAAATCCACACTGCTCTTCCCCAATCTGATCCTCTGTACATGCCTTTACCCTCACTCAATACCCTCCCATATAATTTCCTAGGGATACTCAACATACTTATACCTCTGTAATTTGAAAACTCACCTTTATCCCCTTTGCCTTTGTTCAATGGCACTATGCATGCATTCTGCCAATCCTCAGGCACTTCACCATGAACCATGTATACACTGAATATCCTTCCCAATTAGTCAACAACACACTCACCGCCTTCCCCAATCTGATCCTTTGTACATGCCTTTACCCTCATTCAATACCGTCCCATATAATTTCCCAGGGATACTCAACATACTTATACCTCTGTAATTTGAACACTCACCTTTATCCCCTTTGCCTTTGTTCAGTGGCACTATGCATGCATTCTGCCAATCCTCAGGCACTTCACCATGAACCATGTATACACTGAATATCCTTCCCAATTAGTCAACAACACACACACCACCTTTTTTAATAGATTCCACTGCAGTACCATCCAAACCTGCTGCCTTGCCGGCTTTCATCTTCTGCAAAGCTTTCACTGCCTCTTCCATGTTTACCGAACCATTCTCCCTCACCCTGTTACTTTGCACAGCACCTCGACCAAAACACCCTATATCTGCCACTTTATCATGAAACACATTCGTCAAACCTTCAAAATACTCTCTCCATTTCTTTGTCACTTCATCACTACTTGTTATTACCTCCCCAATAGCCCCCTTTACTCATGTTCCCATTTGTTCTCTTTGTCTTATGCACTTTATTCACCTCCTTCCAAAACATCTTTTTATTCTCCCTAAAATTTATATATATATATTATAAACATGTAAATATATTTTTCTTTTTTACTATTTGCCATTTCCCATGTTAGTGAGGTAGCGTTGAGAACAGAGGACTGGACCTTTGAGGGAATATTCTCACCTGGCCCCCGTTCTCTGTTACTTCCTTTGGAAAATTGAAAAAAAAAAAAAAATGAGAGGGAAGAATTTCCATCCCCCCTCTCCCTTCCCTTTTAGTCGCCTTCTACAACACGCAGGGAATACGTGGGAAGAGTAAATGCGAATAAGAACAAGGTTATTGGGTACAGTAGGGTTGAGGGTCAAGTCAATTGGGAGGTAAGTTTGAATGGAGAAAAACTGGAGGAAGTAAAGTGTTTTAGATGTCTGGGAGTGGATCTGGCAGCGGATGGATCCATGGAAGCGGAAGTGCATCATAGGGTGGGGGAGGGGGCAAAAATTCTGGGAGCCTTGAAGAATGTTTGGAAGTCGAGAGCATTATCTCGGAAAGCAAAAATGGGTATGTTTGAAGGAATAGTGGTTCCAAAAATGTTGAGTGGTTGTGAGGCGTGGGCTATGGATAGAGTTGTGCGGAGGAGGATGGATGTGCTGGAAATGAGATGTTTGAGGACAATATGTGGCGTGAGGTGGTTTGATCGAGTAAGTAATGTAAGGGTAAGAGAGATCTGTGGAAATAAAAAGAGTGTGGTTGAGAGAGCAGAAGAGGGTGTTTTGAAATGGTTTGGTCACATGGAGAGAATGAGTGAGGAAAGATTGACCAAGAGGATATATGTGTCAGAGGTGGAGGGAACGAGGAGAAGTGGAAGACCAAATTGGAGGTGGAAAGATGGAGTGAAAAAGATTTTGATTGGGGCCTGAGCATGCGGGAGGGTGAAAGGCGTGCAAGGAATAGAGTGAATTGGAAGGATGTGGTATACCGGGGTCGACGTGCTGTCAGTGGATTGAACCAGGGTATGTGAAGCGTCTGGGGTAAACCATGGAAAGTTCTGTGGAGCCTGGATGTGGAAAGGGAGCTGTGGTTTTGGTGCATTATTGATGACAGCTAGAGACTGAGTGTGAACGAATGGGGCCTTTGTTGTCTTTTCCTAGCGCTACCTCGCACACATGAGGGGGGGAGGAAGTTGTTACTCCATATATATATATATATATATATATATATATATATATATATATATATATATATATATATGTATTTTTCTTTTTTTCTTTCATACTATTCGCCATTTCCCACGTTAGCGAGATAGCGTTAAGAACAGAGGACTGGGCCTTTGAGGGAATATCCTCATCTGGCCCCCTTCTCTGTTCCTTCTTTGAGAAAAACAAAAAAAGAAGAGGGGAGGATTAAATCCGTAACTTCGGGAAAAGGATTGGCTCTGAGGATTGAGCCAGTCGGGCCTGTGCAGGAAGTGGGCCTGGGTTCAGGCGCAGGACTGGACGAGGTGAAGGAGGTTGTGATGGTGGTGTTGGACTTACTTTTGGTGTTGTTGATTTTGTGTCCAAGCCCTCTGCATCATCACAGCAAAGTTCTTCTTCTTCCTCCTCACCCGCCACCCATTGTTGGCACATCTCTGTGTTGCCCCTGTACTGTGTTTCTGCTACTTCTTTTTCTGTGCTGCTGCTGATGCTGTCGTATGACATGCATACACGCGTGCAGGCAGGGCTGTAGTAGTCAAGTGGTGCAGGCAAGCAAGGCAGTAGTAATGTGTCTGCGTCTTTGGTGTGGTTGCCTAAGGTGAAGGAAGGAAGGAAGGGTGTGGAATTTTGTGATGCACGGCTTGTCACTGATGATACCGATAGTAATAATAATAATAATAATAAGCAACCCCCCAACACTTTTTACTGCTACAGCGACGACTCTGGATCCAGTTTGGACCGGCGTTTTATGAAGAAAGACCCTTCCGTGGAGCGCACCAGACTGCATGGTCGTGTTCTCAAGTTGGTGGCTGGGCCTTAGTTCCTAGGACCTACTACTACTGCCAGTTTTTGATATATATATATATATATATATATATATATATATATATATATATATATATATATATATTTTTTTTTTTTTATACTTTGTCGCTTTCTCCCGCGTTTGCGAGGTAGCGCAAGGAAACAGACGAAAGAAATGGCCCAACCCCCCCCCATACACATGTACATACACACGTCCACACACGCAAATATACATACCTACACAGCTTTCCATGGTTTACCCCAGACGCTTCACATGCCTTGATTCACTCCACTGACAGCACGTCAACCCCTGTATACCACATCGCTCCAATTCACTCTATTCCTTGCCCTCCTTTCACCCTCCTGCATGTTCAGGCCCCGATCACACAAAATCTTTTTCACTCCATCTTTCCACCTCCAATTTGGTCTCCCTCTTCTCCTCGTTCCCTCCACCTCCGACACATATATCCTCTTGGTCAATCTTTCCTCACTCATTCTCTCCATGTGCCCAAACCATTTCAAAACACCCTCTTCTGCTCTCTCAACCACGCTCTTTTTATTTCCACACATCTCTCTTACCCTTACGTTACTTACTCGATCAAACCACCTCACACCACACATTGTCCTCAAACATCTCATTTCCAGCACATCCATCCTCCTGCGCACAACTCTATCCATAGCCCACACCTCGCAACCATACAACATTGTTGGAACCACTATTCCTTCAAACATACCCATTTTTGCTTTCCGAGATAATGTTCTCGACTTCCACACATTTTTCAAGGCTCCCAAAATTTTTGCCCCCTCCCCCACCCTATGATCCACTTCCGCTTCCATGGTTCCATCCGCTGACAGATCCACTCCCAGATATCTAAAACACTTCACTTCCTCCAGTTTTTCTCCATTCAAACTCACCTCCCAATTGACTTGACCCTCAACCCTACTGTACCTAATAACCTTGCTCTTATTCACATTTACTCTTAACTTTCTTCTTCCACACACTTTACCAAACTCAGTCACCAGCTTCTGCAGTTTCTCACATGAATATATATATATATATATATATATAATTTTATTTTATATTTTGCTTTGTCGCTGTCTCCCGTGTTAACGAGGTAGCGCAAGGAAACAGACTAAAGAATGGCCCAACCCACCCACATACACATGTATATAACATACACATCCACACACACAAATATACATACCTATACATCTCAATGTATACAAATATATACACACACAGACATATACATATGTACATAATTCATAGTCTGCCATTATTCATTCCCACCTCCACCCCACCACACATGAAATAACAACCCCCTCCCCCCTCATGTGCGCAAGGTAGTGCTAGGAAAAGACAACAACGGCCACATAAGTTCACACTCAGTCTCTAGCTGTCATGTAATAATGCACCGAAACCACAGCTCCCTTTCCACATCCAGGCCCCACAGAACTTTCCATGGTTTACCCCAGACACTTGACATACCCTGGTTCAATCCATTGACAGAACGTCGACCCCGGTATACCACATCATTTCAATTCACTCTATTCCTTGCACGCCTTTCACCCTCCTGCATGTTCAGGCCCCGATCACTCAAAATCTTTTTCACTCCATCTTTCCACCTCCAATTTGGTCTCCCACTTCTCCTGGTTCCCTCCACCTCTGACACATATATCCTCTTTGTCAATCTTTTCTCACTCATTCTCTCCACGTGACCAAACCATTTCAAAACACCCTCTTCTGCTCTCCCAACCACACTCTTCATTACCACACATCTCTCTGACCCTATTATTACTAACTCGATCAAACTACTTCACACCAAATACTGTCCTCAAACAGCTCGTTTCCAGCACATCCACCCTCCTGCGCACAACTCTATCCATAGCCCACGCCTCGCAACCATATAACATTGTTGGAACCACTATTCCTTCAAACATACCCTTTTTGCTTTCCGAGATAATGTTCTCGACTTCCACACATTCTTCAGTGCTTCCAGAATTTTCACCCCCTCCCCCAACCTATGATTCACTTCAGCTTCCATGGTTCCATCCGCTGCCTAATCCACTACCAGATATCAGGATATCCCAGATATCTAAAAGAAAGAGGCAGGAGGTCAAGAGAAAGGTGGAAGAGGTGAAAAAGAGGGCAAATGAGAGTTGGGGTGAGAGAGTATCATTGAATTTTAGGGAGAATAAAAAGATGTTTTGGAAGGAGGTAAATAAAGTGCGTAAGATAAGGGAACAAATTGGAAGTTTAGTGAAGGGAGCTAATGGGGAGGTGATAACAAGTAGTGGTGATGTGGGAAGGAGATGGAGTGAGTATTATGAAGGTTTGCTGAATGTTTGATGATAGAGTGGCAGATATAGGGTGTTTTGGTCGAGGTGGTGTGCAAAGTGAGATGGTTAGGGAGAGTGATTTGGTAAACAGAGCAGAGGTAGTAAAAGCTTTGTGGAAGATGAAAGCCGGCAAGGCAGCGGGTTTGGATGGTATTGCAGTGGAATTTATTAAAAAAGGGGGTGACTGTATTGTTGACTGGTTGGTAAGGTTATGTAATGTATGTATGACTCATGGTGAGGTGCCTGAGGATTGGCAGAATGCTTTCAAAGTGCCATTGTACAAAGGCAAAGGGGATAAAAGTGAGTGCTCAAATTACAGAGGTATAAGTTTCTTGAGTATTCCTGGAAAGTTATATGGGAGGGTATAGATTGAGAGGGTGAAGGCATGTACAGAGCATCAAATTAGGGAAGAGCAGTGTGGTTTCAGAAGTGGTAGAGGAAGTGTCGATCAGGTGTTTGTTTTGAAGAATGTATGTTAGAAATACTTAGAAAAGCAAATGGATTTGTATGTAGCATTTATGGATCTGGAGAAGGCATACGATACAGTTGATAGAAATGCTCTGTGGAAGGTATTAAGAATATATGGTGTGGGAGGCAAGTTGTTAGAAGCAGTGAAAAGTTTTTATCGAGGATGTAAGGCATTTGTACGTGTTGTTTGTACGTGGTTGTTTAATTTGTTTATGGATCGGGTTGTTAGGGAGGTGAATGCAAGAGTTTTGGAAAGAGGGGCAAGTATGCAGTCTGCTGTAGATGAGAGAGCTTAGGAAGTGAGTCAGCTGTGTTTCGCCGATACAGCGCTGGTGGTTGATTCATGTTAGAAACTGCAGAAGCTGTTGACTGAGTTTGGTAAAGTATGTGGAAGAAGAAAGCTGAGAGTAAATGTGAATAAGAGCAAGGTTATTGGGTACAGTAGGGTTGAGGGACAAGTCTACTGGGAGGTAAGTTTGAATGGAGAAAAACTGGAGTAAGTGAAGTGTTTTAGATATCTGGGAGTGGATCTGGCAGCTGATGGAACCATGGAAACGGAAGTAAGTCATAGGGTGGAGGAGGGTGCGAAAGTTCTGGGAGTGTTGAAGAATGTGTTGAGAACATTGTCTCGGAAAGGAAAAAGGGGTATGTTTGAAGGAATAGTGGTTCCAACAATGTTATATGGTTGCGACGCATGGGCTATAGATAAAGTTGTGCGGATGAGGGTGGATGTGCTGGAAATGAGATGTTGAGGACAATATGTGGTGTTAGGTGGTTTGATCGAGTAAGTAACGTAAGGGTAAGAGAGATGTGTGGTAATAAAAAGTGTGTGGTTTAGAGATCAGAAGAGGGTGTTTTGAAATGGTTTGGTCACATGGAAAGAATGAGTGAGGAAAGATTGACCAAGAGGATATATGTGTCAGAGGTGGAGGGAACGAGGAGAAGCGGGAGACCAAATTAGAGGTGGAAAGATGGAGTGAAAAAGATTTTGAGTGATCGGGGCCTGAACATGCAGGAGGGTGAAAGATGTGCAAGGAATAGAGTGAATTGGAACGATGCGGTATACCGGGGTTGATATACTGTCATTGGATTGAACCAGGGCATGTGAAGTGTCTGGGGTAAACTATGGAAAGTTGTGTGGGGCCTGGATGTGGAAAGGGAGCTGTGGTTTCAGTGCATTATTACATGACAGCTAGAGACTGAGGGTGAACGAATGTGGCCCTTGTTGTCTTTTCCTAGGTCTACCTTGCGCACATGGGGGGGGGGGGGTTGTTATATTCATATGTGGCGGGGTGGTGATGGGAATGAATAAAGGCAGACAGTGTGAATCATGTACATGTGTATAAATGTATATGTCTGTTTGTGTATATATATGTATACATTGAGATGTATAGGTATGTATATTTGCATGTGTGGACGTGTACATATATACATGTGTATGTGGGTGGGTTGGGCCATTTTGTCTGTTTTCTAGTGCTACCTCGCTAATGCAGTAGACAGCGACAAAGCATAATAATATATATATATATATGTATATATATATATATATATATATATATATATATATATATATATATATATATATATATTATTTATTTTCATTTATTTTGCTTTGTCGCTGTCTCCTACGTTTGCGAGGTAGCGCAAGGAAACAGACGAAAGAAATGGCCCAACCCACCCCCATACACAATGTATATACATACACGTCCACACATGCAAATATACATACCTATACATCTCAATGTACACATATATATATACACACACAGACACATACATATATACACATGCACACAATTCACCCTGTCTGCCTTTATTCATTCCCATCGCCACATATGGAATACCATCCACCTCCCCCCTCATGTGTGTGAGGTAGCACTAGGAAAAGACAACAAAGGCCCCATTCGTTCACACTCAGTCTCTAGGTGTCATGCAATAATGCCCGAAACCACATCCCTTTCCACATCCAGGCCCCACACAACTTTCCATGGTTTACCCCAGACGCTTCACATGCCCTGATTCAATCCACTGACAGCACATCAACCCCGGTATACCACATCCATCCAATTCACTCTATTCCTTGCCCTCCTTTCACCCTCCTGCATGTTCAGGCCCCGATAACACAAAATCTTTTTCACTCCATCTTTCCACCTCCAATTTGGTTTCCCACTTCTCCTCGTTCCCTCCACCTCTGACACATATATCCTCTTGGTCAATCTTTCCTCACTCATTCTCTCCATGTGCCCAAACCATTTCAAAACACCCTCTTCTGCTCTCTCAACCACGCTCTTTTTATTTCCACACATCTCTCTTACCCTTACGTTACTTACTCGATCAAACCACCTCACACCACACATTGTCCTCAAACATCTCATTTCCAGCACATCCATCCTCCTGTGCACAACTCTATCCATAGCCCACGCCTCGCAACCATACAACATTGTTGGAACCACTATTCCTTCAAACATACCCATTTTTGCTTTCTGAGATAATGTTCTCGACTTCCACACATTCTTCAAGGCTCCCAGGATTTTCGCCCCCTCCCCCACCCTATGATTCACTTCCGCTTCCATGGTTCCATCCACTGCCAGATCCACTCCCAGATATCTAAAACACTTTACTTCCTCCAGTTTTTCTCCATTCAAACTTACCTCCCAATTTTTTTGACCCTCAACCCTACTGTACCTAATAACCTTGCTCTTATTCACATTTACTCTTAACTTTCTTCTTTCACACACTTTACCAAACTCAGTCACCAGCTTCTGCAGTTTCTCACATGAATTGGCCACCAGCGCTGTATCATCAGCGAACAACAACTGACTCACTTCCCAAGCTCTCTCATCCACAACAGACTTCATACTTGCCCTTCTTTCCAAAACTCTTGCATTCACCTCCCTAACAACCCTATCCATAAACAAATTAAACAACCATAGAGACATCACACACCCCTGCCGCAAACCTACGTTCACTGAGAAGCAATCGCTTTCCTCTCTTCCTACACGTACACATGCCTTACATCCTCGATAAAAACTTTTCACTGCTTCTACCAACTTGCCTCCCACACCATATATTCTTAATACCTTCCACAGAGCATCTCTATCAACTCTATCACATATGTCTTCTCCAGATCCATAAATGCTACATACAAATCCATTTGCTTTTCTAAGTATTTCTCCCATACATTCTTCAAAGCAAACACCTGATCCACACATCCTCTACCACTTCTGAAACCACACTGCTCTTCCCCAATCTGATGCTCTGTACATGCCTTCACCCTCTCAATCAATACCCTCCCATATAATTTACCAGGAATACTCAACAAACTTATACCTCTGTAATTTGAGCACTCACCCTTATCCCCTTTGCCTTTGTACAATGGCACTATGCACGCATTCCGCCAATCCTCAGGCACCTCACCATGAGTCATACATACATTAAATAACCTTACCAACCAGTCAACAATACAGTCACCCCCTTTTTTAATAAATTCCACTGCAATACCATCCAAACCTGCTGCCTTGCCGGCTTTCATCTTCCGCAAAGCTTTTACTACCTCTTCTCTGTTTACCAAATCATTTTTCCTAACCCTCTCACTTTGCACACCACCTTGACCAAAACACCCTATATCTGCCACTCTATCATCAAACACATTCAACAAACCTTCAAAATACTCACTCCATCTCCTTCTCACATAACCACTACTTGTTATCACCTCCCTATTTGCGCCCTTCACTGAAGTTCCCATTTGCTCCCTTGTCTTACGCACTTTATTTACCTCCTTCCAGAACATCTTTTTATTCTCCCTAAAATTTAATGATACTCTCTCATCCCAACTGTCATTTGCCCTCTTTTTCACCTCTTGCACCTTTCTCTTGACCTCCTGTCTCTTTCTTTTATACATCTCCCACTCAATTGCATTTTTTCCCTGCAAAAATCGTCCAAATGCCTCTCTCTCCTCTTTCACTAATAATCTTACTTCTTCATCCCACCACTCACTACCCTTTCTAATCAACCCACCTTCCACTCTTCTCATGCCACAAGCATCTTTTGCGCAATCCATCACTGATTCCCTAAATACATCCCATTCCTCCCCCACTCCCCTTACTCCATTGTTCTCACCTTTTTCCGTTCTGTACTCAGTCTCTCCTGGTACTTCCTCACACAAGTCTCCCTCCCAAGCTCACTTACTCTCACCACCCTCTTCACCCCAACATTCACTCTTCTTTTCTGAAAACCCATACAAATCTTCACCTTAACCTCCAGAAGATAATGATCAGACATCCCTCCAGTTGCACCTCTCAGCGCATTTACATCCATATATATATATATATATATATATATATATATATATATATATATATATATATATATATACATTTTTTTTTTTTTTTTTTTTTTTTTATACTTTGTCGCTGTCTCACGCGTTTGCGAGGTAGCGCAAGGAAACAGACGAAAGAAATGTCCCAACCCCCCCCATACACATGTATATACATACGTCCACACACGCAAATATACATACCTACACAGCTTTCCATGGTTTACCCCAGACGCTTCACATGCCTTGATTCAATCCACTGACAGCACGTCAACCCCGGTATACCACATCGCTTCAATTCACTCTATTCCTTGCCCTCCTTTCACCCTCCTGCATGTTCAGGCCCCGATCACACAAAATCTTTTTCACTCCATCTTTCCACCTCCAATTTGGTCTCCCTCTTCTCCTCGTTCCCTCCACCTCCGACACATATATCCTCTTGGTCAATCTTTCCTCACTCATTCTCTCCATGTGCCCAAACCACTTCAAAACACCCTCTTCTGCTCTCTCAACCACGCTCTTTTTATTTCCACACATCTCTCTTACCCTTACGTTACTCACTCGATCAAACCACCTCACACCACACATTGTTCTCAAACATCTCATTTCCAGCACATCCATCCTCCTGCGCACAACTCTATCCATAGCCCACGCCTCGCAACCATACAACATTGTTGGAACCACTATTCCTTCAAACATACCCATTTTTGCTTTCCGAGATAATGTTCTCGACTTCCACACATTCTTCAAGGCCCCCAGAATTTTCGCCCCCTCCCCCACCCTATGATCCACTTCCACTTCCATGGTTCCATCCGCTGCCAGATCCACTCCCAGATATCTAAAACACTTCACTTCCTCCAGTTTTTCTCCATTCAAACTCACCTCCCAATTGACTTGACCCTCAACCCTACTGTACCTAATAACCTTGCTCTTATTCACATTTACTCTTAACTTTCTTCTTCCACACACTTTACCAAACTCAGTCACCAGCTTCTGCAGTTTCTCACATGAATCAGCCACCAGCGCTGTATCATCAGTGAACAACAACTGACTCACTTCCCAAGCTCTCTCATCCCCAACAGACTTCATACTTGCCCCTCTTTCCAAAACTCTTGCATTTACCTCCCTAACAACCCCATCCATAAACAAATTAAACAACCATGGAGACATCACACACCCCTGCCGCAAACCTACATTCACTGAGAACCAATCACTTTCCTCTCTTCCTACACGTACACATGCCTTACATCCTCGATAAAAACTTTTCACTGCTTCTAACAACTTTCCTCCCACACCATATATTCTTAATACCTTCCACAGAGCATCTCTATCAACTCTATCATATGCCTTCTCCAGATCCATAAATGCTACATACAAATCCATTTGCTTTTCTAAGTATTTCTCACATACATTCTTCAAAGCAAACACCTGATCCACACATCCTCTACCACTTCTGAAACCACACTGCTCTTCCCCAATCTGATGCTCTGTATATGCCTTCACCCTCTCAATCAATACCCTCCCATATAATTTACCAGGAATACTCAACAAACTTATACCTCTGTAATTTGAGCACTCTTATCCCCTTTGCCTTTGTACAATGGCACTATGCACGCATTCCGCCAATCCTCAGGCACCTCACCATGAGTCATACATACATTAAATAACCTTACCAACCAGTCAACAATACAGTCACCCCCTTTTTTAATAAATTCCACTGCAATACCATCCAAACCTGCTGCCTTGCCGGCTTTCATCTTCCGCAAAGCTTTCACTACCTCTTCTCTGTTTACCAAATCATTTTCCCTAACCCTCTCACTCTGCACACCACCTCGACCAAAACACCCTATATCTGCCACTCTATCATCAAACACATTCAACAAACCTTCAAAATACTCACTCCATCTCCTTCTCACATCACCACTACTTGTTATCACCTCCCCATTTGCGCCCTTCACTGAAGTTCCCATTTGCTCCCTTGTCTTACGCACTTTATTTACCTCCTTCCAGAACATCTTTTTATTCTCCCTAAAATTTAATGATACTCTCTCACCCCAACTCTCATTTGCCCTTTTTTTCACCTCTTGCACCTTTCTCTTGACCTCCTGTCTCTTTCTTTTATACATCTCCCACTCAATTGCATTTTTTCCCTGCAAAAATCGTCCAAATGCCTCTCTCTTCTCTTTCACTAATACTCTTACTTCTTCATCCCACCACTCACTACCCTTTCTAATCAACCCACCTCCCACTCTTCTCATGCCACAAGCATCTTTTGCGCAATCCATCACTGATTCCCTAAATACATCCCATTCCTCCCCCACTCCCCTTGCTTCCATTGTTCTCACCTTTTTCCATTATGTACTCAGTCTCTCCTGGTACTTCCTCACACAGGTCTCCTTCTCAAGCTCACTTACTCTCACCACCCTCTTCACCCCAACATTCACTCTTCTTTTCTGAAAACCCATTCAGATCTTCACCTTAGCCTCCACAAGATAATGATCAGACATCCCTCCAGTTGCACCTCTCAGCACATTAACATCCAAAAGTCTCTCTTTCGCACGCCTGTCAATTAACACGTAATCCAATAACGCTCTCTGGCCATCTCTCCTACTTACATAAGTATACTTATGTATATCTCGCTTTTTAAACCAGGTATTCCCAATCATCAGTCCTTTTTCAGCACATAAATCTACAAGCTCTTCACCATTTCCATTTACAACACTGAACACCCCATGTATACCAATTATTCCCTCAACTGCCACATTACTCACCTTTGCATTCAAATCACCCATCACTATAACCCGGTCTCGTGCATCAAAACCACTAACACACTCATTCAGCTGCTCCCAAAACACTTGCCTCTCTTGATCTTTCTTCTCATGCCCAGGTGCATATGCACCAATAATCACCCACCTCTCTCCATCAACTTTCAGTTTTACCCATATTAATCGAGAATTTACTTTCTTACACTCTATCACATACTCCCACAACTCCTGTTTCAGGAGTATTGCTACTCCTTCCCTTGCTCTTGTCCTCTCACTATCCCCTGACTTTACTCCCCAGACATTCCCAAACCACTCTTCCCCTTTACCCTTGAGCTTCGTTTCACTCAGAGCCAAAACATCCAGGTTCCCTTCCTCAAACATACTACCTATCTCTCCTTTTTTCACATCTTGGTTACATCCACACACATTTAGGCACCCCACTCTGAGCCTTCGAGGAGGATGAGCACTCCCCACGTGACTCCTTCTTCTGTTTCCCATTTTAGAAAGTTAATACAAGGAGGGGAGGATTTCTGGCCCCCCGCTCCCGTCCCCTCTAGTCGCTTTCTACGACACGCGAGGAATACGTGGGAAGTATTCTTTCACCCCTATCCCCAGGGATAATATACATATATATATACATATACACATACACACACATACACATACACATGCTCATATACACACACACACACATACATATATATACATATGAAAAATGTAAGAAACAATTTAGAAAACTGAAACTTCTAGCTTGAAATGAATGGAAAAAAATGAATGTCACATAATGGTTCAACCTCTGGCTATGGAAAAAAGGAAAAGTATAATTTATTTACACAAAAGGCAATAGCAGTTCTCATCAGTTTAACCACTGTATCAATAAGCTTCAATGTCTAAGCTACATTTTTTTCCAATTTCACTATTTTCCTTCACATTTTCAATTGTGTCTGAAGGTTCTACTTCAAGAGTGATTGTTTTTCCAGTAAGGGTCTTCACATCTTGGTTACATCCACACACATCCATTTTTTTGCTGGGTTGTGGTGGTGAGTGACGGTCATGCGATGAGGGTTCCAGCAAGTGAAGTGGTGGAGCTGTCACTTTAGCGAGGCTTGTGTGAGGTGGGCAATCCTGGGGGTAGACCAGTCACCGTGTCTTGACCTGGGGGTAGATCATATATATACATATATATATATATATATATATATATATATATATATATATATATATATATATATATATATATATATATGGGTAAAACTAAACTGAAAGTGGATTGAGAGAGATGGGTGATTATTGGTGCATATGCACCTGGGCATGAGAGGAAAGTGTTTTGGGAGCAGCTGCGTGAGTGTGTAAGTAGTTTCTATGCACGAGAATGGGTTATAGTGATGGGCGATTTGAATGCAAAGGTGAGTAATGTGGCAGTTGAGGGAATAATTGGTGTACATCGGGTGTTCAGTGTTTTAAAAGGAAATTATGAAGAGCTTGCAGATTTATGTGCTGAAAAAGGACTGTTGATTGGGAATACCTGGTCTAAAAAGAGAGATGTACATAAGTATACGTACGTAAGTAGGAGAGATGGCCAGAAAGCGTTATTGGATTACATGTTAATTGATAGGCATGTGAAAGAGAGACTTTTGGATGTTAATGTGCTGAGAGGTGCAACTGGAGGGATATTTGATCATTATCTTGTGGAGGTGAACATAAAGGTATCTAGAGGTTTTCAGAAAAGAAGAGAAAGTGTTGGGGTGAAGAGAGTGGTGAGAGTAAGTGAGCTTGGGAAGGAGACTTGTGTGAGGAAGTACCAGGAGAGACTGAGTACTGAATGGAAAAAGGTGAGAACAAAGGATGTAAGGGGATTGGGGGAGGAATGGGATGTATTTAGGGAAGCAGCGATGGCTTGCGCAAAAGATGCATGTGGCATGAGTAGCATGGGAGGTGGGCAGATAAGAAAGGGTAGTGAGTGGTGGGATGAAGAAGTAAGATTATTAGTGAAAGAGAAGAGAGAGGCATTTGGATAATTTTTGCTGGGAAAAAATGCAAATGAGTGGGAGATTTATAAAAGAAAGAGACAGGAGGTCAAGAGAAAGGTGCAAGAGGTGAAAAAGAGGGCAAATGAGAGTTGGGGTGAGAGAGTATCATTAAATTTTAGGGAGAATAAAAAGATGTTCTGGAAGGAGGTAAATAAAGTGCGTAAGACAAGGGAGCATATGGGAACTTCAGTGAAGGGCGCTAATGGGGAGGTGATAACAAGTAGTGGCAATGTGAGAAGGAGATGGAGTGAGTATTTTGAAGGTTTGTTGAATGTGTTTGATGATAGAGTGGCAGATATAGGGTGTTTTGGTCGAGGTGATGTGCAAAGTGAGAGGGTTAGGGAGAATGATTTGGTAAACAGAGAAGAGGTAGTAAAAGCTTTGCGGAAGATGAAAGCCGGCAAGGCAGCGAGTTTGGATGGTATTGCAGTGAAATTTATTAAAAAAGGGGATGATTGTATTGTTGACTGGTTGGTAAGGTTATTTAATGTATGTGCGACTCATGGTGAGGTGCCTAAGGATTGGTGGTATACTTGCATAGTGCCATTGTACAAAGGCAAAGGGGATGAAAATGAGTGCTCAAATTACAGAGTATTAGTTTGTTGAGTATTCCTGGGAAATTATATGGGAGAGTATTGATTGAGAGGGTGAAGGCATGTCCAGAACATCAGATTGGGGAAGAGCAGCGTGGTTTTAGAAGTAGTAGAGGATGTATGGATCAGGTGTTTGCTTTGAAGAATGTATGTGAGAAATACTTAGAAAAGCAAATGGATTGTATGTAGCATTTATGGATCTGGAGAAGACATATGATAGAGTTGATAGAGATGCTCTGTGGAAGGTATTAAGAATATATGGTGTGGGAGGCAAGTTGTTAAAAGCAGTGAAAAGTTTTTATCGAGGATGTAAGGCATGTAGTAGGAAGAGAGGAAAGTGATTGGTTCCCAATGAATGTAGGTTTGCGGCAGGGGTGTGTGATGTCTCCATGGTTGTTTAATTTGTTTATGGATGGGGTTGTTAGGGAGGTGAATGCAAGAGTTTTGGAAAGAGGGACAAGTATGCAGTCTGTTGTGGATGAGAGGTCTTGGGAGGTGAGTCAGTTGTTGATGCAGCGCTTGTGGCTGATTCTGGTGAGAAACTGTAGAAGCTGGTGACTGAGTTTGGTAAAGTGTGTGAAAGAAGAAAGCTGAGAGTAAATGTGAATAAGAGCAAGGTTATTACATACTGTAGGGTTGAGGGACAAATCAGTTGGGAGGTAAGTTTGAATGAAGAAAAACTGGAGGAAGTGAAGTGTTTTAGATATCTGGGAGTGAATTTGGCAGCGGATGGAGCCATGAAAGCCGAAGTGAGTCTCAGGGTGGGGGAGGGGATGAAGGTTCTGGAAGCGTTGCCACTCTATCATCAAACACATTCAGCAAACCTTCAAAATACTCACTCCATCTCCTTCCCACATCACCACTACTTGTTATCACCTCCCCATTAGCCCCCTTCACTAAACTTCCAATTTGTTCCCTTATATGCACTTTATTTACCTCCTTCCAAAACATCTTTTTATTCTCCCTAAAATTCAATGATACTCTCTCACCCCAACTCTCATTTGCCCTCTTTTTCACCTCTTCCACCTTTCTCTTGACCTCCTGCCTCTTTCTTTTAGATATCTGGGATATCCTGATATCTGGTAGTGGATTAGGCAGTGGATGGAACCATGGAAGCAGAAGTGAATCATAGGTTGGGGGAGGGGGCGAAAATTCTGGAAGCACTGAAGAATGTGTGGAAGTCGAGAACATTATCTCGGAAAGCAAAAAGGGTATGTTTGAAGGAATAGTGGTTCCAACAATGTTATATGGTTGCGAGGCATGGGCTATGGATAGAGTTGTGCGCAGGAGGGTGGATGTGCTGGAAATGAGCTGTTTGAGGACAATATGTTGTGTGAAGTAGTTTGATCGAGTTAGTAATACTAGGGTCAGAGAGATGTGTGGTAATGAAGAGTGTGGTTGGAAGAGCAGAAGAGGGTGTTTTGAAATGGTTTGGTCACGTGGAGAGAATGAGTGAGAAAAGATTGACCAGGAGGATATATGTGTCAGAGGTGGAGGGAACCAGGAGAAGTGGGAGACCAAATTGGAGGTGGAAAGATGGAGTGAAAAAGATTTTGAGTGGTCGGGGCCTGAACATGCAGGAGGGTGAAAGGCGTGCAAGGAATAGAGTGAATTGAAATGATGTGGTATACCAGGGTCGACGTTCTGTCAGTGGATTGAACCAGGGTATGTGAAGTGTCTGGGGTAAACCATGGAAAGTTGTGTGGGGCCTGGATGTGGAAAGGGAGCTGTGGTTTCGGTGCATTATTACATGACAGCTAGAGACTGAGTGTGAATGAATGGGGCCTTTGGTGTCTTTTCCTAGTGCTACCTCGCACACATGAGGGGGGAGGGGGATATTATTCCATGTGTGGCGAGGTGGTGATGGGAACAAATAAAGGCAGACTGAATTATGTACATGTGTATATATGTATATGTCTGTGTGTGTATATATATATATATGTACATTGAGATGTATAGTTATGTATATTTGCATGTGTGAACGTGTATGTATATACATGTGTATGTGGGTGGGTTGGGCCATTCTTTCGTCTGTTTCCTTGCACTACCTCGCTAACGCGTGAGACAGCGACAAAGCAAAATAAATAAATATACTAATTGATAGTTGAATAACGAGAGACTTGGATGTAAATGTGCTGAGAGGGGCAGCTGTTGGGATGTCTGACCATTACCTTGTGGAGGCGAGGATGATGATTTGTAGAGGTTTTTGAAAAAGAAGAAATGTTATAGGTGAGAAGAGATTCGTGAAAGTAGGTGAGCTTGGAAAAGATTTTTGTGAAGAATACTGGGAGAGATCAAGTGTGGAATGGCTGAAGGTGAGAGTAAATGAAGGTAGGGGAGTGGATGAAGAATGGGAGGCATTTAGGGAAGCAGTGCTGTTATATGCAAGAGAAGCATATAGCATACATAAGGTGGGCAGGTGAAGAAGGATAGCGAGTGTCTAGATGATGAAGTGAAGTTGCAAGCAAAAGAGAAAAGTGAGGTATATGAGTTGTACCTACAGGGAAGGAGTGCAAATGATTGGGAGACGTATAAAAGAAAGTGATAGGAGGTGAATCAGGTTGAAAATTGGCAAATGCAAGTTGGGGTGAGCGAGTGTCGGTGAACAAAAGGGAGAATGGGAAGATGTTTTGGAAGGAGGTCAATAGTATGAGAAAAACAAGAAAACAAATGGAAACATTGGTAAAAGGGGCACATTGGGATGTGGTAACAGGTAGTGATGAAGTTAGGAAGAGATGGAGTGAGTATTTTGATGATTTGTTGAATGTGTTTGATGATAGGGTGGCTGATGTAGGATATTTGCATCAGGGTGGTATGTAAAGTAGGAGTGTCAAAGAGAGTGATTTGGCAAAGAGAGAGGTGGTAAAACCTTTCCATAAGATGAAATTTGGCAAGGTTCGAATCCTGGCTGTTGGAGGGTATAATGTGTTCTATGAAAGTATGTGTTCATATCCACTATATTCATGTTCATATACCTCTGCATTTGTACAGAAAGGTTCTGTAAAATGCCAACTGCTGGTAATGTGAGCTTGATGGGATTTGACCAGTGTAGACCCCATTGCTCATGGAAGAGACAGAGCCTAGAGGTCAGTGTTTTTGAATACCACATGAGGTCCTGCGTTCGAATCTTGGCTGTTGTAGGGTACTGTGTGTACTATGAAAGTGTGCATTCATATGCACTATATGGAATTGTATATAGCATTTATGGATCTGTAGATGGCATATGATGGAGTTGATAGAGAAACATTGTGAAAGGTCTTAAGAGTATATGGTGTGGGAGGTAAGCTGCTAGAAGCAGCAGTCTTTATCAAAGGTGTAAGGCATGTGTATGTAAAGGAAGAGCAATGTTATTAGGTTCAGCAGGGTAGAGTGACAAATCAGTTAGGATGTGAGTTTGAATGTAGAAAAATTGGAGGAAAAGAAGTGTTTCTTTACATAATGTTCTCTCTTCCCACATATTCTTCATCACTCCCAGAACCTTCATCTCCTCCCTCACTTCCATGGTTCCATTGGCTGCAAAATCCATTCCCAGGTATCTAAGATACTTCACCTCCGATCTTTCTCTATTCAAACTTACATCCTAGCCAATGTGTCCTTGAAAAAGGACTTGTGATTGGGAATACCTGGTTTAAAACGAGAGATATACCTAAGTATACATATGTGAGTAGGAGAGATGGCCGGAGAGCGTTATTGGATTACATGTTTATTGATAAGTGTATGAAAGAGAGACTTACGGATGTTAATGTGCTGACATGGGCAACTGGAGGGATGTCTGATCAATATCTTGTGGAAGCAAAGGTGAAGATTAGAGGTTTTCAGAAAAGAAGAGAGAATGTTGGGGTGAAGAGAATGGTGAGAGTAAATGAGCTTAGAAAGGAGACTTGTGTGAGGAAGTACCTGGACAGATTGAGTACAGAGTGGAAAAAGGTGAGAGCAAATGATGTAAGGGGAGTGGGGAAGGATTGGGATGTATTTAGGGAAGCAGTGATGACTTGTGCAAAAGATGCCTGTGGCATGAGAAAGGTGGGAGGTGGGCAGATTAGAAAAAGTAGAGTGGTGGGATGAAGAAGTAATATTGTTAGTGAAAGAGAAGAGAGGCATTTGGATGATTTTTGTAGGGAAATAGTGCAAATGACTGGGAGATGTATAAAAAAGAAAGAGGCAGGAGGTCAAGAGAAATGTGCAAGAGGTGAAAAAGATGGCAAATGAGAGTTGGAGTGAGAGAGTATTGTTAGATTTTAGGGAGAATAAAAAGATGTTTTGGAAGGAGGTAAACAAAGTGCATAAGACAAGAGAACAAATGGGAACATCAGAGAAGGGGGCTAATGGGGAGGTAATAACAAGTAGTGGTGAAGTGAGAAGATGGCATGAGTAGTTTGAAGGTTTGTTGAATGTGTTTATTATCAGAGTGGCAGATATAGGGTGTTCTGGTCGAGATGGTGTGCAAAGTGAGAGGGTCAGGGAGAATGATTTGGTAAACAGAGAAGAGGTAGTGAAAGCTTTGCAGAAGATGAAAGCTGGCAAGGCAATGGGTTTGGATGGTACTGCAGTGGAATTTGTTAAAAAAGGGGGTGACTGTTGTTAACCGGTTGGTGAGAATATTCAATGTATGTATGGTTCACGGTGCCTGAGGATTGGCGGAATGCATGCATAGTGCCATTGTATAAAGGCAAAGGGGATAAAGGTGAGTGTTCAAATTGCAGATGTATAAGTTTATTGAGTATTCCTGGGAAATTATATGGGAAGGTATTGATTGAGAGGGTGAAGACATGTACAGAGCATCAGATTGGGGAAGAGCAGTGTGGTTTCAGAAGTGGTAGAGGATGTGTGGATCAGGTATTTGCTTTGAAGACTGTATGTGAGAAATACTTAGAAAAACAAGTGGATTTGTATGTAGCATTTATGGATCTGGAGAAGGCATATGATAGAGTTGATAGAGATGCTCTGTGGAAAGTATTAAGAGTAATTGGTGTGGGAGGTAAGTTGCTAGAAGCAGTGAAAAGTTTTTATCGAGGATGTAAGGCATGTGTACGTGTAGGAAGAGAGGAAAGTGATTGGTTCCCAGTGAATGTAGGTTTGCGGCAGGGGTGTGTGATGTCTCCATGGTTGTTTAATTTGTTTATGGATGGGGTTGTTAGGGAGGTGAATGCAAGAGTTTTGAAGAGAGGGGCAAGTATGTGGTCTGTTGTGGATGAGAGGGCTCGAGAAGTGAGTTGGTTGTTGTTCACTGATGATACAGCACTGTTGGCTGATTCATGCAAGAAACTGCAGAGGCTGGTGACTGAGTTTGGTGAAGTGTGTGAAAGAAGAAAGTTGAGGGTAAATGTGAATAAGAGCAAGGTTATTAGGTTCAGTAGGGTTTAGGGACGTGTCAGTTAGGAGGTAAGTTTGAATGGAGGAAAGTGAAGTGTTTTAGATATCTAGGATTGGATTTAGCAACAGATGGAACCATGGAATTGGAAGTGAGTCGCAGGGTGGGGAGGGGGTGAAGGCTATGGGAGCGTTGAAGAATGTGTGGAAGGTGAGAACGTTATCTCGGAGAACAAAATGGGTCTGTTTAAAGGAATAGTGGTTCCATCATTGTTGTAGGGTTGCGAGACATGGGCTCTAAATAACGTATGGAGAAGGGTAGATGTGTTGGAAATTAAATGTTTGAGGACAATATGTGGTGTGAGGTGGTTTCATTGAGTAAGTAATGAAAGGGTAAGAGAGATGTGTGGAAATATAAAGTGTGGTTGAGAGGCAGAAGAGGGTACACTGAAATGGTTTGGTCACCTGGAGAGAATGAGAGGAAAGATTTACCAAGAGGATATATGTATCAGAGGTGGAGGAAACGAGGAGAAGCAGGAGGCCAAATTAGAGGTGGATGGATGTAGTGAAAAAGATTTTGAGCAATCTGGGCCTGAACATACAGGAGGGTGAAAGGCATGCAAGGAATGAAGTGGTATACTGGGATGGACTTGCTGTCAATGGATTGAATCAGGGCATGTGAAGCATCTGGGGTAAACCATGGAAAGTTTTGTGGGGCCTGGATGTGGAAGGGGAGCTGTGGTTTCGGTGCATTACACATGACAGCTAGAGACTGAGTGTGAATGAAAGTGGCCTTTGTTGTCTTTTCCTAGCGCTATCTCGCACGCATGTGGGGGAGGGGGCTGCCATTTCATGTGTGGCAGGGTGGTGATAGGAATGGATGAAGGCAGCAAGTATGAATATGTACATGTGAGTCAGTTGTTGTTCGCTGATGATACAGCGCTGGTGGCTGATTCATGTGAGAAACTGCAGAAGCTGGTGACTGAGTTTGGTAAAGTGTGTGAAAGAAGAAAGTTAAGAGTAAATGTGAATAAGAGTAAGGTAATTAGGTACAGTAGGGTTGAGGGTCAAGTCAATTGGGAGGTAAGTTTAAATGGAGAAAAAGTGGAGGAAGTAAAGTGTTTTAGATATCTGGGAGTGGATCTGGCAGCGGATGGAACCATGGAAGCGGAAGTGGATCATAGGGTGGGGGAGGGGGCGAAAATCCTGGGAGCCTTGAAGAATGTGTGGAAGTCGAGAACATTATCTCGGAAAGCAAAAATGGGTATGTTTGAAGGAATAGTGGTTCCAACAATGTTGTATGGTTGCGAGGCGTGGGCTATGGATAGAGTGGTGTGCAGGAGGATGGATGTGCTGGAAATGAGATGTTTGAGGACAATGTGTGGTGTGAGGTGGTTTGATCGAGTAAGTAACGTAAGGGTAAGAGAGTTGTGTGGAAATAAAAAGAGCGTGGTTGAGAGAGCAGAAGAGGGTGTTTTGAAATGGTTTGGGCACATGGAGAGAATGAGTGAGGAAAGATTGACCAAGAGGATATATGTGTCGGAGGTGGAGGGAACGAGGAGAAGTGGGAGACCAAATTGGAGGTGGAAAGATGGAGTGAAAAAGATTTTGTGTGATCAGGGCCTGAACATGCAGGAGGGTGAAAGGAGGGCAAGGAATAGAGTGAATTTGATCGATGTGGTATACCGGGGTTGACGTGCTGTCAGTGGATTGAATCAGGGCATGTGAAGCGTCTGGGGTAAACTATGGAAAGCTGTGTAGGTATGTATATTTGCGTGTGTGGACGTATGTATATACATGTGTATGGGGGTGGGTTGGGCCATTTCTTTCGTCTGTTTCCTTGCGCTACCTCGCAAACGCGGGAGACAGCGACAAAGCAAAAAAGAAAGAAAGAAAGTATGTGTGTGTATTTATATGTATGTATGCGTTGAAATGCATAGGTATGTATATGTGCGTGTGAGGGCATTTATGTATATACATGTGTATGTGGGCAGGTTTGGCCATTCTTTTGTCTGTTTCCTTGTGCTACCTCGCTAAAGCTGGAGACAGCGACAAAGTATAATAAAAAAAATTGTATGTTTACCAAATGGCATCCTAGCTATGTCTCTTTGTTGTGTATCTCCTGATGATGTGATCATTACATGAAAGTGCACTTGGGTACGTATCATGCTTCATTTTCCCCGTTGACTCAGGATTATATATCCCTAGGGATAGGGGAGAAAGAATACTTTCCACGTATTTCTCACATGTCATAGAAGGTGACTAAAGGGGACAGGAGCAGGGGGGCTAGAAACCCTCCCCTCCTCGTATTTTAACTTTCTAAAGGGGGAAACAGAAGGAGGAGTCACGCGGTGAGTGCTCATCCTCCTCGAAGGCTCAGATTAGGGTGCCTAAAAGTGTGTGGATGTAACCAAGATGAGAAAAAAAGGAGAGATAGGTAGTATGTTTCAGGAAAGGAACCTGGATGTTTTGGCTCTGAGTGAAACAAAGCTCAAGGGTAAAGGGGAAGAGTGGTTTGGGGATGTCTTGGGAGTAAAGTCAGGGGTTGGTGAGAGGACAAGAGCAAGGGAAGTAGTAGCACTACTCCTGAAACAGGAGTGGTGGGAGTATGTGATAGAGTGTAAGAAAGTAAACTCTAGATTGATATGGGTCAAACTGAAAGTTGATGGAGAGAGATGGTTGATTATTGGTGCATATGCACCTGGGCATGAGAAGAAAGACCATGAGAGGCAAGTGTTTTGGGAGCAGCTGAGTGAGTGTCTCAGTAGTTTTGATGCATGAGACCGGGTTATAGTGATGGATGATTTGAATGCAAAGGTAAGTAATGTGGCAGTTGAAGGAATAATTGGTGTACATGGGGTGTTCAGTGTTGGAAATGAAGAGCTTGTAGATTTATGCATTGAAAAATGACTGGTGATTGGGAATACCTGGTTTAAAAAGAGATATACATAAGTATACATATGCTAGTAGGAGACATGGCCAGAGAGCGTTATTGGATTACGTGTTAATTGATAGGCGCGCGAAAGAGAGACGTTTTGATGTTAATGTGCTTAGAGGTCCAACTGCAGGGATGTCTGATCATTATCTTGTCGAGGCGAAGGTGAAGATTTGTGTAGGTTTTCAGAAAAGAAGAGAGAATGTTGGGGTGAAGAAAGTGGTAAGAGTAAGTGAGCTTGGGAAGGAGACTTGTCTGAGGAAGTACCAGGAGAGACTGAGTGCAGAAAGGAAAAAGGTGAGAACAAAGGACATAAAGGGAGTGGAGGAGGAATGGGATGTATTTAGGGAAGCAGTGATGGCTTGAGCAAAAGATGCTTGCAGCATGAGAAGCGTGGGAGGTGGGCAGATTAGAAAGGGTAGTGAGTGGTAGGATGAAGAAGTAGGATTATTAGTGAAAGAGAAGAGAGAGGCATTTGGACGAGCTTTGCAGGGAAATAATGCAAATGAGTGGGAGATATATAAAAGAAAGAGGCAGGAGGTCAAGAGAAAGGTGCAAGAGGTGAAAAAGAGGGCAATTGAGAGTTGGGGTGAGAGAGTATCTTTAAATTTTAGGGAGAATAAAAAGATGTTTTGGAAGGAGGTAATGAAAGGGGCTAATGGAGAGGTGATAACAAATAGTGGTGATGAGGAGATGGAGTGAGTATTTTGAAGGTTTGTTGAACGTGTTTGATGATAGAGTGGAAGATATAGGGTCTTGTGGTCAAAGTGGTGTGTGAAGTGAGAGGGTTAGGGAGAATGATTTGGTAAACAGAGAAGAGGTAGTAAAAGCTTTGCGGAAGATGAAAGCCGGCAAGGCAGCGGGTTTGGATGGTATTGCAGTGGAATTTATTAAAAACGGGGGTGACTGTATTGTTGACTGGTTGGTAAGGATATTTAATGTATGTATGACTCATGGTGAGGTGCCTGAGGATTGATGGAATGCATACATAGTGCCATTGTACAAAGGCAAAAGGGATAAAGGTGAGTGCTCAAATTACAGAGGTATTATAAGTTTGAGTATTCCTGGTAAATTATATGGGAGGGTATTGATTGAGAGGGTGAAGGCATGTCCAGAGCATCAGATTGGGGTAGAGCAGTGTGGTTTCAGAAGTGGTAGAGGATGTGTGGATCAGGTGTTTGCTTTGAAGAATGCATTAAAAATACTTAGAAAAGCAAGTGGATCTATATGTAGCATTTATGAATCTGGAGAAGGCCTATGATAGAGTTGATAGAGATGCTCTGTGGAAGGTATTAAGAATATATGGTGTGGGAGGAAAGTTGTTAGAAGCAGTGAAAAGTTTTTATCGAGGATGTAAGGCATTTGTACTAAACTCAGTCACCAGCTTCTGCAGTTTCTCATCCGAATCAGCCATCAGCGCTGTATCATAAGCAAACAACAACTGACTCACTTCCCAAGCTCTCTCATCCATAAGAGACTGCATACTCGCCCTTCTTTCTAAAACTCGTGCATTTACCTTCTTTACAACCCCATCCATAAACAAATTAAACAACCATGGAGATATCACGCACCCCTGCCACAAACCAACATTCACCGAGAACTAATCTCTTTGCTCTCTTCCTACATGTACACATGCCTTTTTACATCCTCGATAAAAACTTTTCACTGCTTTCTAACAACTTGCCTCCCACACCATATATTCTTAATACCTTCCACAGAGCATCTCTATCAACTCTCATATGCCTTCTCCAGATCCATAAATGCTACATACAAATCCATTTGCTTTTCTAAGTATTTCTCACATACATTCTTCAAAGCAAGTACCTGATCCACACATCCTCTACCACTTCTGAAACCACACTCCTCTCCCCCAATCTGATGCTCTGTACATGCCTTTACCCTCTTAATCAATACCCTCCCATATAATTTCCCAGCAATACTCAACAAACTTATACCTCTGTAATTTTATCTTTCACTTTTATCCCCTTTGTGCTATGGGAATGAATAAAGGCAGACAGTATGAATTATGTACATGTGTATGTATGTATATGTCTGTGTGTGTATATATATGTATACGTTGAGATGTATAGGTATGTATATTTGCGTTTGTGGACGTATATGTATATACATATGTATGTGGGTGGGTTGGGCCATTCTTTAGTGTGTTTCCTTGTGCTACCTCGTTAATGCGGGAGACAGCGACAGCAAAATAAATATAAATGATATTTATTTATTCATTTTGCTTTGTCGCTGTCTCCCACGTTTGCGAGGTAGCGCAAGGAAACAGACGAAAGAATGGCCCAACCCGCCCACATACACATGTATATACATACACGTCCACACACGCAAATATACATACCTATACATCTCAATGTACACATATATATACACACACAGACATATACATATATACACATGTACATAATTTAAACTGTCTGCCTTTATTTGTTCCCATCACCACCTCACCACACATGGAATAACAACCCCCTCATATGTGCAACGTAGCGTTAGGAAAAGACACCAAAGGCCCCATTCGTTCACACTCAGTCTCTAGCTGTCATGTAATAATGCACCAAAACCACAGCTCCCTTTCCACATCCAGGCCCCACATAACTTTCCATGGTTTACCCCAGACGCTTCACATGCCCTGGTTCAATCCATTGACAGCACGTCGACCCCGGTATACCACATCGTTCCAATTCACTCTATTCCTTGCATGCCTTTCACCCTCCTGCATGTTCAGGCCCCGATCACTCAAAATCTTTTTCACTCCATCTTTCCACCTCCAATTTGGTCTCCCACTTCTCCTCGTTCCCTCCACCTCCGACACATATATCCTCTTGGTCAATCTTTCCTCACTCATTCTCTCCATGTGACCAAACCATTTCAAAACACCCTCTTCTGCTCTCTCAACCACACTCTTTTTATTTCCACACATCTCTCTTACCCTTACATTACTTACTCGATCAAACCACCTCACACCACATATTGTCCTCAAACATCTCATTTCCAGCACATCCACCCTCCTGCGCACAACTCTATCCATAGCCCACGCCTCTCAACCATACAACAATGTTGGAACCACTATTCCTTCAAACATACCCATTTTTGCTTTCCGAGATAATGTTCTCGACTTCCAAACATTCTTCAAGGCTCCCAGAATTTTCGCCCCCTCCCCCACCTTATGATTCACTTCCGCTTCCATGGTTCCATCCACTGCCAGATCCACTCCCAGATATCTAAAACACTTTAATTCCTCCAGTTTTCCTCCATTCAAACTTACCTCCCAATTGACTTGACCCTCAACCCTACTGTACCTAATAACCTTGCTCTTATTCACATTTACTCTCAACTTTCTTCTTTCACACACTTTACCAAACTGTCACCAGCTTCTGCAGTTTCTTACATGAATCAGCCACCAGTGCTGTATCATCAGTGAACAACAACTGACTCACTTCCCAAGCTCTCTCATCCACAACAGACTGCATGCTTGCCCCTCTTTCCAAAACTCTTGCATTCACCTCCCTAACAACCCCATCCATAAACAGATTAAACAACCATGGAGACATCACACACCCCTGCTGCAAACCTACATTCACTGAGAACCAATCACTTTCCTCTCTTCCTACACGCACACATGCCTTACATCCTTGATAAAAATTTTTCACTGCTTCTAACAACTTGCCTCCCACACCATATATTCTTAAAACCTTCCACAGAGCATCTCTATCAACTCTATCATATGCCTTCTCCAGATCCATAAATGCTACATACAAATCCATTTGCTTTTCTAAGTATTTCTCACGTACATTCTTCAAAGCAAACACCTGATCCACACATCCTCTACTACTTCTGAAACCACACTGCTCTTCCCCAATCTGATGCTCTGTACATGCCTTCACCCTCTCAATCAATACCCTCCCATATAATTTACCAGGAATACTCAACAAACTTATACCTCTGTAATTTGAGCACTCACTCTTAGATCCTTTGCCTTTATACAATGGCACTATGCAAGCATTCCGCCAATCCTCAGGCACCTCACCATGCATGAATGATACATATATTAAATAACCTTACCAACCAGTCAACAATACAGTCACCCCTTTTTTAATAAATTCCACTGCAATACCATCCAAACCTGCTGCCTTGCTGGCTTTCATCTTCCGTAAAGCTTTTACTACCTCTTCTCTATTTACCAAATCATTTTCCCTAACCCTCTCACTTTGCACACCACCTCGACCAAAACACCCTATATCTGCCACTCCATCATCAAACACATTCAACAAACCCTCAAAATACTCACTCCATCTCCTTCTCACATCACCACTACTTGTTATCATCTCCCCATTAGCCCCCTTCACTGAAGTTCCCATTTGCTCCCTTGTCTTATGCACTTTATTTACCTCCTTCCAAAACATCCTTTTATTCTCCCTGAAATTTAATGATACTCTCTCACCCCAACTCTCATTTGCCCTCTTTTTCACCTCTTGCACCTTTCTCTTGACCTCTTGCCTCTTTCTTTTATACCTCTCCCACTCATTTTCATTTTTTCCCTGCAAAAATCGTCCAAATGCCTCTCTCTTCTCCTTCACTAATAATCTTACTTCATCCCACCACTCACTACCATTTCTAATCAACCCACCTCCCACGCTTCTCATGCCACAAGCATCTTTTGCGCAAGCCATCACTGCTTCCCTAAATACATCCCATTCCTCCCCCACTCCCCTTACCTCCTTTGTTCTCACCTTCTTCCATTCTGTACTCAGTCTCTCCTGGTACTTCCTCACACAAGTCTCCTTCCCAAGTTTGCTCACTCTCTTCACCCCAACTTTCTCTTCTTTTCTGAAAACCCCCACAAATCTTCACCTTCGCCTCCACAAGATAATTGATCAGACATCCCTCCAGTTGCGCCTCTCAGCACATTAACATCCAAAGGTCTCTCTTTCGTGTGTTTATCAACTAACACGTAATCCAATAACGCTCTCTGGCCATATCTCCTACTTACATACGTAAACTTATGTATATCTCGCTTTTTAAACCAGGTATTCCCAATCACAAGTCCTTTTTCAGCACATAAATCTACAAGCTCTGCACCATTTCCATTTACAACACTGAACACTCCATGTATACCAATTATTCCCTCAACTGCCACATTACTCACCTTTGCATTCAAATCACCCATCACTATAACCTGGTCTTGTGCATCAAAACCACTAACACACTCATTCAGCTGCTCCCAAAACACTTGCCTCTCATGATCTTTCTTCTCATGCCCAGGTGCATATGCACCAATAATCACCCATCTCTCTCCATCAACTTTCAGTTTTACCCATATCAATCTAGAATTTACTTTCTTACATTCTATCACATACTCCCACAACTCCTGTTTCAGGAGTACTGCTACTCCTTCCCTTGCTCTTGTCCTCTCACTAACCCCTGACTTTACTCCCAAGACATTCCCAAACCACTCTTCCCCTTTACCCTTGAGCTTTGTTTCACTCAGAGCCAAAACATCCAGGTTCCTTTCCTTAAACATACTACCTATCTCTCCTTTTTTCTCATCTTGGTTACATCCACACACATTTAGACACCCCAATCTGAGCCTTCGAGGAGGATGAGCATTCCTCGCGTGACTCCTTCTGTTTCCCCTTTTAGAAAGTTAAAATACAAGGAGGGGAGGGTTTCTGGCCCCCCGCTCCCGTCCCCTTTAGTCGCCTTCTACAACATGTGAGGAATGCGTGGGAAGTATTTTCTCCCCTATCCCCAGGGATATATATATATATATATATGGTTTCAGAAGTGGTAGAGGATGTGTGGATCAGGTGTTTGCTTTGAAGAATGTATGTGAGAAATACTTAGAAAAGCAAATGGATTTGTATGTAGCATTTATGGATCTGGAGAATGCATATGATAGAGTTGATAGAGATGCTCTGTGGAAGGTATTAAGAATATATGGTGTGGGTGGCAAGTTGTTAGAAGCAGTGAAAAGTTTTTATCGAGGAGTTAAGGCATGTGTACGTGTAGGAAGAGAGGAAAGTGATTGGTTCTCAGTGAATGTAGGTTTGTGGCAGGGGTGTGTGATGTCTCCATGGTTGTTTAATTTGTTTATGGATGGTGTTGTTAGGGAGGTGAATGCAAGAGTTTTGTAAAGAGGGGCATGTATGAAGTCTGTTGTGGATGAGAGAGCTTGGGAAGTGTGTCAGTTGTTGTTCGCTGATGATAGTGCTGGTGGCTGATTCTTGTAAGAAACTGCAGAAGCTGGTGACTGAGTTTGGTAAAGTGTGTGAAAGAAGAAAGTTAAGAGTAAATGTGAATAAGAGCAAGGTTATTAGGTAGAGTAGGGTTGAGGGTCAAGTCAATTGGGAGGTAAGTTTGAATGGAGAAAAACTGGAGGAAGTAAAGAGTTTTCGATATCTGGGAGTGGATATGGCAGTGGATGGAACCATGGAAGCGGAAGTAAATCATAGGGTGGGGGAGGGGGTGAAAATCCTGGGAGCCTTGAAGAATGTGTGGAGGTCGAGAACATTATCTCGGAAAGCAAAAATGGGTATGTTTGAAGGAATAGTGGTTCCAACGATGTTGTATTGTTGCGAGGCGTGGGCTATGGATAGAGTTGTGCGCAGGAGGGTGGATGTGCTGGAAATGAGATGTTTGAGGACAATATGTGGTGTGAGGTGGTTTGATCGAGTAAGTAATGTAAGGGTAAGAGAGATGTGTGGAAATAAAAAGAGTGTGGTTGAGAGAGCAGAAGAGGGTGTTTTGAAATGGTTTGGGCACATGGAGAGAACGAATGAGGAAAGATTGACCAAGAGGATATATGTCAGAGGTGGAGGGAACGAGGAGAAGTGGGAGACCAAATTGGAGGTGGAAAGAAGGAGTGAAAAAGATTTTGAGTGATCGGGGCCTGAACATGCAGGAGGGTGAAAGGCGGGCAAGGAATAGAGTGAATTGGATCGATGTGGTATACCGGGGTCGACGTGCTGTCAGTGGATTGAATCAGGGCATGTGAAGCGTCTGGGGTAAACCATGGAAAGTTGTGTGGGGCCTGGATGTGGAAAGGGAGCTGTGGTTTCGGTGCATTATTGCATGACAGCTGGAGACTGAGTGTGAGCAAATGTGGCCTTTGTTGTATTTTCCTGGTGCTGCCTCACGCACATGAGGGGGGAAGGGAATGTTATTCCGTGTGTGGCGGGGTGGCGATGGGGGCGAGTAGGGGCAGACAGTGTGAATTGTGTGCATGTGTGTATGTGTGTGTGTCTGTGTGTGTATATATGTGTGTACGTTGGGATGTGTGGGTGTGTATGTTTGCGTGTGTGGACGTGTGTGTGTTTTCATGTGTGTGGGGATGGGTTGGGCCATTTCTTTCGTCTGTTTCCTTGCACTGCCTCACAGGCGCGGGAGACAGCGACAAAGCAAAATAAATAAATGTGTTTGATGATAGTGGCAGATATAGGGTGTTTTGGTCGAGGTGGTGTGCAAAGTGAGAGGGTTAGGGAAAATGATTTGGTAAACAGAGAAGAGGTAGTAAAAGCTTTGTGGAAGATGAAAGCCGGCAAGGCAGCAGGTTTGGATGGTATTGCAGTGGAATTTATTAAAAAAGGGGGTGACTGTATTATTGACTGGTTGGTAAGGTTATTTAATGTATGTATGACTCATGGTGAGGTGCCTGAGAATTGGCGGAATGCGTGCATAGTGCCATTGTACAAAGGCAAAGGGGATAAGAGTGAGTGCTCAAATTACATAGGTATAAGTTTGTTGAGCATAGATATGGGGAAGTGAAGTGTGGATTCGAAGTGGTTACGAGGCGACTGTGAGGATGGAATCAGGTGAGGGCGAAAGTTTGGGCCTTGAAGAATGTGGGAAGAGAACATTTTCAGAAAAGCAACATGGATTTGAGAATAGTGGTAGATTTGTATGGTTCTGGGAGGCTAGATGAGGTGTGATAGGGGATGTCGTGTGGAAGGTGTTGAGGAATGTGTGGTGTAGTGGGGGAAGTTTTGAAGGAGCATGTGTGAATGAAAGTGTTGTGTATGAGGGAGTAAGGCATGTGTGGTGTAGTGAGAGAGGAAAGTGATTGGTTTCAGTTGAATGTAGGATTTGTGCTGAGTAGCGGGAAAAGAAAATATAATTTGATATGGCGAAATGGAGGTGAAAGGAGGTAGAAAGATTGGAACAGGGTATACGGTGACGCGCGCAGTTGGATAGCAGTGAATTTAAAAAAAGGGTATGTATTGCTGTTGGAGTATAAGTGTTGGGGGGTTTCCTGGTAAATTATATGGGAGGGTATTGATTGAGAGGGTGAAGGCATGTACAGAGCATCAGATTGGGGAAGAGCAGTGTGGTTTCAGAAGTGGTAGAGGATGTGTGGATCAGGTGTTTGCTTTGAAGAATGTATGTGAGAAATACTTAGAAAAGCAAATGGATTTGTATGTAGCATTTATGGATCTGGAGAAGGCATATGATAGAGTTGATAGAGATGCTCTGTGGAAGGTATTAAGAATATATGGTGTTGGAGGGAAGTTGTTAGAAACAGTGAAAAGTTTTTATCGAGGATGTAAGGCATGTGTGCGTGTAGGAAGAGAGGAAAGTGATTGGTTCTCAGTGAATGTAGGTTTGCAGCAGGGGTGTGTGATGTCTCCATGGTTGTTTAATTTGTTTATGGATGGGGTTGTTAGGGAGGTGAATGCAAGAGTTTTGGAAAGAGGGGCAAGTATGAAGTCTGTTGGGGATGAGAGAGCTTGGGAAGTGAGTCAGTTGTTGTTCGCTGATGATGCAGTGCTGGTGGCTGATTCATGTGAGAAACTGCAGAAGCTGGTGACTGAGTCTGGTAAAGTGTGTGAAAGAAGAAATTTAAGAGTAAATGTGAATAAGAGCAAGGTTATTAGGTACAGTAGGGTTGAGGGTCAAGTCAATTGGGAGGTAAGTCTGAATGGAGAAAAACTGGAGGAAGTAAAGTGTTTTAGATATCTTGGAGTGGATCTGGCAGCGGATGGAACCATGGAAGCGGAAGTGGATCATAGGGTGGGGGAGGGGGCGAAAATCCTGGGAGCCTTGAAGAATGTGTGGAAGTTGAGAACATTATCTCGGAAAGCAAAAATGGGTATGTTTGAAGGAATAGTGGTTCCAACAATGTTGTATGGTTGCGAGGCGTGGGCTATGGATAGAGTTGTGCGCAGGAGTATGGATGTGCTGGAAATGAGATGTTTGAGGACAATGTGTGGTGTGAGGTGGTTTGATCGAGTAAGTAACGTAAGGGTAAGAGAGATGTGTGGAAATAAAAAGAGTGTGGTTGAGAGAGCAGAAGAGGGTGTTTTGAAATGGTTTGGGCACATGGAGAGAATGATTGAGGAAAGATTAACCAAGAGGATATATGTGTCAGAGGTGGAGGGAACGAGGAGAAGTGGAAGACCAAATTGGAGGTGGAAAGATGGAGTGAAAAAGATTTTGTGTGATCGGGGCCTGAACATGCAGGAGGGTGAAAGGAGGGCAAGGAATAGAGTGAATTGGATTGATGTGGTATACCGGGGTTGATGTGCTGTCAGTGGATTGAATTAGGGCATGTGAAGCGTCTGGGGTAAACCATGGAATGCTGTGTAGGTATGTATATTTGCGTGATTGGACGTATGTATATACATGTGTATGGGGGTGGGTTGGGCCATTTCTTTTGTCTGTTTCCTTGCCCTACCTCGCAAACGCAGGAGACAGCGACAAAGCAAAACAAAAAATATATATATATATATATATATATATATATATATATATATATATATATATATATATATATATATATATATATATACGAGTAGGAGAGAGGAAAGTGATTTGTTCGCAGTGAGTGTCAGTTTGTGGCAGGGGTGCGTGATGTCTCCATGGTATTTTAATTTGTTTATGGATGGGGTTGTTTGGGAGGTGAATGGAAGAGTTTTGGTGAGAGGGGCAAGTATGCAGTCTGTTGTGGATGAGAGAGCTTAGGAAGTAAGTCAGTTGTTTGCTGATGATACAGCTCTGGTGGCTGGTTTGGGTGAGAAACTGCAGGAGCTGGTGACTGAGTTTCGTAAAGTGTGTGAAAAGCTGAGAGTGATGGTGAGTAAAAGCAAGGTTATTAGGTACAGTAGGGTTAAAGGACAAGTCAATTGGGAAGTAAGTTTGAAAGGAGAAAAACTGTAGGAAGTGAAGCGTTTTAGGTATCTGGGAGTGGTTTTGGCCTCGGATGGAACCATGGAAGCGGAAGTAAGTCAGTGTGGGGGAGGGGGCGAAAGTTCTGGGTACGTTGAAAAATGTGTGGAAGGCAAGAACTTTATCTTGGAAAGCTAAAATGGGTATGTTTGAAGGAATTGTGGTTCTGACAATGTTATATGGTTGCAAGGCGTGGGCTATAAATAGAGTTGTGCAGAGGAGGGTGGATGTGCTGGAAATGAGATGTTTGAGGACAATATGTGGTGTGAGGTGATTTGATCGAGTAAGTAATGAAAGGGTAAGAGAGATGTGTGGTAATAAAAAAAGTGTGGTTGAGAGAGCAGATAAGGGTATTTGAAATGGTTTGGTCACAAGGAGAGATTGAGTGAGGAAAGATTGACAAAGAGGATATGTGTCAGAGGTGGAGGGAATGAGAAGAGGGAGACCAAATTGGAGGTGGAAAGATGGAGTGAAAGATTTTGAGTGATCAGGGCCTGAACATGCAGGAGGGTGAAAGGTGTGCAAGGAATAGAGTGAATTGGAACGATATGGTATACTGGGGTCGATGTGTGTTGTCAATGGATTGAACCAGGGCATGTGAAGCGTCTGGGGTAAACCATGGGAAGTTTTGTGGGGCTAGGATGTGGAAAGGGAGCTGTGGTTTCAGTGCATTATTACATGATAGCTAGAGACTGAGTGTGAACGAATGTGGCCTTTATTGTCTTTTCCTAGTGCTACCTCACGCACATGCAGGGGCAGGGGGTTGCCATTCCATGTGTGGCAGGGTGGCGACGGGAATGAATAAGGGCAGACAGTGTGAATTATGTACGCGTGTATATATGAGCAAGGGAAGGAGTAGCACTACTTCTGAAACATGAGTGGTGGGAGTATGTGATAGTGTGTAAGAAAGTAATCTCTAGATTAATATGGGTAAAACTGAAAGTGGATGGAGAGAGATGGGTGATTATTGGTGCATATACACCTGGGCATAAGAAAAATCATGAGAGGCAAGTGTTTTGGGAGCAGCTTAGTGAGTGTGTTAGTAGTTTTGATGCACAACACCTGGATATAGTGATGGGTGATTTGAATGCAAGGGTGAGTAATATGGTAGTTGAGGGGATAATTGGTGTACATGGGGTGTTCAGTGTTATAAATGGAAATGGTGAAGAGCTTGTAGGTATGTCTGCTGAAAAAGGACTGGTGATTGGGAATACCTGGTTTAAAAAGAGGGAGATACATAAGTATACGTATGTAAGTAGGAGAGATGGCCAGAGTGCGTTACTGGATTGTGTTAATTGATAGGCACGTGAAAGAGAGACTTTTGGATGTTTGTGCTGAGGTGCAACTGGAGGGATGTCTGATCATTATCTTTTGGAGGCGAAGGTGAAGATATGTAGATGTTTTCAAAAAAGAAGAGAGAATGTTGGGATGAAGAGAGTGGTGAGAGTAAGTGAGCTTGGGAAGGAGACTTATATGAGGAAGTACAAGGAGAGACTGAGTACAGAATGGAAAAAGGTGAGAACAAAGGATGTAGGGGAGTGGGGGAGGAATGGGATGTATTTAGGGAAGCAGTAATGGCTTGCACAAAAGATGTTTGTGGCATGAGAAGCATAGGAGGTGGGCAGATTAGTAAGGGTAGTGAGTAGTGGAATGAAGAAGTAAGATTATTAGTGAAAGAGAAGAGAGAGGCATTTGGACGATTTTTGCAGGGAAATAATGCAAATGACTGGGAGATGTATAAAAGAAACAGGCAGGATGTCAAGAGAAAGGTGCAAGAGGTGAAAAAGAGGGCAAATGAGAGTTGGGGTGAGAGAGTATCATTAAATTTTAGGGAGAATAGAGATGTTTTGGAAGGAGGTAAATAAAGTGCATAAGACAAGGGAACAAATGGGAACATCAGTGAAGGGGGCTAATGGGGAGATGATAACAAGTAGTGGTGATGTGAGAAGGAGGTGGAGTGAGTATTTTGAAGGTTTGTTGAATGTGTTTGATGATAGAGTGGCAGATATAGGGTGTTTTGGTCGAGGTGGTATGCAAAGTGAGAACGTTAGGGAGAATGATTTGGTAAAGAGAGAAGATGTAGTAAAAGCTTTGCGGAAGATGAGAGCCGGCAAGGCAGCAGGTTTGGATGGTATTACAGTGGAATTTAATAAAAAAGGGAGTGACTGTATTGTTGACTGGTTGGTAAGGTTATTTAATGTATATATGACTCATGGCAAGGTGCTTGAGGAATTGCGGAATGCTTGCATATTTGCCATTGTATAAAGGCAAAGGGGATAAGAGTGAGTGCTCAAATTACAGAGGTATAAGTTTGTCGAGTATTCCTGGGAAATTTATGGGAGGGTATTGATTGAGAGGGTGAAGGCATGTCCAGAGCATCAAATTGGGGAAGAGCAGTGTGGTTTCAGAAATGGTAGAGGATGTGTGGATCAGGTGTTTGATTGAAGAATGTATGAGAAATACATAGAAAAGCAAATGGATTTGTATGTAGCATTTATGGATCTAGAAAAGGCATATGATAGAGTTGATAGAGATGCTCTATGGAAGGTGTTAAGAATATATGGTGTGGGAGGCAAGTTGTTAGAAACATTGAAAATTTTTTATTGAGGATGTAAGGCATGTGTACATGTAGGAAGAGAGGAAAGTGATTGGTTCTCAGTGAATGTTGGTCTGCGGCTGGGCTGGGTGATGTCTCCATGGTTGTTTAATTTGTTTATGGATGGGGTTTTTAGGGAGGTGAATGCAAGAGTTTTGGAAAGAGGGGCAAGTATGCAGTATACAGTCTGCTGTGGATGAGAGAGCTTGGGAAGTGAGTCAGTTGTTGTTCATTGATGATACAGCGCTGGTGGCTGATTTGTGTGAGAAACTGCAGAAACTGGTGACTAAGTTTGGTAAAGTGTGTGAAAGAAGAAAGCTGAGAGTAAATATGAATAAGAGCAAGGTTATTAAGTACAGTATGGTTGAGGGACAAGTCAGTTGGGAGGCAAGTTTGAATGGAGGAAAGCTGGAGGAAGTGAAGTGTTTTAGATGTCTGGATGTGGATTTAGCAGTGGATGGAACCATGGAAGTGGAAGTGAATCATAGGGTGGGGAAGGGGCGAAAGTTCTGGAGTGTTGAAGAATGTGTTGAAGTCGAGAATGTTATCTTGGAAAGCAAAAATGGGTATGTTTGAAGGAATATTGGTTCCAACAATGATATATGGTTGCGAGGCCTGGGCTATAGATAGAGTTGTGCAGAGGAGGGTGGATGTGCTGGAAATGAGATGTTTTAGGACAATATGTGGTGTGAGGTGGTTTGATCGAGGAAGTAATGAAAGGGTAAGAGAGATGTGTGGTAATAAAAAGAGTGTGGTTGAGAGAGCAGAAGAGGGTGTTTTGAAATGGTTTCGTCACATGGAGAGAATGAGTGAGGAAAGATTGACAAAGAGGATATATGTGTCAGAGGTGGAGGGAAGTAGAAGTGGGAGACCAAATTGGAGGTGGAAAGATGGAGTGAAAAAGATTTTGAGCGATTTGGGTCTGAACATGCAGGAGGGTGAAAGGCGTGCAAGGAATAGAGTGCATTGGAACGATGTGCTGTCAATGTATTGAACCAGGGCATGTGAAGTGTTTGGGATAAACCATGGAAAGTTGTGTGGGGCCTGGATGTGGAAAGGGAGCTGTGGTTTGGGTGCATTATATATGACAGCTAAGAAGTGAATGTGAACGAATGTGGCCTTTTTCTTTTCCTAGTGCTACCTTGCACACATGCAGAGGGTGGGGGTTGTTATTTCATGTGTGGCAGGGTGGCAACGGGAATGAATAAAGGCAGACAGTATGAATTATATATATGTGTATATATGTGTATGTCTGTGTGTGTATATATATGTATACGTTGAGATGTATAGTTATGTATATGTGTGTGTGTGGATGTGTATGTATATACATGTGTATGTGGGTGGGTTGGGCCATTCTTTCTTTATTTTCCTTGCGCTACCTTGGTAACGCGGGAGACAGTGACAAAGTATAATAAATAAATGAAATATATTTCTTATACTTGGTTGCCATTTCCCGCATCAGCAAGTTAGCACTAGGAGACGCATGAAGAATGGCCTATCCACTCATATGCACATATACACACATACATATAAACGTATACACATACATAAAGATATACATATGTACACATGTATGTATTCATACCTTTTTGCCTTCATCCATTCCTTGTCCCACTCCACCCCACAGGAAACAGCATTACTACACCCTGCTTCAGTGAGGTAGTGCCAGGAAAGCAGACAAAAGTTGCTATATTCATTCACACTGTCTGTCATGTATAATACACCGAAACCATAGCTCCCTATCAACATCCAGGCCCCACAATCTTTCCATGGTTTACCCCAGACATTTCATATGCCCTGGTTCAGTCCATTGATGGCACATCAACACAGGTACACCACATAATTTCAATTCACTCTATTCCTTGCACACCTCACACCCTCCTGTATATTCAAGCCCCAGTCACTCAAAATCTTTTTCATTCCATCCTTCCTCCTCCAATTTGGTCTCCCACTTCTTGTTCCCTCCATCTCTGACACTCTTATCCTCTTTGTCAACCTTTCCTGCCTCATTCTTTCCATAAATCTAAACCATTCCAATGCACCCTCTTTGCTCTCTCAACCACACTACTTTTATTTCCACACCTTTCTTACCCTTTCATTACTTACTCAATCAAACCACATCACTCCAGGTACTGTCCTCAAACATTTCATTTCCAACGCATCTCCCCCTATTCCATACAACCCTATCTACTGCCCATGCCTCGCAACCATATAATATTGTTGGAATTACTATTCCTTCAAACACACCCATTTTTGGTCTCCGAGATAATGTTTTCACTTTCCACACATTCTTCATCGCTCCCAGAACCTTCACCCCCTCCTCTACCCTGTGACTCGCTTCCTCTTCTATGGTTCCATTTGCTGCTAAGTCTTTCCCAGATAACTAAAACACTTCACTTCCTCCAATTTTTTTCCATTTAAACTTTTTTTTTTTTTTTTTTTATACTTTGTCGCTGTCTCCCGCGTATTGCGAGGTAGCGCAAGGAAACAGACGAAAGAAATGGCCCAACCCCCCCCATACACATGTACATACACACGTCCACACACACAAATATACATACCTACACAGCTTTCCATGGTTTACCCCGGACGCTTCACATGCCTTGATTCAATCCACTGACAGCACGTCAACCCCTGTATACCACATCGCTCCAATTCACTCTATTCCTTGCCCTCCTTTCACCCTCCTGCATGTTCAGGCCCCGATCACACAAAATCTTTTTCACTCCATCTTTCCACCTCCAATTTGGTCTCCCTCTTCTCCTCGTTCCCTCCACCTCCGACACATATATCCTCTTGGTCAATCTTTCCTCACTCATTCTCTCCATGTGCCCAAACCATTTTAAAACACTCTCTTCTGCTCTCTCAACCACGCTCTTTTTATTTCCACACATCTCTCTTACCCTTACGTTACTTACTCGATCAAACCACCTCACACCACACATTGTCCTCAAACATCTCATTTCCAGCACATCCATCCTCCTGCGCACAACTCTATCCATAGCCCACGCCTCGCAACCATACAACATTGTTGGAACTACTATTCCTTCAAACATACCCATTTTTGCTTTCCGGGATAATGTTCTCGACTTCCACACATTTTTCAAGGCTCCCAAAATTTTCGCCCCCTCCCCCACCCTATGATCCACTTCCGCTTCCATGGTTCCATCCGCTGACAGATCCACTCCCAGATATCTAAAACACTTCACTTCCTCCAGTTTTTGACCATTCAAACTCACCTCCCAATTGACTTGACCCTCAGCCCTACTGTACCTAATAACCTTGCTCTTATTCACATTTACTCTTAACTTTCTTCTTCCACACACTTTACCAAACTCCGTCACCAGCTTCTGCAGTTTCTCACATGAATCCGCCACCAGCGCTGTATCATCAGCGAACAACAACTGACTCACTTCCCAAGCTCTCTCATCCCCAACAGACTTCATACTTGCCCCTCTTTCCAAGACTCTTGCATTTACCTCCCTAACAACCCCATCCATAAACAAATTAAACAACCATGGAGACATCACACACCCCTGCCGCAAACCTACATTCACTGAGAACCAATCACTTGCATCCCAATTAACTTGTCCCTAAACCCTACTCAACCAAATTACCTTGCTCTTATTCACAATTAATTTAAACTTTCTCCTTTTACACACTTTTCCAAACTCAGTCGCCAACTTCTGCAGTTTCTCACTCAAATCAGCTGCAAGAGCTATATCATTGGCAAACAACAACTGACTTACTTTCCAAGCCCTATCATCTCCAACAGGCTGCATACTCGCCCCTCTCTCCAAAACTCGTGCATTCACCTCATCCATAAACAAATTAAACAACCATGGGGACATCACACACCCCTCCTACAGACCGCCCTTTGCTGGAAACCTGTCAGTCTCCTCCCTTCCTAATCACATGCATGCCTTACATCCTTGGTAAAAACTTTTAATGCTTCTAGCAGCTTACCTTCCATACCATATACTCTTAAGACCTTCCACAGAGCATCTCTATCAACTCTCTCATATGTCTTTTCCAGATCCATAAATGCTACATACCAATCCATATGTTTTTCTAAATATTTCCCACACCTATTCTTCAAAGCAAACACTTGATCCACACATCCTCTACTACTTCTGAAACCATGCTGCTCTTCCCCAATCTGATACTCTGTACATGCCTTCACCTTATGCCAATTCCCTCCCATACAATTTCCCAGGAATACTCGATAAACTTATACCTCTGTAGTTTGAACACTCACCGTTATCCCATTTGCCTTTGTACTATGACACTTTGCATGCATTCTGCCAATCCTCAGGCACTTCAATCATGATTCATACATACATTGAATATCCTTGCCAACCAATCAACATCACAGTTACCCCTTTTCTCAATAAATTCAAATGCATTAACATCCAAACCCGCTGCCTTGCCGGATTTCATCTTCTGCAAAGCTTTCACTACCTCTTCTCTTGTAACCAAACCACTCTCCCTGACCCTCTCACTTTGCACACCACCCTGACCAAAACACCCTACATCTGCCACTCGATCATCAAACACATTCAACAAACCTTCAAAATGCTCACTCCATGTGCTTCTCACTTCTTCACTACCTGTTATTACTTCCCCCCTTGCCCCCTTCACTGTTGTTTTCATTTGTTTGTAATCTTACTTACATTACTTAACTCCTTCCAAAATATTTTTTTATTCTCCCTAAAGCTTAATGATACTCTCTCACCCTAGCTCTCATTTGACTTCTTTTTCAACCCATGCACCTTCCCTTGACCTGCTGCTTTCTTTTATACATCTCCCAGTCATTTGCATTCCTTCCTTGTAAGTATTGTCCAAATGCTTCTCTTTTCTCTTGATCTTGTGTGTGTGTGTATTCACCAGTAGGAAAAGGATACCTGAGAACCCTGAGCAATTTTATGTATTACCATGTCTTTACAGGCCTAGTCACAGTCACTAACTCTGTAGCTAGTCCTCTGAAGATGTGGTAATACACAAAAATGCTCAAGAGTCTTGTTTTCTTTTCTTAGAGGTGCTTGTGCATTTATGAAGTCGCATTTTTCTTGTGATAAATCTCTCTCTCTCTCTCTCTCTCTCTCTCTCTCTCTGTCTCTCTCAACACATCCACCCCTGTATACCACATCATTCCAGTTCTTTCTGTCCCATGCATGCATTTCATTCATTCAAAATCTTTTTTCATTCCATCCCTCCATCTCTGATTGATGAAGTCGCATGTTTCTTGTGATAAATCTCTCTCTCTCTCTCTCTCTCACTCCCAAATCCCTTCCTCTCACATCCACACTCTCTCTCTCTCTCTCTCGTCCCCCCCTTCCATTCATTCAAAATCTTTTTTCATTCCATCCCTCCATCTCTGATTGATGAAGTCGCATGTTTCTTGTGATAAATCTCTCTCTCTCTCTCTCTCTCTCTCTCTCTCTCTCTCTCTCTCTCTCTCTCTCTCTCTCTCTCTCTCTCAACACATCCACCCCTGTATACCACATCATTCCAGTTCTTTCTGTCCCATGCATGCATTTCATTCATTCAAAATCTTTTTTCATTCCATCCCTCCATCTCTGATTGCCCCCACCCCCCCGGTTCTCTTCTCTTCACATATATCCTCTTTGATTACTTCTCACTCATTATCTCCATACATCCAAACCATTTCAGTATGTCTCTTTTATTACTTAATCAAACCACCCCACACCACATACTGTCAAATGTTTCATTTCCAACACATCTACCCTCATTCGCACATCCTCATCCGTAGTCCATACCATGCATCCATATAACATTGTTGGGACTGCTATGCCTTCAAACATACTTATTTTTGCCCACTTACACACCATATGAATCGCCTTCACTCCCATGGTTTCATTCGCTGCCATGTTCATTCCCAGGTATCCAAACCACTTCACTTGCTCTAATTTTTCTCCATTCAAAGTCATGTCCCAGCTAACTTGCCCCTCAACAGTGCTAAACCTAATAACCTTGCTTATGTTCACATTTGCTTTCAACTTCCTCCTTTTACACACACTCCCAAACTCACTCACCAACTTCTGCAATTTCTTGCTCCAGTCTCCCACTGTATCATCAGCAGACAACAACTGACTTGCTTGCTTAGCCCCATCTTCCCCAATAGACTGCATACTCACCTCCTTTCCAAAACTCTTGCATTTTCATCCCTCACCACCCCATCCATAAACAAATTAAATAGCCATGGTGACATCACACATCCCTTCCGCACACCAACTTTTACTTGGAAACAATCACTCTTGCACTTGCATAACACTCTTGATAAACATTTCATACTGCTTGTAGCTGCTTTCTTCCCACACCATATATCCTTAAGACCTTCCACAAGCCATCTCTATCAACCCTATCAAATTTGTCCAGGTCCATAATTGCCACATATAAATTTTTCTGTTTCTCAAAGTATTTCTCGCTTATTTTCAAAGCAGACACATGATCCATACATCCTATACCACTTCTGAAATTCACACTGTTCCTCCTCATTCTGATACTCTATGTACATACATGCCCTCACCCTCTCAGTTGCAAGTCTCCCATACAACTTACCAGGTACACTCAACAAACTTGTACCTCTTGGTTTGAACACTCATCTTTATACCCCTTGCTACTACTCATATATTCTGCCAATTCTCAGGTACCTCAATATGATCCATACATACAGTTAAAATCCCAACTAACTAAGTCATCAAGACAGTCACCTTTTTTCTTAAATTCAGTTGCAATAACATCCACTCCAGCTGCCTTGCCACATTTCAAAGTACTTAAGGCTTTCACCACCTCTTCTCTCTTCACCAAACACTCTCCATGACCCTTTTACTACACATATCACCTCAGTCTAAACATTGTACATCAACCACTGTATTATCAAACACATTCACCTGTCCTTCAAAATACTCGCTCTTTCTCCTCCTCACATCATCATTAGTTTTTGCATTAGTTTTCAAGTGTTCCCATTTGTTCTCTTGTTTTTCACATCATTAATCTCCTTCCAAAACATCTTCTTGAAGTTTACTGATACTCTCTTGCCCTAACTGTCATTTGCCCTCTTTTTCCAACCCCACCACCCTCCTGACCTCCTACTACTTTCTTTTATCTCTGCCATTCGTGTCCACTCCTTCTCTATAGTTACTGCCTATATAGTTCTCTTTTCTGTTTCGATATTAACTTTACTACTTCATCCCACTACTGACTATCCTTTCACACCTGCCCGTCTCCCACTTCATGCATGTTACCCTGTATCTCTTGCACATGCCAGCACTGCTTCCTTAAATCCTCCCATTCCTCGTCCACTCTCCTAGCTTTATTTAGTCTCGCCGTTTGCTATTTTACACTTAATCTATCTTTGTATTTCTTCACACAAGTCTTGTTTTAAAGCTCGCTTACTCTCCCCACTCTCATATCTCCCATATTGTTTCCTTATTTCTAAAAACCTCTACAAATTGTCACTCATGCTTTCACATGTTAATCATGGGACATCTTACTAGCTGCCCCTCTCAGCTGTTTGTTTAGGAAGAAATCTGTTGGTTCATTTATGTTTTTGGGTTGATGAATACAGATTCATGTTGCCTTTGTAAAATCTCACTCATCTACAAGTAGTCTGTAAAAACACCTTCCGTTTTGAGTAGTTCATTGAAGTCTATGGTCCTGGATTTGCATTTTGCATATGAGTAAAAGTATTTTGAGTTATTTATTTCATTAACTTTTTCCCTGTTTCATGTGACATTTTTAGTATAGTATTAGTTTGGGACATTATATAATACTTCATACGCCTGATATGGACCCATTTATAGGAACGTTCCAAGACCAGTCAGCCATAACCACCTCTGCAAAGAGGAGACTGGAGATGAAAATGCTATAGAGCAAATGATTGGGGATTTTATGAGAAATTGTTTAGGAGCAAGACCAGAGGGTATCACAACTAGAGCAGGAGTTAGAAAACAGGAAATATTTCAAGGGTCATTAAGGGAATCAAAAACTCAAGTTTGGTGAATGGGAATCAGGGGATACAAAATCAGAGGAAAGATTATGAAGCCAATATAAAAGCAAATAAGGTATGATTGGTCTTTTCTGGATGTACTAGAGGCTGTCCATTTAGATTAAAGAATGAAAATGAACACAATCTGTTGGCAATGGTAGGCTAGGCAGGGAGATGAAGAAGGAGCAATATTGTAAGCTGTTCCGTTAGAGGAAATGGCTAAAGCACATAATGAATCCATTGGTAGAAGTGGGCTGGGAGATTTAGAAGGAACATTTATCAGCGGCTGATCAACGAATGCAGAACACGAAGAGTGATGAAGAGAAACATGAACGTGTGGTTGTGTAAACAGAGGTACATGAGAAATCAAGTGAAGCAGTTGAAAGAATATGGAGCAATCAAGAAAGTTTATGAGCTAGTTGCTGGAAGGTTTCCAGAAATACAGAGCATTCAGGACCAATGCTTGCTAGCTAAGAGATTATATACGAAGTCAGAGACACACAGGTTCACACTTTTACCAAGAAGACTCTAGTCATAAAATGGGTGGCACAAAAATTAGAAAGATTTATAAAGCAAGAGGTTGATAAATGTAAATCACAGATTACTTTTAGTTTGGAGAATCATCCATCAGATAAAGAATAAAGGTGAATGAAGGAGGAAATGCTTACTAGAATGCTGAAGGCCACAAAGAAAAGAGGTGAAGTGGTAGTTGTAATCAAGACTAAAGGAGACAACCAGTTATGGTTACATTTTAATTCAAGTCCTTCAGTGAGAGGGACTGAGGAAAGCTAAGAAATAATAGGCAAGGTGATGGCATTCAGTGGGATATTCATTAGATGTGATAAGCCAAATGAAGACATGGAGAAAAAGTAGTGCAGTCAGAAAATAGAAAATAAAAAGATTGGAGATGCTGCACAAGGAAAGAGGATGGAGCATCCCCACAATCATGACAGAGAGTACCTGCAACAGAATTTTGTGGTGGCAAGGCTAGTGTGTTGTGCTAACCACTTGACTTTTATGTTGATCATCTTTTCTCTGGACTGCATCACTTTGTCCCCTTTCTCGTCTTGTTTGATGTATAATGTTCTTTTCAGCAGCTACTCCTCTAGCTTAGTTACCTGTTTAGGTTCTTCTGGTATTGTGTCCAGCCAAGAGTCTAATCTTTTTTATATATATTTCTTTTGTCACACCATTTAAATTTCTTGTATCACCTGCAATTGCTTCAAGCTTCCTTGCCAGTCACTCATGTGTCATTGTCTCTTGGAGTTTAGGTATGTTTCGTGGAATTGCTCTTGACTTAGTCATTCTCCATTATCCTGTTTGGTTGCTTTGAGGTTCAGAACATTGTTCTTAATGCCATGTATCCCTCTGACATTTGACACTGTGAAGCTTTAGTTTTTTAGTCATTCATGGTAACTTGTATGCTGTGTTCAGTTTTTCTTACTTGCAAAATGTTACTGCATTCTCTCTATCTAGTTACAGTTAATCTGTTTTACTGGTGGCCATACAACACAACAGAGTGCGAGTATCTATTTTCAAGTGTCTGTCTCGTGTTATAAATGTTCTATCATCTCACTCATTTTTTGGCTTGAAAGCTCTATATTTTCAATATGTTCCTTGAATTCCTTTTTCTTTTCTTTTTTTTTTACTGATAATTACTCCCAAATCTCTAACATTTACTTCACACTCTTTATACCTTTTTCTGTAGGGCCTCTGAAAGTAGGCATTGCAATAGCATTTTCTGTTCCATGAATAATATGTTCAAATTTCTCTTAATTAAATTCTGTTAAGGTCTCATCTGCCCAACTGTAGATGTTTTCTGGGTCTCAAAGTGTTTCTTGATCTTTCACACTCTGTTGATCTTTTCACACTTGTCATATGCAAAATATAACTGCACCCTCTCTTGCTTCCATATTTATGTTTGAGATCTTGACTACAAAGAGTATTGCAGCTAGAACTGTTCCTTGCAGAACCCCTGACAGTAAATCATCTTCCCTGAAAAATTTTTCCATTTGCAGGCAGGGAGTGGTAAGAAATAGTATCATCAGACTGAAAATATTGTATTTAAATGTTGGATTAAATGTTAATGGTAAAGAGCTGGAATCCAAGGATCATATAAGGGATATTGTGGGAGTCTTGGAAACAAGTGTTACTAAAGAGATTAGATTGCACTTGTTTTTCCCAGAGAGGGTGAATGATTGTGGGAAGGAAAGAGAAGGCAAAGGAGGGGAGGATTGGCCGTCTTCCAAAAAAATAAGCCTTAAGTTTCTAGAAATAATGGAAGACTTTGCTTAATAGGAAGATGAAGTGTAGTGAAGTTCTTAGTGGTGGTAATGATATAAAATCTTTCAAAGAATTGTATCAATCCAAAACAAATATACAGTGATAACAATGAAGGAACAGTTGGGAAAAGCTGATACTACATTCCCTGGAGCACAGATGGGAGTGGTATATCATCATGTGTATCTGGAAAATCCTAGAACGTATGGTTCCCATCCTACTTTTGGAAATAACATCCTACTGGCATGACATGCATAGAAGAATGAAATGCTACATATGAAATCCAAAGGTGCCTTATGCAAAAAAAGAGATAACACTTTAAACATCTGAGGCCCATGACTTCAACACCTTGCCATCTGCCATCAGAAATAGCATGGGATTCATAGTACAGAAATTCAAGAGTGCTTTGGACAAGAACCTACAGAATGTACTAGACCAGCCAAGCTATGGGGGCTATGTGAGCCTGAGGGCTGCAGCTTCCAACAGCTTGGTCTACCAACAACCCAATTCAGCAGCCTGGGCCTGGCCACGTCTGTGGGAGTGAAGACCTTCGAAGACTCCATGAAGTAATGGTACTTGAAGCCTTGAAAAACTCGCCTCTTAGAGATGGTATAGTACTGATAGTGGTGGATGTCAGTTATAAAGAGATAGACCTATGGACCTAGGATTTTTATGTGATAGGGAGTCATGGAGACATTTTTTTAATGTATATAAGAAAATTTCACTTACCATGATATCAGTGAGCACACAGTGATGAGAGGGATTGATATGCTATCATTGGTAGATCTAGTATTTACACATACTAGTGTAGATGATGAGATTATTACTTATGATACTCAAGTTAAAAGTAATGATTATGTAATTCTCCTTTTAACTATGTGATAAACAAGGACTTTTAAAAAGGAGAGGTGAGACAAGACAGTTGTTGCATTCATTGGTATGGAAGAGGATGGGAAGAAGATACAAGAGTGCAGTGGTCTATAGCAAAGAGGGAGGTAAGAAGGGTAGTAATGAGGCTGAAGGTAGGAAAGGCACCTGGAGTGGATGGAATTATGGCTAAGCTGCTGAAGTATGGTGGAGAAAGTGTGATAGTGACTGCACCTTTTATGTAATTTAGCATGAAAACAAAAGGTTGTGCCTGAGGATTGGGTGAAAGCTATTATTTTCCTTTATTCAAAGGAAAAGGTGAAAAGGATGTATGTAGCAGTTATAGGGGAATAAATCTTAAGTGTACCAGGAAAAGTATATGCAAGAATATTGATTGACAGAGTGATGGAAGTAGCAGAATGCAGAACAAGTGAAGAGCAAGGGGTTTTTAGAAAAGATAGGGGATGTGTGGATCAGATTTTTATAGTAAAGATGACCATGGAAAAGTATTTAGTTAAAGGCAAGATGTTGTATGCAGCTTTTATGGATCTGGAGAAAGTGTACAACAGAGTTGAGTGGGATGCATTATGGGATGTGTTAGGGATATATGGTATAGGGGGACAGCTGATGGATGGTGTAAAAGCCTTCTAGACAGGAGCAAATGTGTGTGTAAGAGTGGATGGAAAGCTGAGTGAATGTTTTAGGATACATGTCAGTGTGAGGCAGGGCTGTGTGATGTCACCTTGGCTTGATATATACATGGATGGAGTGATAAGAGAGATGAAAGCAAAACTAGGAAAAAGGAGTGCAGAGATGGAGTGTGGCAGTGAGAATTGGTGGCTGATGGCAAGCCTGTTCGCAGATGATACTGTCTTGTTTGCATAAAGTGAAAAGGAGTTGCAGAAGGTTGTAAGTGTGTTTTATGATAGGTGTAAGTACAGGAGATTGAAGGCAGATATAAGTAAGGTAATGGTGTTTGAAAGGAAATGGAGTGAAAGTATAGATTTTGTAAAACCATATAGAATGAAAGAAGAAAGTGTACTTAATTGTGTTGTGGATATGGGAGGAAAAAGACCGGAAGAAGTGAGGGAATTTAAGTATCTGGAGCAGTCTCCAGTAAGTGTGGTGATATGGAAGGTAAGATAAGGAAGAGAACAGTACTGTGTAGAAGAGTCATTGGGTCCTTTAATAGAATAGTGAAGGATAGATGTGTAAGTATGGAAGTGAAGAGAGGAATAAGGGACAGCAAAGTCCTCCCAACCCTGACCTATGCAGCCAAAACATGGATGTGGAATGAGGCACAGAGGGCAAGAATCCAGGCTGTGGAAATGAGCTCTTCGAGAAGAGCATGTGGTGTGACTAGATGAATTGAAGAAAGAAATGAAAGGGTGTATGAGAGATGTTGTATTGCAAGAAATGCAAAGGGAATGAATTGCGGAGTGGTAGAGTGGGTGAAACTTAATACTTTGAGGTGGTTTGGGCATGTGGAAAGAATGCAAGACTGGGAGTTTATGAGGAGAGTGTATGATAGTACTATTAAAGGGGTTGGTGTGAGTGGAAGATCACCTGTGACATGGGCAAATAGGGTGGAGGAATACTGGAGGGGGGAAACAGAGGAAGATTGGATAGAATGGTGTATGCAAGGGAGGCATGTAAGGACAGGGATAATGTAAAACATCTTCCCCATTTAGTATGAATAATTGTGTACAATTAGGAAATAGATATTCAAATTTCTGATTTCAAAAGTTTACCCTCTAGAGAAAAGGGTCCCCATTCACAATATGATGAGGCACTTGCATTACATTAATACCATTTGCAAGTTGCTGTGCAAGGATGTGTAGATAGCTTCATATGAGCAGTACAAATTCAGTAGATAATGTATAAGAATTTCCTCAGTGTGTAATGAAGGGAATTAGATGACATGTCCTTGAATACAGCCTCCCCATAAAAGTTAATGCCAGTTCCAGAAAAAAAAAAGAAATATAAGGAGCGCTGACATGACATGTATACGTAAGATCAGAATTAAAAGGGACCCCATTAAAAGTCAGCAGGAAAACATGACCCTGAACCAGAAATATAAGGAGTGCTGACATGACATGTATACGTAAGATCAGAATTAAAAGGGACCCCATCAAAAGTCCAGCAGGAAAACATGACCCTGAACCAGTATCAAAAGACCTATTGATAACAGCAGTATTAAAGCCAGATTCACTGAGTAATATGGCAACATAATATGGATTATCTGGTAATCATTTAGTGCACTCATTAGGTTCCTTATACATTTCATGTCGTAGTGAGTTGTATTGGTGCTCCATTCTTACAGCATAAGTTTCCTGAGTCTTGAGTCATGTCAATATACTGTGATTAAGCATGGTCATCAGTATCTGGGTGAATTTACGACAAATATACAGCGGTGATAACAGGTCACTTGAGGTGGTCAGTGACCTTGGTTTCCTTGGGTTTTCAGCACATGATCTTGTGTCTTTGACTTGAAATTCACCACACCACAATTGTTTTGCAGTCAGTCTGGTTTGCTCTTCACCAAACCACTGCCCTTCCATTGTGCCTTGCTCTGTAGTGAAGGAAACTGTTTTATTAAATACAAGAGGCTTCATATCCTGATTGACCTATCATTGGTTCCCTGGCAGGACAGCTGATTGTGGTCTACCCATGGTTCCCATCTAGGCTTTCTGGGATATTGCTAGTGACCAAGCATTTTGAGTCCCTTCCTGTAGGGGACCCTTTCCCAGTGAACAATCTTTTGTTTGTATAAAGATGAGTCATTACATCCATTGCAGAAACTACACCTGGCATTAGAACCATGCTACCATGTTGTATTGCCCCATCATTGATGATTCTCACTGAAAGTCACCCTCCTAATGAAGCATTCAACCTTGTAGGGGAAACAGCCAGGAATGAAGATTTTTCCTTTTACTGTCCTTCCCAGAGAGCTATAACTTGATTTTTCTTCCCTGCACCAACCACATTTCTCCTATCCTAGGTGAGGGGGTGTTCAAAGTTTTTGAAAATAAAACTATCCTAAAGTAACTGGAGTTTAACAAGGTTTTCTTAGTGTAGGTGTCCTACTTGAGTGGCTTTTGATACTGTGTCTGGGTCCTTTTTGACTACAGTAATTGTCTTCCCAGTACACCTAGGTTGAAGCTTAGACTCTTTTGTTCCTTAAAGAAGTCAGCAATCCAAGCCCTTTGATCACCAGCCTGCATGTGTTTGGTGAATTGTGATTTGTACCAGTCAGAATTAGGGGTTTGTCTCCTACCTACTTTATCAGTTCCTGGAGGATAGCCAATAATGATATTGCCAACCATAAGCTGCATGTTCCATACCTTCTTCCTCACCTTGTGTAAAATATGATCTCCCATCTGGTTGCATACTCCTCCATTTGCCAGTAGGATTGATCATCTCAGGAGTAGACTGTTATCATTTGAAGGGGGGACCCAGGAGGCCATGATTAGCATAGGCAACCCATCTTGGAGGTCATGTTGCCATGTTGACACACCCACTATGAATTTAGCCAGAATAGCTGTGAATATGCAAATCACTGGCATCTTATTAGAAAGGAGACCATTAAAATGCAAAATGCTGCCTATGGACTCTTTAATCCTATGAAAGAGCATGCTTTGTTATCCACCTTCCAGGGCAGGACTGGGTGCTGAAACTGCAGTAAGTTATAAACACATGTATGCCAACAGATTTTGGTGTGGAAAAGTGTGTGATTGGCCTAGTAATCTGAGTTCAGAGCACGGATTCCACTGTCTTTTTTGCTTCTGTAAAACTGACTGCCATGCGTTGTTATTTATTGATACTTTATTATGAAAGACTTCAACAAATATACTTAATGTAGATTATTTCTGTGGTATTGAAAAGAAATGTTTTGCTATGATTTTTACACAGTGCTCTTAATGCATCATTGTTTCTACTGCAAGTCCATGTTTATTTTCACAGCTGTGTATGATTAGATTTTTGTTTTGCCTTTCCATAAGCACTCAGTATTTTTATTTTCATTCCAGGTATGTTTGCTCAGACTGATTGTGACCTGAACTTTGGTGTCCATTTTACAGTATGTATAACTTGTCCTATATTTTTGTTGGATTGAATGTTTTTTAGTATACAGATTTTTCTGCCAATATTGTCTTGTATAAGTATTCTAGCTTAAGACTATAGCCTTAAATGGATTATCTGCTAGAAAAAGAATGTTAGTACTTCAAGTACTTCATAGGGTAAACACTTTATCTGGAATGATGTATGAAACTTACAGATTTTGAATTTGATTACTAGTGGATCTTGTATACTCCTTTTCTGCTCAGAAATATAATACATATTATTTGATTTTATTTTTATTGAAGTGCCAAACATTAGAAGAAGCTTGATTTCATTGGCTTGGAGGCAATGAATTTGTATTATCAGAAAGATACTTTATAAATACCCTTCATTGTATGATTGATTGTTAACACATCATATTAACTCTTCCTGAGGCTAAGGTAAAAAGGTCTCCTTCCTTTAGTTTGGCTCAAGGAATGGAAAGATAGAATATAAAAAGAAAAATGTTTCTCTTACTGTTGCAGTGAATAGATTACTGCTCCCTGATTCCACAAATGAGCTACTCATTTGATTGAATTTGGATAAACAGCCACTGTTAGGTGTCACGGAAACCATGACATTAACTAGTCACTGCTGCCAGACACATAACTGTTACGGCATTTTTCTTATTTCTATTATTTTATTGCATCATTGTATTTGGTGTTACTTTTCCGTGTTTGTAATGGTATTATTAATTCCAATAGACAGTAATTACATCAAGAAAAACTTAAGAAATTGAAAGAAAGCTTCCACATAAAATCTATTTGAGTTTATTTCCTGCTGTGGCTGTAGTGTCACACTACTCCCTTAAACATGTAAAGGGTCACAGGGGGCAAATCCTACTTTTCTCATTGTAGATGGGGATAGGGGAGAAAGAATACTTCCCATGTATTCCCTGCATGTCATAGAAGGCAACTAAAGGGGGCGAGAGCAGGGGGCTAGAAGCCCTCCTGTCCTTGTACTTCAACTTTCTAAAAGGGGAAACTGAAGGAGTCATGTATGGAGTGCTCATCCTCCTCAAAGGCTCAGATTAGGGTGTCTAGATGTGTGTAGATGTAACCAAGATGAGAGAAGAAAGGAGAGATAGGTAGTATGTTTGAGGAAAGGAACCTGGATGGTTTGGTTCTGAGTGAAACGAAGCTCAAGGGTAAAGGGGAAGACTGGTTTGGAAATGTCTTGAGTAAAGTCAGGGGTTGGTGAGAGGACAAGAGCAAAGGAAGGGGTAGCACTACTCCCAAAGCTGGAGTTGTGGGAGTATGTGATAGAATGTATGAAAGTAAACGCTAGATTGATATGGGTAAAACTGAAAGTGGATGGAGAGAGGGGTGATTATTGGTGCCTATGCACCTGGTCATGAGAAGAAAGATCATGAGAGGAAAGTGTTTTGGGAACAGCTGAGTGTGTTTGTCAGCAGTTTTTATGCACAAGACTAGGTTATAGTGATGGGTGATTTGAATGCAAAGGTGAGTAATGTGGCAGTTGAGGGTATAATTGGTTGACATGGGGTATTCAGTGTTGTAAATAGAAATGGTGAAGAGCTTGTAGATTTGCATGCTGAAAAAGGACTGGTGATTGGGAATGCCTAGTTTAAAAAAAGATATATATGTAAGTATACTTATGTAAGTGGGAGAGATGGCCAGAGAGCATTGTTGGATTACGTGTTAATTGATAGGCATGTGAAAGAGAGACTTTTGGATGTTAATGTGCTGAGAGAGGCTGCTGTAGGGATGTCCGATCATTATCTTGTGGAGGAGAAAGTGAAGATTTGTAGAGGTTTTCAGAAGAATGTTTGGGTGAAGAGAGTGGTGTGAGTAAGTGAGCTTGGAAAGGAGACTTGTGTGAGGAAGTACCAGGAGAGATTGAGTGCAGAATGGCAAAAGGTGAGAGCAAATGACATAAGGGAAGTGGAGGAGGAATGGGAGGTATTTAGGGAAGCAGTGATGGCTTGCACAAAAGATGCCTGTGGCATGAGAAAGGTGGGAGGTTGGCAGATTAGAAAGGTTAGGGAGTGGTGGGATGAAGAAGCAAGATTGTTAGTGAAAGAGAAGAGAGGCATTTGGACGATTTTTGCAGGGAAGTAGTGTGAATGATTCGCAGATGTATAAAAGAAAGAGGCAAGAGGTGAAAAAGATTGCAAATGAGAGTTGGTGTGCAAAGTGAGAGGGTTAGGGAAAATGATTTGGTAAACAGAGAAGAGTTAGTGAAAGCTTTGCGGAAGATGAAAGCCGGCAAGGCAGCAGGTTTGGATGGTATTGCAGTGGAATTTATTAAAAAAGGGGGTGACTGTATTGTTGACTGGTTGGTAAGGTTATTTAATGTATGTATGACTCATGGTGAGGTGCCTGAGGATTGGCGGAATGTGTGCATAGTGCCATTGTACAAAGGCAAAGGGGATAAGAGTGAGTGCTCAAATTACAGAGGTATAAGTTTGTTGAGTATTCCTGGTATATTATATGGGAGGGTATTGATTGAGAGGGTGAAGGCATGTACAGAGCATCAGATTGGGGAAGAGCAGTGTGGTTTCAGAAGTGGTAGAGGATGTGTGGATCAGGTGTTTGCTTTGAAGAATGTATGTGAGAAATACTTAGAAAAGCAAATGGATTTGTATGTAGCATTTATGGATCTGGAGAAGGCATATGATAGAGTTGATAGAGATGCTCTGTGGAAGGTATTAAGAATATATGGTGTGGAGTGGCAAGTTGTTAGAAGCAGTGAAAAGTTTTTATCAAGGATGTAAGGCATGTGTACGTGTAGGAAGAGAGGAAAGTGATTGGTTCTCACTGAATGTAGGTTTGCGGCAGGGGTGTGTGATGTCTCCATGGTTGTTTAATTTGTTTATGGATGGGGTTGTTAGGGAGGTAAATGCAAGAGTTTTGGAAAGAGGGGCAAGTATGAAGTCTGTTGGGGATGAGAGAGCTTGGGAAGTGAGTCAGTTGTTGTTCGCTGATGATACAGCGCTGGTGGCTGATTCATGTGAGAAACTGCAGAAGCTGGTGACTGAGTTTGGTAAAGTGTGTGGAAGAAGAAAGTTAAGAGTAAATGTGAATAAGAGCAAGGTTATTAGGTACAGTAGGGTTGAGGGTCAAGTCAATTGGGAGGTGAGTTTGAATGGAGAAAAACTGGAGGAAGTGAAGTGTCTTAGATATCTGGGAGTGGATCTGGCAGCGGATGGAACCATGGAAGCGGAAGTGGATCATAGAGTGGGGGAGGGAGCGAAAATTCTGGGGGCCTTGAAGAATGTGTGGAAGTCGAGAACATTATCTCGGAAAGCAAAAATGGGTATGTTTGAAGGAATAGTGGTTCCAACAATGTTGTTTGGTTGCGAGGCGTGGGCTATGGATAGAGTTGTGCGCAGGAGGATGGATGTGCTGGAAATGAGATGTTTGAGGACAATGTGTGGTGTGAGGTGGTTCGATCGAGTGAGTAACGTAAGGGTAAGAGAGATGTGTGGAAATAAAAAGAGCGTGGTTGAGAGAGCAGAAGAGGGTGTTTTGAAGTGGTTTGGGCACATGGAGAGAATGAGTGAGGAAAGATTGACCAAGAGGATATATGTGTCGGAGGTGGAGGGAACGAGGAGAAGAGGGAGACCAAATTGGAGGTGGAAAGATGGAGTGAAAAAGATTTTGTGTGATCGGGGCCTGAACATGCAGGAGGGTGAAAGGAGGGCAAGGAATAGAGTGAATTGGAGCGATGTGGTATACCGGGGCTGACGTGCTGTCAGTGGATTGAATCAAGGCATGTGAAGCGTCTGGGGTAAATCATGGAAAGCTGTGTAGGTATGTATATTTGTGTGTGTGGACGTATGTATATACATGTGTATGGGGGGGGTTGGGCCATTTCTTTCGTCTGTTTCCTTGCGCTACCTCGCAAACGCGGGAGACAGCGACAAAGTATAATAAAAAAAATAATAATAAAAAGATGTTTTGGAAGGAGGTAAATAAACTGCGTAAGACAAGAGAACAAATGGGAACATTGGTGAAGGGGGCTAATGGGGAGGTAATAACAAATAGTGGTGAAGAGAGAGGGAGATGGAGTGAGTATTTTGAAAGTTTGTTGAACGTGTTTCATGATAGAGTGGCAGAAATAGGATGTTTTGGTCAAGGTGATGTATGAAGTGAGAGGGTAAGGGAGAATGGTTTGGTAAACAGAGAAGAGGTAGTGAAAGCTTTGTGGAAGATGAAAGCCGGCAAGGCGGTGGGTTTGGATGGTATTGCAGTGGAATTCATTAAAAAAGGGGGTGACTTGTTGTTGATTGGTTGGTAAGGATATTCATTGTATGTATGGTGAATGGTGAAGTGCCTGAGGATTGGTGGAATACATGCATAGTGCCCATGTACTATAACAAATGGGATAAAGGTGAGTGTTCAAATTACAGAGGTATAAGTTTGTTGAGCATTCCTGGGAAATTATATGGGAGGGTATTGATTGAGAGGGTAAAGGTATGTACAGAGCATCAGATTGGGGAAAAGCAGTGTGGTTTCAGAAGTGGTAGAGGATGTGTGGATCAGTTGTTTGCTTTGAAGAATGTATGAGAAGTACTTAGAAAAGCAGATGGATTTGTATGTAGCATTTATGGATCTGGTGAAGGCATATATATGATAGGGTTGATAGAGATGCTTTGTGGAAGGTATTAAGAGTATATGGTGTGGGAGGTATGTTGCCAGAAGCAGTGAAAAGTTTTTATCAAGGATGTAAGGCATATGTACGAGTAGGAAGAGAGGAAAGTGATTGATTCCCAGTGAATGTCAGTTTGCGGAAGGGGTGTGTGATGTCTCCATGGTTGTTTAATGTGTTTATGGATGGGATGGTTAGGGAAGTGAATGCAAAAGTTTTGGAGAGAGGGGCAAGTATGCTGTTGTTGTGGATGAGAGGGCTTGGGAAGTGAGTCGGTTATTATTTGCTGATGATACCGTGCTGGTGGCTGATTTGGGTGAGAAATTGCAGAAATTGGTGACTGAGTTTGGTAAAGTGTGTGAAAGAAGAAAGTTGAGAGTAATTGTGAATAAGAGCAAAGTTATAATGTTCAGTAGGGTTGAGGGACAAGTTAATTAGGTGGTAAGTTTGATTGGAGAAAAACTGGAGGAAGTGAAGTGTTTTATGTATCTGGGAGTGAATTTAGCAATGTATGGAACCATGGAAGCGGAAGTGGGTCATAGGTTGGGGGAGGGGGCGAAGGTTCTGGGAGCTTTGAAGAATGTGTGGAAGGTAAGAATGTTATCGAAGGGCAAAAATGGATATGTTTGGAGAAATAGTGGTTCCAACAATGTTATATGGTTACGAGGAATGGGCTATAGATAGGGTTGTGCAGAGAAGGATGGATGTGTTGGAAATGAAATGTTTGAGGACAATATGTGGTGTGAGGTGGTTTGATTGAGTAAGTAATGAAAGGGTAAGAGAGATGTGTGGTAATGAAAAGAGTGTGGTTGAGAGAGCAGAAGGGAGTGTGTTGAAATGGTTTGGTCACATGGAGAGAATGAGTGAGGAAAGATTGACAAAGACAATATATGTGTCTTAGGCAGAGGGAATGAGGAGAAGTGGGAGACCGAATAAGAGGTGGAAGGACGGAGTGAAAAAGATTTTGAGCGATCGGGGCCTGAACATACAAGAGGGTGAAAAGCATGCAAGCAATAGATTGAATTGGAACGATGTGGTATGCCGGGGTCTACATGCTGTCTCTGGATTGAACCAGGGTATGTGAAGCATCTGGGGTAAACCATGGAAAATTTTGTGGGGCCTTGATGTGGAAAGGGAGCTGTGGTTTCTGTGCATTGCACATGACAACTAGAGACTGAGTGTGAACAAATGTGGCCGATGTTGTCTTTTCGTAGCGCTACCTTGCATGTGCGTGGGGGGAGGGGGTGCCATTTCATGTGTGGCGGGATGGCAACAGGATAGATGAAGGCAGCAAGTATGAATATGTACATGTGTATATATGTACATGTCTGTGTATATGTATGTATACATGTACATACATATAGGGGATAAAGAATATTTCCTACGCATTCCCCATGTGTCGTAGAAGGTTACTAAAGGGGATGGGAGCAGGGGACTAGAAACCCTCCTCTCCTTGAGTTTTAACTTTCTAATGGAGAAACAGAAGAAGGAGTCATGCGGGGAGTGCTCATCCTCCTCGAAGGCTCAGATTGGGGTGTCTAAATGTTTGTTGTTGTACCAAGATGAGAAAAAAAGAGAGATAGGTAGTATATTTGAGGAAAGGAACCTGGATGTTTTGGCTCTGAGTGAAACAAGGCTCAAGGGTAAAGGGGAAGAGTGGTTTTGGAATGTCTTGGGAGTAAAGTCAGGGGTTGGTGAGAGGACAGGAAGAAAGGAAAAAGTAACACTACTCCTGAAGCAGGGGTTGTGGGAGTATGTAAACTAGATTGATATGGGTAAAACTGAAAGTGGATGGAGAGAGATGGGTGATTATTGGTGTCTGTGCACCTGGACATGAGAAGAAAGATCATGAGAGGCAAATGTTTTGGGAGCAGCTGAGTGAGTGTATTAAAAGCTTTGATGCATGAGATTGGGTTATAGTAATGAGTGATTTGAATGCAAAGGCGAGTAATATGGCAGTTGAGGGTATGGTTGGTGTATATGGGATGTTCAGTGTTATGGAAATGGTGAAAAGCTTGTAGATTTGTGTGCTGAAAGATGACTGGTGATTGGGAATACATGGTTTAAAAAGAGAAATATACATAAGTATACATATGTAAGTAGCAGAGATGGCCAGAGGGTGTAATTTGATTGTGTTAATTGATAGGTGCATGAAAGAGAGACTTTTGGATGTTAATGTGCTGATGTGCTGAGAGGGGCAACTGGAGGGATGTCTGATCATTATCTTGTGGAGGCAAAGGTGAAGATTTGTAGAGGTTTCCAGAAAAGAAGAGAGAATGTTGGGGTGAAGAGAGTGGTGAGAGTAAGTGAGCATGGGAAGGAGACTTGTGTGATGAAGTACCGGGAGAGATTGAGTGCAGAATGGAAAAAGGTGAGAGCAAAGAATGTAAGGAGTTGGGAAGGAATGGGTTGTATTTAGGGAAGCAGTGATGGCTTGCAAAAAAAGATGCTTGTGGCATGAGAAGGGTGGGAGGTGGGCAGATTAGAAAGGGTAGTGAGTGGTGGGATGAAGAAGTAAGATTATTAGTGAAAGAGAGGAGAGAGGCATTTGGATGATTTTTGCAGGGAAGTAGTGCAAATGACTTGGAGATGTATGAAAGAAAGAGGCAGGAGGTCTAGACAAAGGTGCAAGAGGTGAAGAAGAGGGCAAATGAGAGTTGGGGTGAGAGAGTATCATCAAATTTTAGGAAGAATAAAAAGATGTTTTGGAAGGAGGTAAATAAAGTGCATAAGACAAGAGAACAAATGGGAACATCGATGAAGGGGGCTAATGGGGAGGTAATAACAGGTAGTGGTGATGTGAAAAGATGGAGTGAGTATTTTGAAGGTTTGTTGAATGTGTTAGATGATAGATTGGCAGATATAGGGTGTTTTGGTCGAGGTGGTGTGCCAAGTGAGAGGGTTAGGGAGAATGGTTTGGTGAATAGAGAAGAGGTAGTGAAAGCTTTGCAGTAGGTGAAAGCCGGCAAGGCGGTAGGTTTGGATGGTATTGCAGTGGAATTTATTAAAAAAGGGGGTGACTGTGTTGTTGAATGGTTGGTGAGGATATTCAGTGTATGTATGGTTCATGGTGAAGTGCCTGAGGATTGGTGGAATGCATGCATAGTGCCATTGTACAAAGGCAAAGGGGATAAAGGTGAGTGCTCAAATTACAGAGGTATAAGTTTGTTGAGTATTCCTGGGAAATTATATGTGAGTGTATTGATTGAGAGGGTGAAGATATGAACAGAGCATCAGATTGGAGAAGAGTGGTTTGGTTTCAGAAGTGTTAGAGGATGTGTGGATCAGGTATTTGCTTTGAAAAATGTATGCGAGAAATATTTAGAAAAATAGATGGATTTGTATGTAGCATTTATGGATCTGGAGAAGGCATATGATACAGTTGATAGAGGTGCTCTGTGGAAGGTAATAAAGAGTTTATTGTGAGAGGTAAGTTGCTAGAAGCAATGAAAAGTTTTTATCAAGGATGTAAGGCATGTGTACGAGTAGGAAGAGAGAAAAGTGATTGGTTCCCAGTTAATGTCTGTTGTGGCAGGGGTGCATGATGTCTCCATGGCTGTTTGATTTGTTTATGGATGGGGTTGTTAGGGAGTTGAGTGCAAGAGTTTTGGAGAGAGGGGCAAGTTTGCAGTCTGTTGTAGATGAGAGATCTTGGGAAGTGAGTCAGTTGTTGTTCATTGATGATACATTGCTGGTGGCTGATTTGGGTAAGAAACTGCAGAAGCTGGTGACTGAGTTTGGTAAAGCGTGTGAAAAAAGAAAGCTGAGAGTAAATGTGAATAAAAGCAAGGTTATTAGATTCAGTAGTGTTGAGGGCCAAGTCAACTGGGAGGTAAGTTTGAATGGAGAAAAACTGGAGGAAGTGAAGTGTTTTAGATAACTGGGAGTGGATTTAGCTGCAGACAGAACCATGGAAGCAGAAGTGAGTCACAGGGTGGGGGAGGGCGCGAAGGTTCTGGAAGCATTAAAGTATGTGTGAAAGGCGAGAACATTATCTCAAAGGGCAAAAATGGGTATGTTTGAAGGAATAGTGTTTCCAAGAATGTTTTATGGTTGCAAGGCTTGGGCTATAGATAAGGTTGTGTGGAGGAGGGTGTATGTGTTGGAAATGATATGTTTGAGGACAATATGTGGTGTGAGGTGGTTTGATCGAGTAAGTAGCAAAAGGGTAAGAGAGCTGTGTGGTAGTAAAATGAGTGTGGTGGAGAGAGCAGAAAAGGGTGTATTTAAATGATTTGGTCACATGGAGAGAATGAGTGAGGAAAGATTGACAAAGAGGATATATGTGTCAGAAGTGGAAGGGAAGAAGTAGGTGAGCAAACTGGAGGTGGAAGGATGGAGTAAAGAAGATTTTGAGCGATCAGGGCGTGAACATACAGGAGGGTAAAAGGTGTGCAAGCAGTAGAGTGAATTGGAACAATGTGGTATAATGGGGTCGATGTGCTGTCAATGGATTAACCAGGGCATGTGAAGCGTCTGGGGTAAACCATGGAAAATTTGTGGGGCCTTGATGTGGAAAGGGAGCTGTGGTTTCTGTGCATTGCACATGACAACTAGAGACTGAGTGTGAACAAATGTGGCCGATGTTGTCTTTTCGTAGCGCTACCTTGCATGTGCGTGGGGGAGGGGTGCCATTTCATGTGTGGCGGGATGGCAACAGGATAGATGAAGGCAGCAAGTATGAATATGTACATGTGTATATATGTACATGTCTGTGTATATGTATGTATACATGTACATACATATAGGGGATAAAGAATATTTCCTACGCATTCCCCATGTGTCGTAGAAGGTTACTAAAGGGGATGGGAGCAGGGGACTAGAAACCCTCCTCTCCTTGAGTTTTAACTTTCTAATGGAGAAACAGAAGGAGTCATGCGGGGAGTGCTCATCCTCCTCGAAGGCTCAGATTGGGGTGTCTAAATGTTTGTTGTTGTACCAAGATGAGAAAAAAAGAGAGATAGGTAGTATATTTGAGGAAAGGAACCTGGATGTTTTGGCTCTGAGTGAAACAAGGCTCAAGGGTAAAGGGGAAGAGTGGTTTTGGAATGTCTTGGGAGTAAAGTCAGGGGTTGGTGAGAGGACAGGAAGAAAGGAAAAAGTAACACTACTCCTGAAGCAGGGGTTGTGGGAGTATGTAAACTAGATTGATATGGGTAAAACTGAAAGTGGATGGAGAGAGATGGGTGATTATTGGTGTCTGTGCACCTGGACATGAGAAGAAAGATCATGAGAGGCAAATGTTTTGGGAGCAGCTGAGTGAGTGTATTAAAAGCTTTGATGCATGAGATTGGGTTATAGTAATGAGTGATTTGAATGCAAAGGTGAGTAATATGGCAGTTGAGGGTATGGTTGGTGTATATGGGATGTTCAGTGTTATGGAAATGGTGAAAAGCTTGTAGATTTGTGTGCTGAAAGATGACTGGTGATTGGGAATACATGGTTTAAAAAGAGAAATATACATAAGTATACATATGTAAGTAGGAGAGATGGCCAGAGGGTGTAATTTGATTGTGTTAATTGATAGGTGCATGAAAGAGAGACTTTTGGATGTTAATGTGCTGATGTGCTGAGAGGGGCAACTGGAGGGATGTCTGATCATTATCTTGTGGAGGCAAAGGTGAAGATTTGTAGAGGTTTCCAGAAAAGAAGAGAGAATGTTGGGGTGAAGAGAGTGGTGAGAGTAAGTGAGCATGGGAAGGAGACTTGTGTGATGAAGTACCGGGAGAGATTGAGTGCAGAATGGAAAAAGGTGAGAGCAAAGAATGTAAGGAGTTGGGAAGGAATGGGATGTATTTAGGGAAGCAGTGATGGCTTGCAAAAAAAGATGCTTGTGGCATGAGAAGGGTGGGAGGTGGGCAGATTAGAAAGGGTAGTGAGTGGTGGGATGAAGAAGTAAGATTATTAGTGAAAGAGAGGAGAGAGGCATTTGGATGATTTTTGCAGGGAAGTAGTGCAAATGACTTGGAGATGTATGAAAGAAAGAGGCAGGAGGTCTAGACAAAGGTGCAAGAGGTGAAGAAGAGGGCAAATGAGAGTTGGGGTGAGAGAGTATCATCAAATTTTAGGAAGAATAAAAAGATGTTTTGGAAGGAGGTAAATAAAGTGCATAAGACAAGAGAACAAATGGGAACATCGATGAAGGGGGCTAATGGGGAGGTAATAACAGGTAGTGGTGATGTGAAAAGATGGAGTGAGTATTTTGAAGGTTTGTTGAATGTGTTAGATGATAGATTGGCAGATATAGGGTGTTTTGGTTGAGGTGGTGTGCCAAGTGAGAGGATTAGGGAGAATGGTTTGGTGAATAGAGAAGAGGTAGTGAAAGCTTTGCAGTAGGTGAAAGCCGGCAAGGCGGTAGGTTTGGATGGTATTGCAGTGGAATTTATTAAAAAAGGGGGTGACTGTGTTGTTGAATGGTTGGTGAGGATATTCAGTGTATGTATGGTTCATGGTGAAGTGCCTGAGGATTGGTGGAATGCATGCATAGTGCCATTGTACAAAGGCAAAGGGGATAAAGGTGAGTGCTCAGATTACAGAGGTATAAGTTTGTTGAGTATTCCTGGGAAATTATATGCGAGTGTATTGATTGAGAGGATGAAGATATGAACAGAGCATCAGATTGGAGAAGAGTGGTTTGGTTTCAGAAGTGTTAGAGGATGTGTGGATCAGGTATTTGCTTTGAAAAATGTATGCGAGAAATATTTAGAAAAATAAATGGATTTGTATGTAGCATTTATGGATCTGGAGAAGGCATATGATACAGTTGATAGAGGTGCTCTGTGGAAGGTAATAAAGAGTTTATTGTGAGAGGTAAGTTGCTAGAAGCAATGAAAAGTTTTTATCAAGGATGTAAGGCATGTGTACGAGTAGGAAGAGAGAAAAGTGATTGGTTCCCAGTTAATGTCTGTTGTGGCAGGGGTGCATGATGTCTCCATGGCTGTTTGATTTGTTTATGGATGGGGTTGTTAGGGAGTTGAGTGCAAGAGTTTTGGAGAGAGGGGCAAGTTTGCAGTCTGTTGTAGATGAGAGGGCTTGGGAAGTGAGTCAGTTGTTGTTCATTGATGATACATTGCTGGTGGCTGATTTGGGTAAGAAACTGCAGAAGCTGGTGACTGAGTTTGGTAAAGCGTGTGAAAAAAGAAAGCTGAGAGTAAATGTGAATAAAAGCAAGGTTATTAGATTCAGTAGTGTTGAGGGCCAAGTCAACTGGGAGGTAAGTTTGAATGGAGAAAAACTGGAGGAAGTGAAGTGTTTTAGATAACTGGGAGTGGATTTAGCTGCAGACAGAACCATGGAAGCAGAAGTGAGTCACAGGGTGGGGGAGGGCGCGAAGGTTCTGGAAGCATTAAAGTATGTGTGAAAGGCGAGAACATTATCTCAAAGGGCAAAAATGGGTATGTTTGAAGGAATAGTGTTTCCAAGAATGTTTTATGGTTGCAAGGCTTGGGCTATAGATAAGGTTGTGTGGAGGAGGGTGTATGTGTTGGAAATGATATGTTTGAGGACAATATGTGGTGTGCGGTGGTTTGATCGAGTAAGTAGCAAAAGGGTAAGAGAGCTGTGTGGTAGTAAAATGAGTGTGGTGGAGAGAGCAGAAAAGGGTGTATTTAAATGATTTGGTCACATGGAGAGAATGAGTGAGGAAAGATTGACAAAGAGGATATATGTGTCAGAAGTGGAAGGGAAGAAGTAGGTGTGCAAACTGGAGGTGGAAGGATGGAGTAAAGATTTTGAGCGATCAGGGCGTGAACATACAGGAGGGTAAAAGGTGTGCAAGCAGTAGAGTGAATTGGAACAATGTGGTATAATGGGGTCGATGTGCTGTCAATGGATTAACCAGGGCATGTGAAGCGTCTGGGGTAAACTATGGAAAGTTTGTGGGATCTGGATGTGGAAAGGGAGCTGTAGTTTGGGTGCATTACACATGACAGCTAGAGACTGAGTTGAATGATTGTGGCCTAATTACTTAGTAGTGCCACGTGTGATGGAAGGTACAAGAGGGAATATAGAAAAGGAAAAGATAGCATGATTACGTAGTAGCTCTTACAATGAGATCCTGCCCAGTGGTAGGACTAGCATGTAATGCTTATCATATGAAACTGTAGAGTTGAAAAAATGTGTCAAGTCAGTTACTTGTGGTCAAATTTTGTTTGAAATGGAGAGTATGAACTGAATGCAAACAGCCTAAGTTGTAGGGAAGGCAGTAAGAAATTAGAGCAACTTGGGCCAAATGAGTGAACCTTGGCAGCCACTATAGTGCTGGTTCTCTGCAAAGCTGCCAATAACCCTCCCAGTACACTGGTAGGACCTCCAAATTTGGAGAGAGTGCTGTGGAAAACCATGTTGCAAATAAAAATAGTCATGCATGATTGTCTGAGTACAATCTCTCGTGAGCATTTAGCCATACCTGGCAATTTATCTTGTTTGTACTACAAATAGTCATAGAATTTCCTGAATGTATATTTGGTTTAATGACTGAGCAGTTCCTGCAACAAACAACAAACTCTTATGCTCCTGATATTCCATCATATACAAGAAATCTTCATCGTACCTTATTTCTACAGTTAGACAGAATGACAAAGAATAAGTAAATCATAAACTTAAAGCTATATTATTTTAAAAGAAGGAAGTTCTGCATGTGTAGAGTTGTTCGGTTAGTGTATGTGAATATAGAATAAATTTGCACTGGGAGTTAGCAGTCAGCGTGTGTGATCATGGGTATGACACCTGGTTATTATACCTGTTGAAGTCTTCTGGGGTCTTCACCCCGACAGCTTGGGCTGGGCCCAGGTTGTTGTTTAGGTCGTTGGTCACCCAAGCTGTTGGAAGTGCAATGAAGTCCCTATAATCTGACTGGTCGGATACAATTTGTAGGTACTTATCCCGTGCACTCTTAAAACTTGTCTGCTGTGCATTCCACATTGTTTCTAACGATAACTGCCAAGGTGTTGAAGAGTATTAGGCCTAGGATGTTCAATTTGTTCTCTCTTTTTGTGCATATTGCACCTTTAGATTTCAGAGGTAGTATTCTACAGAGTGGCCTTTGCTTGTCAAGCCAGTAGGTTATTTCCAGATGTAAGTTGGGAACCATACCTTCAAGGATTTTCTAGGTATAGATGAAGATATACCTCTTTTGTCTGCAATCCAGAGAATATAGCCTCAGAGATTTCATCCATTCCCAGTGAAAGATCTCTGAACATTTTCTACCTTCATGGTTTTGCCTACCTTGTCAGGTATTGTTGAAATGCAGCAATATTCAACTAGAGAAAGAGTTAGCACCTCAAATAATATCAGTGGTTGTTCTTTCCTTGTTTTTAAGGTCTGCAGGATCCAGCATACCATTTTTCTGCGTGATAGATAAGTCATTATTCCTCCTCTTAATTTAATATCATGATGTTATGTTCATGATAATGTTTAGGTGAATGAATCAAAAGAGTTGAAGGAATAACAGTGGGATAGGGATGAGGGAGAGGGGGCAGCTCATTACTTCATTGTCAGATCTGTATATTCCATACATGTGATGGTTCGCCTATGGGAGCTGACTGCAAGTTTCCCATATTTGGGATCTTAATTTTAGAAAGTCCTCACTCAGTCACATGGGTGTTAATTATTCAGAATTTACTTACTGGCATCAGGGAGAATATTTGCTTACAGTAGTCAATACTTATTTCTACTAAAGCAGCCAGTAACCATCACAGTGCCAGTGTACAGTATAATGATTTCACTTTGTGCTAGCCTTACAAGAGTACCCAAATTATTACATGGACTTGTTAATTATGCTTGACCTTGAGATTTTAGGGGAGAGTGATAATCAGTCAAATAGATATAGCTTTCACAAAGATGTGGAAGAATAAAGGTAAAGGCAAGAGGAAGAAGATGATATTGTCAGCAGTGATGGTAAAGATTATCTTGGTCCCACTGTGAGGAGGGGAGATGCTTTATCACATTGACCATTTGTGATGTGGGCATGGACACATGCTGCCTACTTCACTTCAACATAATTTGTTTTTGATTGAAATAATTCAAGTATAACAGGTGATTGTTCTGTCACCAAGAATTCTGAGGAGCTGGACTATAACTTAAAGTATCTTGATAGTGATTTGATGGAAATAGAGTATTTTAGTAGTGATTTGTATAGGCGTGATAGTGACTGAAACAAATTAGCATTGATTTAGTTAAGGGAATTCAGTCAGCATCTCCAAGCAGCATTCTCTCCATATTTATTGATGCCATATGTGATGAGATTTATAAAGTTTACTGTGTATGGTGATGATGATGGATTGTATTAAGAAGCATGAAATAATTGGATATTGGACCACCAATGTTGGAGCTGAAGTTTGTCACATAAATTATGCCTCAAGATTTCTTTCTGCTACTTCATAGGCTCCTTCATATATATGGACAACAGTCATCGTACAAGTAACAACCAGCTTCAGAAAATTGGACCAGTGCTCGATGATTCAGAGAAATTTACGTCATTCAAGATTTTTGCATTAATTAGTCTGTCATGTTGTGGAAAGGGAGAATGGGATTCTAACAGTAAATTCCTTCAAAATGCCATCAGTTTGGAATGAAAATTCATGTTTTGTGATGTTGAAAATGACTTCATAGCTGATTATATATTAACTACTGGAAATAAGACTAAAGTTGATTGTGATGAGGAATGAGGTGTCTCAGGATCCATGTTCCATGAATAGCAGTTACTGAAAATAAGAGTTGACTGTTTGAATATGTAAATAATTGTCTCAGGGTCCATGTTTCGAGGTGGACCACACAAAAAGCAATTACTAAACATGAAAATGTGTAAATATGTGCATATAGATCATGTTAATGAATTTAATTATTATATTAAATCACTGCTTCCATCATCAGCGGGGCAGTGCCAGGAAACAGACGAAGAATGGCCCATCCACTCGCATATACATATATATACACAAACGCCCAATACATGCACGCATACTCGCACATATACATATGAACATATACATTCACAAAGACATATACACGTGTTCATACTCACACTTGCTTGCCTTCATCCGTTCCTGGCACTACCCCACCCCACAGGAAACAACATTGCTACCCCCTGCTTCAGCAAGGTAATGCCAGGAAAACAGACTAAAAAGGCCACATTCATTCACACTCAGTCTTTAGCTGTCATGTGTAATGCACCAAAACTACTGCTCCCTCTCCACATGCAGGCCCCACAGACCTTTCCATGTTTTACCCCAGACATTTCACATAACCTGGTTCAGTCCATTGATAGCATGTCAACCCTGGTATCCCACATAATTCTAATTCACTGTATTCCTTGCAAGCCTCTCACCCTCCTGTATGTTCAGGCCCTGATCGCTCAAAATCTTTTTCACTCCATCCTTCCACCATCAGCTTGGTCTCCTTGTTCCCTCCACCTCTGCCACATATATCCTCTTTGTCAATCTTTCCTCACTCTCTCCATATGTCCATACCATTTCAACACCCCCTCTTCTACTCTCTCAACCACACTCTTTTTATTTCTACATATGTCTCTTACCCTTTCAATACTTAATTGATCAAACCACCTCAAACATTTCATTTCCAACACATCCACCCTCCTCCATATAACCCACTAGCCCATGCCTTGCAACCATGTAACATTGTTGGAACTACTATTTCTTTAGACATGCCCATTTTTGCTCTCTCAGATAATGTTATCCCCTTCCACACATTCTTCATCACTCCCAGAACCTTTGTCCCTTCCCTCACCTTGTGACTCACTTCTGCTTCCATGGTTCCATTTGCTGCCAAGTCCATTCCCAGATATCTAAAACACTTCATTTCCTCCAATTTTTCTCCATTCAAATTTGTATCACAATTAACTTGTCCCTCAACCCTACAGAACCTAATAACCTTGCTCTTATTCATATTTACTATCAACTTTCTCCTTTCACACACTTCTCCAAACTTGGTCACCTACTTCTGCAGTTTCTCTTTCGAATCAGCCGCTAGAGTTGTATTATCAGCAATCAACAACCGACTCATACATACACTGTCCACAGTATTTCCAACTTTCAAAATGAAATGGCTTTTTATGTTGTGGGAGCATGTGATAGAATGTAAGAAAGTAAATTCTCGATTAATATGGGTAAAATTGAAAGTTGATGGAGAGAGGTGGGTGATTATTGGTGCATATGCACCTGGGCATGAGAAGAAAGATCATGAGAGGCAAGTGTTTTGGGAGCAGCTGAATGAGTGTGTTAGCGGTTTTGATGCACGAGACCGGGTTATAGTGATGGGTGATTTGAATGCAAAGGTGAGTAATGTGGCAGTTGAGGGAATAATTGGTATGCATGGGGTGTTCAGTGTTGTAAATGGAAATGGTGAAGAGCTTGTAGATTTATGTGCTGAAAAAGGACTGATGATTGGGAATACCTGGTTTAAAAAGCGAGATATACATAAGTATACTTATGTAAGTAGGAGAGATGGCCAGAGAGCGTTATTGGATTACGTGTTAATTGACAGGCGTGCGAAAGAGAGACTTTTGGATGTTAATGTGCTGAGAGGTGCAACTGGAGGGATGTCTGATCATTATCTTGTGGAGGCTAAGGTGAAGATTAGTATGGGTTTTCAGAAAAGAGGAGTGAATGTTGGGGTGAAGAAGGTGGTGAGAGTAAGTGAGCTTGGGAAGGAGACCTGTGTGGGGAAGTACCAGGAGAGACTGTGTACAGAATGGAAAAAGGTGAGAACAATGGAAGTAAGGGGAGTGGGGGAGGAATGGGATGTATTTAGGGAATCAGTGATGGATTGCGCAAAAGATGCTTGTGGCATGAGAAGAGTGGGAGGTGGGCTGTTTAGAAAGGGTAGTGAGTGGTGGGATGAAGAAGTAAGAGTATTAGTGAAAGAGAAGAGAGAGGCATTTGGACAATTTTTGCAGGGAAAAAATGCAATTGAGTGGGAGAAGTATAAAAGAAAGAGACAGGAGGTCAAGAGAAAGGTGCAAGAGGTGAAAGAAAGGGCAAATGAGAGTTGGGGTGAGAGACTATCAGTAAATTTTAGGGAGAATAAAAAGATGTTCTGGAAGGAGGTAAATAGGGTGCGTAAGACAAGGGAGCAAATGGGAACTTCAGTGAAGGGCGTAAATGGGGAGGTGATAACAAGTAGCGGTGATGTGAGAAGGAGATGGAATGAGTATTTTGAAGGTTTGTTGAATGTGTCTGATGACAGAGTGGCAGATATAGGGTGTTTTGGTCGAGGTGGTGTGCAAAGTGAGAGGGTTAGGGAAAATGATTTGGTAAACAGAGAAGAGGTAGTAAAAGCTTTGCGGAAGATGAAAGCCGGCAAGGCAGCAGGTTTGGATGGTATTGCAGTGGAATTTATTAAAAAAGGGGGTGACTGTATTGTTGACTGGTTGGTAAGGTTATTTAATGTATGTATGACTCATGGTGAGGTGCCTGAGGATTGGCGGAATGCGTGCATAGTGCCATTGTACAAAGGCAAAGGGGATAAGAGTGAGTGCTCAAATTACAGAGGTATAAGTTTGTTGAGTATTCCTGGTAAATTATATGGGAGGGTATTGATTGAGAGGGTGAAGGCATGTACAGAGCATCAGATTGGGGAAGAGCAGTGCGGTTTCAGAAGTGGTAGAGGATGTGTGGATCAGGTGTTTGCTTTGAAGAATGTATGTGAGAAATACTTAGAAAAGCAAATGGATTTGTATGTAGCATTTATGGATCTGGAGAAGGCATATGATAGAGTTGATAGAGATGCTCTGTGGAAGGTATTAAGAATATATGGTGTGGGAGGCAAGTTGTTAGAAGCAGTGAAAAGTTTTTATCGAGGATGTAAGGCATGTGTACGTGTAGGAAGAGAGGAAAGTGATTGGTTCTCAGTGAATGTAGGTTTGCGGCAGGGGTGTGTGATGTCTCCATGGTTGTTTAATTTGTTTATGGATGGGGTTGTTAGGGAGGTAAATGCAAGAGTCCTGGAAAGAGGGGCAAGTATGAAGTCTGTTGGGGATGAGAGAGCTTGGGAAGTGAGTCAGTTGTTGTTCGCTGATGATACAGCGCTGGTGGCTGATTCATGTGAGAAACTGCAGAAGCTGGTGACTGAGTTTGGTAAAGTGTGTGGAAGAAGAAAGTTAAGAGTAAATGTGAATAAGAGCAAGGTTATTAGGTACAGTAGGGGTGAGGGTCAAGTCAATTGGGAGGTGAGTTTGAATGGAGAAAAACTGGAGGAAGTGAAGTGTTTTAGATATCTGGGAGTGGATCTGTCAGCGGATGGAACCATGGAAGCGGAAGTGGATCATAGGGTGGGGGAGGGGGCGAAAATTTTGGGAGCCTTGAAAAATGTGTGGAAGTCGAGAACATTATCTCGGAAAGCAAAAATGGGTATGTTTGAAGGAATAGTGGTACCAACAATGTTGTATGGTTGCGAGGCGTGGGCTATGGATAGAGATGTGCGCAGGAGGATGGATGTGCTGGAAATGAGATGTTTGAGGAAAATGTGTGGTGTGAGGTGGTTTGATCGAGTAAGTAACGTAAGGGTAAGAGAGATGTGTGGAAATAAAAAGAGCGTGGTTGAGAGAGCAGAAGAGGGTGTTTTGAAATGGTTTGGGCACATGGAGAGAATGAGTGAGGAAAGATTGACCAAGAGGATATATGTGTCGGAGGTGGAGGGAACGAGGAGAAGAGGGAGACCAAATTGGAGGTGGAAAGATGGAGTGAAAAAGATTTTGTGTGATCGGGGCCTGAACATGCAGGAGGGTGAAAGGAGGGCAAGGAATAGAGTGAATTGGAGCGATGTGGTATACAGGGGTTGACGTGCTGTCAGTGGATTGAATCAAGGCATGTGAAGCGTCTGGGGTAAACCATGGAAAGCTGTGTAGGTATGTATATTTGCGTGTGTGGACGTGTGTATGTACATGTGTATGGGGGGGGGTTGGGCCATTTCTTTCGTCTGTTTCCTTGCGCTACCTCGCAAACGCGGGAGACAGCGACAAAGTATAAAAAAAAAAAAAAAAAAAAAAAAAAAAATTTTGTTCGCCATTTTGTCAAATACTAGACATAAGTATGATAAGGATTTCCTGTAAGTTGTAAAATATAAGGAGCGGAAGAGTTTCTTGTGTGTTGCAGGAACCACTCGGTCACTAAACCCCAGATTCAGTCGGAGAATGTAGAGTGCACAACAAAAATTGCCAAAGGTGACTATATGCTCATGATGGTGTTATAAGATTATTGTGCATAACTGTACATACAAACTGTATATGGAGACATTTGTAAATCATCTTACTGGGGATCAGGAAGTCATCACAGGCATAGCTCCAGATATGTATAAAAAAAAAAAAAAGAAAGAAAAAAAAAATTGGGAAAAGCAGTGGACTGACTCAGAAAATGGAGGCAGACAGAGGAGACAAATGATAAGGAAGAAAACAGCTTAAGGTCTGAAGCTTATAGTTACTCTGTATAGTTACTCTGTTTAGTAGGTCTGGCAGGTCATATTTGGAATGTTATAGGATTTTAGCACCCATAGTATTTTTTTCACCAAGTGCCTCTTCTGAAAGAGATTGATACTTCCATTCAGAATTGTAAATGATCACAAGAGGAAAGACATTTTCTTATCACAGGATAGGAATATTTTCTTACAAACTGTAGAGATGAATGTGGTTCACTTCAATACAGCTGACAGAGAAGAGTTGACTAACACTGACAAAAATCTTGTATATTCTTACATGGGAACAAATGAAGATAGTACTACCAGAGGAAGAAATGACCCTGGCTATCCTGTAAAGGAATGGTAATTGATCTGAAAACTTGCTTCTAAGTACAACAGGGAGTCATCCACCAAAACATTCTGAATACAGCTAACTAATGAAAAACTGGAAAATTATATCTCAAAAACTGGGCCCCAAAAAATATAACCCTCATATATGCCAACATACAGGGACTCAGATCACACAAACCCAACAAAAACCCTTTCATCTGAGTTATACATATTTGCAACTTCTGCAGAACTTGCATGTAAGGCCACATGAAAACTGTGGTTCAGATACTGAATTACTGCACAATGTATACAGGTGGAACACAATAGGAAGGAAGTGTGTAGGACTTGTGTTGTATGTTAAAGATTTTCAAAACATTTGAGCCCCAAAATTCCTTGAATGATGTAGAAGTGTTTTTTTCAGAAATGAAAACAACTAGGTTATGACAGTGATTTATGTCAGTAGTTGTAAGACCACAAGAACACTTAAGAAATTCAGCTTTCTCTCTCTCTCTCAATCTCTCTCTCTCAATCTCTCTCTCTCTCTCTCTCTCTCTCTCTCTCTCTCTCTCTCTCTCTCTCTCTCTCTCTCTCTCTCTCTCTCTCTCTCTCTCTCTCTATATATATATATATATATATATATCTCTAATGCCCATTCCCTATGGGAACTCCCCTCAAGAGGTGGCCAAGGCAGAAGAGTCCACGTATCCCAGTCTATGCATGCCTCCCTTCCATACATTATTCCATGCATTCTTCCCCTATTTCTTTTCCTCCAGTTTTCCTCCACCCTGCCTCAGTAACCCTTTTCCAAATACAGTAGTGTCAGGATGTAGCAGGATTTGATTTATATATTCTTGATATGGTGTGATTGCATAGCTGGTGGGCAGCCAGTGACCAGGGAGGTATATTGTATATTACCAGTAATACTTTCCTGGTTATCAGGAGGGTTAGTGACATGTGCTGAGTGAGCTAGCACTTTAGTGATCATCAAATTGCACTCCTCTGACCCAGTTAGCTGTCTTGTCTTTCTACATCACTAACATGTGGATTACTAGCATTCTGTCCACAAAATACACTCTGTCATATGCAACACATGACAACACTTAACTGAGACAGTTCATTCTTTGTAACTCTAGATTTTCCTGTGGTGAGCACTATGTGCTAGCCCTGCCTTTTGGCAAGGTGGTAGGCACAGTAGATAGAATTAGTAAGTAGGAACATTCAGGCAGGAGCATTATTTAGAATCATTAGATAGAAGTAGTCATTAGGAACATTAGATAGGAGCGTCTGCAAACACTGTGCTAGAGTTGCCCTCTGCCAGTGGCCTGTTAAGGGTGAGGCACTAAAGGCTAAGAAGTGGCAAAGGAATTCTTTAGTTATGGAGGTTCTTTTGCCATGGTCACCCTTTGAGGGAGTTCTAATTGGAACAGGCATCAGAGATATAGATAGATAGATATGAACCTTTGTGATAGTTTGATTCCAGCTGGCCATGAAGCATAGGGTGCCAGTGTTACACATCCTACTCTGCCCACTGTGTCATTGTTGTGTTAGCATTCACAGAGTATGGATGCATCATTTGCCACTCATATATTTGTACAATGGTACCAACTTGAACCAGTCACTGCTGTGCCAAGCATCCACTAAGTATTCTTACTACAGGTAAACCTGTCTCGAGGATAAGAAAGACCTTTACCTTGGAGGAAAATTTCAAGATATGATGGTAAACAGAGAAGAGGTAGTAAAAGCTTTGCAGAAGATGAAAGCCGGCAAGGCAGCAGGTTTGGATGGTATTGCAGTGGAATTTATTAAAAAAGGGGGTGACTGTATTGTTGACTGGTTGGTAAGGTTATTTAATGTATGTATGACTCATGGTGAGGTGCCTGAGGATTGGCGGAATGCGTGCATAGTGCCTTTGTACAAAGGCAAAGGGGATAAGAGTGAGTGCTCAAATTACAGAGGTATAAGTTTGTTGAGTATTCCTGGTAAATTATATGGGAGGGTATTGATTGAGAGGGTGAAGGCATGTACAGAGCATCAGATTGGGGAAGAGCAGTGTGGTTTCAGAAGTGGTAGAGGATGTGTGGATCAGGTGTTTGCTTTGAAGAATGTATGTGAGAAATACTTAGAAAAGCAAATGGATTTGTATGTAGCATTTATGGATCTGGAGAAGGCATACGATAGAGTTGATAGAGATGCTCTGTGGAAGGTATTAAGAATATATGTTGTGGGAGGCAAGTTGTTAGAAGCAGTGAAAAGTTTTTATCGAGGATGTAAGGCATGTGTACGTGTAGGAAGAGAGGAAAGTGATTGGTTCTCAGTGAATGTAGGTTTGCGGCAGGGGTGTGTGATGTCTCCATGGTTGTTTAATTTGTTTATGGATGGGGTTGTTAGGGAGGTGAATGCAAGAGTTTTGGAAAGAGGGGCAAGTATGAAGTCTGTTGGGGATGAGAGAGCTTGGGAAGTGAGTCAGTTGTTGTTCGCTGATGATACAGCGCTGGTGGCTGATTCATGTGAGAAACTGCAGAAGCTGGTGACTGAGTTTGGTAAAGTGTGTGAAAGAAGAAAGTTAAGAGTAAATGTGAATAAGAGCAAGGTTATTAGGTACAGTAGGGTTGAGGGTCAAGTCAATTGGGAGGTGAGTTTGAATGGAGAAAAACTGGAGGAAGTAAAGTGTTTTAGATATCTTGGAGTGGATCTGGCAGGGGATGGAACCATGGAAGCGAAAGTGGATCATAGGATGGGGGAGGGGGCAAAAATTCTGGGAGCCTTGAAGAACGTGTGGAAGTCGAGAACATTATCTCGGAAAGCAAAAATGGGTATGTTTGAAGGAATAGTGGTTCCAACAATGTTGTATGGTTGCGAGGCGTGGGCTATGGATAGAGTGGTGCGCAGGAGGATGGATGTGCTGGAAATGAGATGTTTGAGGACAATGTGTGGTGTGAGGTGGTTTGATCGAGTGAGTAACGTAAGGGTAAGAGAGATGTGTGGAAATAAAAAGAGCGTGGTTGAGAGAGCAGAAGAGGGTGTTTTGAAGTGGTTTGGGCACATGGAGAGAATGAGTGAGGAAAGATTGACCAAGAGGATATATGTGTCGGAGGTGGAGGGAACGAGGAGAAGAGGGAGACCAAATTGGAGGTGGAAAGATGGAGTGAAAAAGATTTTGTGTGATCGGGGCCTGAACATGCAGGAGGGTGAAAGGAGGGCAAGGAATAGAGTGAATTGGAGCGATGTGGTATACCGGGGTTGACGTGCTGTCAGTGGATTGAATCAAGGCATGTGAAGCGTCTGGGGTAAACCATGGAAAGCTGTGTAGGTATGTATATTTGTGTGTGTGGACGTATGTATATACATGTGTATGGGGGGGGGGTTGGGCCATTTCTTTCGTCTGTTTCCTTGCGCTACCTCGCAAAACGCGGGAGACAGCGACAAAGCAAAAAAAAAAAAAAAAAAAAAAAACGATGAATGAACTTGAGCATAGGTCTAATGCTTCAGCAGCTGTTCACTGTTAAGGCATATTTGAGAGCAGCATCCACACCAAATAGAATAGAAATGAATTTGTCAAAAAAGCCGTTTCTCAGCCATCTATTTTGAAGATGGCAATGCATCTCAGGATACCAACGTAGAGAGAAGATGGAGGATTCCCCAGAAATTTGGGTGCAAGAAATGCCTGTGCAACAGTTTCCTATGATTGGGCAAATTATTGAAAATAAAGCCATTGAGATTTAAGAGAAGTAAATAAATAAAGAAAGTAAGCCAATCAGTGAGAGTAAGCCAGGGCTGGCTTCATAATTTTATCAGATACATCTGCCTGAGAAATGTGTCTTGGTCAGATGAGGCTACAGCGGCTGGCATTTAGGTTGCAGATTGTACATAAGTGGAGAAAGGTTACACATCAGGTCAGGTAAGGAACTGTGATGAGACCATCCTTTACTGAAGACATGCCAAAGAAAACATATCTGATGAAGGGTGAGGCAAAGGCTCCAAGTTTTAAGGCTGGCAAAGATTATATCACACGGTGGTTGTAGAATGCTATTTCGTAGCCAAAAGTCCATGGGGATGCAACAGCAAGTTGTCTTTTCCCGGTCATAGACAAAAGCCCACATCAAGCCTAGGTCTTAATTGAAATATGGAGAGAATTATGAAAGGGAAAAAGAATAGACAAACAAAAGTATTTATGAATATTGGAGGAAGTGAAAAACTTTTCTTGAAATGTGCCATGTCATAGTTATTGGTAAGGACATTAGAGGTTAGAGAGTTCCAAAGCTGCAAGGTGTAGGGAAAGAAACAATTATCAGAATGGCCCACCCTTGAGATGCCAACAACCACACAATAATCATATGATGCAGTTCAGGGAGATGAGTAGTTAACTCGCTATCCAAAATATATATTTTACTTAATGCATGATATGGTAAATTGTACTCTTTGTATACAGATGGCCCCCAGCTTATGATGGTTTGACTTACGATTCTTTGTTTTTGTGATGAGATATTCAACGCTTTATTGTTTACTAGGCTTTGTGTTGGATGATTTTGTTCAACTGTAGGTTAATGTAAATGTTCTGAGAATGTTTAAGGTAGGCTAGGCTAAGCTACGATATTTGGTAGGTTACATATACGGTAGTATAAGAGCAGAACCCCATCATAAGTCGAGGAGCATCTTTATATAAAGTATGTTTCTAAGTAATGTATGAACCAATAGTTATCTACATATTCAAAAAAAGAAAAGTGTAAAGACCTTACTAGCACCTGGAGTCACATCACTTTTTTTTTATAAGTTTTGTTTTTCACTCCATGATACAGTAAATTATATTATCAGGGTATTTTTCCACAGTTCTCTGTAGTAAGTTCATGACTAATTTTTTTGCTAAAAATTAATTACATAAAGTACAGTATTAAAACATACGGTAATAGAAATAGAGGCAGTACAGCAGTGTAGTTTTGAACATTTCCACGTCAGGGAAGTGAGTGGTCATTCCCAGTTCAAAACATAATCTTACTCAATGAATTATATGGCAAATTGTATTTTTTTGTATATTTTTCTACATGGTTCTCTTCAGTAGGTTCATTATTAACATGGATGGTAGAGTGGAGCAATTGCATTTCAGTTAGGCAAGGCAATTCAGTGACTGTATTTCAGTTAAAGAATTTCATAATTTTTCGATGAATGATATAGCAAATTGTATTCTGTGTACATGTTTTTTTCTATGTTTTTTTCATTATGTTCATACCTAATGCATGAACTGATAATTATCTACACATTCAGAAAGAATTTACAAAAACCATGATCTAACTTATCCTAGAGTCCCAAAGAAATGTGATGTGGTGGACTAGCAGATACCTGTCTTAGATTTTTTATATTTATTGTATATTGTTTTCATGGCTTGGGTAACATTTTGAGTGTTATTTAGGACATTGTGTCCTTTATTTACATAAGGTTTTGAGTCTGTAACCCATTATGTATGTTTTCATAAGGTTTTGAGTCTGTAACCCATTATGTACAAAAAGATAGATGTCACGATATAGCACAATTTGATAATCCACAAACTTTGAGACCTATTACATCCTATATCCCAACCTTTCTGTATAGTCTATTTAGGGTACTTGCACCTATTTCATGTAAGGAGGAAATGGTTAAGAAACAGCATAGTTACCTTGAATTCTACCAGAAGTTGCTCAGGTAAACAGGCACAAATAAGAGGGACTGCTGTACTTAGGTTGTATGATAAAGTCTTAGTTGGTAAGTAGTGAAACTGTGTGAGTTTCAAGAAAAAGGCATCTGGGTTTTACATCCTTGTCCCACCTGTCTTGACTGTCGTACTTTGAGACAAAATTCTTGTACATACATGTTAAGACATCCTATGTACCCCTCCCTACTTTTGTATATAACTCAAAAGAAGCTGCAAAGAAAATAACAGCTTTAACACCATCACCAACTTATTTATGTCCTTATTGCCTCGGGAATTTGTTTCTGAACACAAATTATTAATTGGCATGGCTCCATCTTGGCTCAGGTTATCACCTTACCTTTGTACATAATCACTCAGCCACTTGTGCACTCTACACTGCCTGTTAGACCATGTGGAAACCAGTGGACAGGGCCTTGTGTGAATTTGAGATGGTTCATTGACTCCCTTGATTGTAGCCAGCATGGAAGGTTCCTTCTAAAAGCCACATGCATGGGCCTCTTGATTATTTGTTTGCCCAGCTAAGGTCATTGGAGTACATGGGACTACTAGGGATAGCCAAAGATGCCTGTGGTTCTATACTGAAGTATGGCTATTTCCACACAACCACACAGAGTTTTCTTGCATAAAATGGGTCCCAACCACCATGTCTATCCAGTCCCACATGTCTGCAACCCCATGAGCAAGCTGGTTAGATGCCTGGTCCCCTGATCATGCTTCTGCTTTACCCACTCTGCCCCTTCCTCCATGAGTTTCTCCCTTTGGCACAACATTTTCTACACAGTTGATTTGCCACTGATAGAATCCCTAAGTTGCCAGCCAATATCTATTTGCATAGGAGATATGTTGATATCTCGCAGGGGAGTGTTCAGGCACTGAAATATGGCTTTCTTGTATGTCTGCAGACCACTTATGCTACCTGTTTTGTCCCTGATAATTAGCTTTGCTGACTGCACTGCTGCCTCTGTTATATCTTGGATTGTAGATAGTGTGCCGATGACACTCTCATCTTGCGCGCGCACGCACACACACACACACACATACACACCACCTATGCATGAAGTCCTTCATTTCAGCAGCACTGGCAAGTTGGTTCTCCCATCTTTTGAGATCTCTTTTGGGACTCACCATTGAACAAAGTAACCTAAGAAGATCCAGATAAGGGCCATGTCTTTCAGGAAGGGATTTACCTTTAGCTAGCCCCTCAGGCAGTTTTCATATGGTAGGTATTATAGGCTATGCAAGAGAAAAAGATCAGCCACTCTTTTATGAAAGGGATATGCAAGTGATTGTGTCATGCTGATTGGCTCTGGGTGCTGAGCAGGTGCTTGTATATCACAGGTTGTACATGTTGCAAGCCTTGGCCAATACACAAAATGGCATGCTTGTTGCAACACTAAGGCAGTCTCTTGTGGGCCATCATACAAATTACTAACCATGTGATACTGAAGTGCTTCTGGGATTATGAGCCTTGCACACCCCTGATCAGCCTTGTATGACACAAACCAATCAACCAGTGCCAGTTGATTCTCAACTTTGAAAAAGGGCTTCAGGCAGGGCACCTCCTGGAACCTTATGACCAGTCAGTCCCCATCTGAACCCGCTTCAAGAGAGCTTGGTGCAAAAGGTCCACTATTGTCGCTTGAACATCCTCTTGATCCATTATCATGCCCACTTCATTACTCAGTGCACTCATTGTGGCCACCATCATCATGCCCATTTCATTGTGCAGTGGCCAGTATCATCCTCTTGGACAGTTCATCATCCTGTTGGACCTCCTCCTACCCTAGGTCAGATTGTACCACAGGGTGCCAAAAAAGTATATCCACTGCAGAATCCTCTGGCCAACCAGGCATTTCGTCTTGAAACTGTATTACAGAGTCTTTTCCTTATGGCAGAAGAGATGGGGGCTGGCGATGTTCTGAAGAGCTTGGTCACCAAATACTCCCACAAGGGGAGGTGGTTTGTCACTGCCACAAAGCTCAGGCAGCCCAAGAGGAGCAGATATGCCTTTCATAAACACCACATAATGGCAATTGCTTCTCCCTCCACTGCAGAATAACTTGATTCCACTGAAGTGAGGTGCTTTCTACAGCAAAGTACCAGATGCCAACCCTATGGGCATCATACTGGGGTATCAGCTGTTTGACAAGCACAGTGTTGTAGAACAATGAAGGCAGTGCCTCTCAACTCCAATCCATAATGACAGCTGTGGGCCTCACTTTACCATAGTATATGAAACTTTGCCTGGCCTTCTAAGATATGGTCATCCGAGTCTGTTCATATGCTTCCTGCAGTTGTGCATCTCAGTGTACCTTCTTGCCTGGCATCTTGAGCAGGTTGTGGAATGGGCACATGGTTGGAGTCTTGACCAAGAATAGGGCAAGGTGGTTGACGAGTTCAGACCAGGATCGACCATCACTGATGATAGGTGACACTAGCTTGGGGAACTCCTTCTCAGCCTTCAGGGTACCATCTGTGTGTTTGTAATCATTCCAACCCAGCTTGTAGCATATTAATTCCATCATTTGCTGCAGAATTGAAATTTTTCTGAAATGTTACACTGTTGTTGGCAAATGTCTTGAGAAATTCATAGCATTGCCAGAAAGCCTGCTTCACTCTTGGCTCATACAGCAGTGTGTCAACACTTTTCCAATTGTGCCTGAGTTGAGTCATTGAAGCACTTTGTGTTGGCATTGGATACTGAGCAGTGTCCCTGTGGGGTAAGGCAATACTGATATCTCTTCAAGGGCATTATGAATATTGTCAGCTTCTGACTCTCTTCATCCAGCATGACTTAATGATATCCCAAATATGCATTAGCTACTCTCCTGTCCATATATGCTGGTACACATTCCCATGTCAAATGGTGTTAGGGTGTGATGCATCTCCTTACAGCACACATTTTGTTCTTGGAAGTCCAAGTTTAATGCCTCCCAGAACCAAGTTTCTGCCAATCTTTGTATTGAAAATTCCTTTCAACTTTTCTCTCTCCTTTGATGGATCTGTAATTCTGCCTGTTGATCAATGAACATATGTACTTGTTATTACTGTAATATCCACAGTATCTTGGAAACCTCACATTGCAGAAATAATTAAGTCTGCTTCTAAGAAACTGGGAGTCTTGTTTAGATGTTGAAATTTCTTTTCTTAAAGAAACTTGTTCCATTTATTAAAGGGATTGATCCATCCTTGTATAGAGTACTGCTCTCACATCTGGGATGGTTCTTAGCTCTGCATCTCAACTTGACAGAGTTTAGTCGAAAGTGGTCTGACTTATCAACTCTCCCAGGGTAACTTTAAAACTTGACATGTTTGCTCTGTGTTGAAAAGTTTGTTCTTGTATTAGTATTACTTGGGATTTTGCTCCATAGAGCTGGCTGCTCATGTACCCTCACCATTAGCTAGACCATGCAATATTCGGAAAGCTTCTGCATCATATGCTCACCGTATAGCCATTAACAACTCGAGGGTGGGCTGTTTTGATAACTGTTTCTTTCTCTATACCTTGAAGCTTTGAAACTTTCTACCATACCTTTCCTGATGAATATGACTTGGCACATTTTAAATGGCAAGTTCATCACTTCCTCCAAAATTTGTAAATACTCCCTTTTTTTTCATTAACCTCTTTAACTTATTCAAGGCCCACCCTTGAAGTGGACTTTTGTCCGTGATTGAAGTCTCCAAGATGGAAAATGAAAATAAAAATGATGACACCTGAGAACCCTATGCAGTGTATAGCAAGTATTATGATATTCTCAAGTTACTGATTTTTGCAGTACAGTACTTGAGTTGGGAAAGCCTCTCCTTTAGTGATGATTTACATATATGTAGGTGGCACATCAGCATTTGCTGGGTCTGAGAGATTACGGAATAAGTAAGGCAGGTTGAAAAAGGAGGAACAAAGAAGCTATGAATAGAATATTTTGGACAAGGTGACTAAAAAGGGAAGAAAGCGGGGGCTGGAAATCCTCCCCCTTTTTTTTTATTATTTTCCAAAAGAAGGAACAGAGAAGGGGGCCAAGTGAGGATATTCCCTCAAAGGCCCAGTCCTCTGTTCTTAACGCTACCTTGCTAACGTGGCCAATGGCAAATAGTATGAAAGAAAGAATTATCAATAGAAGCTTAGCTAGTTAGGCTTATTAATTCAAAGGAATGAATTGTAGAGGATGATGTAAGGATATGCTATGGTAGCTGGGGCAAATGTTTGGGTGGGCCTGTGAGAGTTTACTGTACAAGAAATCATGAATATCTTGCAGCATTCAAAATTTATGGCTATATTTCTGCCATAGGTGGGGTGGTCTGATTATGCTATAATATAAAACATTGATAAATTTCTGAAATGATGAGAGATGGAGTATTGCAAGAAAAGCAAATACTTTATACATTGGCCTGTCCCAGTACCAATAAATGTGAACTTGGAAAATTTGTTGGCAGCTTTTCTTCTGCGATCCCACTGGGAGATAGTTTCCTTATTCCCTGGCATTCAGAGTAGAGTAAAAGAAAAAGGTACACTGATATTGCATCTTTTAAGCTATAGTTTCACAAAAAAGTACCCACTTGTTTTAACTAAATGCAGAACAAAGTGAATGATGATCTGTAGGCATCACTACCACAGAGGATCCATTAACTTGAATGCCTATGGCACACAGAAGCAAGCCACAGGTATATACAATAGGTATATACCTGGGGATAGGGGAGAAGGAATATTTCCCACGCATTTGTCACATGTCGTAGAAGGCGACTAAAGGGGATGGGAGTGGGGGGCAGGAAACCCTCCCTTCCTTGTATTTTAACTTTCTAAAAGGGGAAACAGAAGGAGTCATGCGGGGAGTGCTCATCCTCCTCAAAGGTTCAGATTGGGGTGTCAAAATGTTTGTGGATGTAACCAAGATTAGAAAAAAGGAGAGATAAGTAGTATGTTTGAGGAAAGGAACCTGGATGTTTTGGCTCTGAGTGAAATGAAACTCAAGGGTAAAAGGGAAGAGTGGTTTGGGAATGTCATGGGAGCAAACTCAGGGGTTAGTGAAAGGACAAGAGCAAGGGAAGGAGTAGCACTACTCTTGAAACAGGAGTGGTGGGAGTATGTGATTGAGTGTAAGAAAGTAAACTCTAGATTGATATGGGTAAAACTGAAAGTTTTGGAAGGAGGTAAATAAAGTGCGTAAGACAAGGGAGCAAATGGGAACTTCAGTGAAGGGGGCTAATGGCGAGGTGATAACAAGTAGTGGTGATGTGAGAAGGAGATGGAGTGAGTATTTTGAAGGTTTGTTGAATATGTTTGATGATAGAGTGGCAGATATAGGGTGTTTTGGTCGAGGTGGTGTGCAAAGTGAGAGGGTTAGGGAAAATGATTTGGTAAATAGAGAAGAGGTAGTAAAAGCTTTACGGAAGATGAAAGCCGGCAAGGCAGCAGGTTTGGATGGTATTGCAGTAGAATTTATTAAAAAAGGGGTTGACTGTATTGTTGACTGGTTGGTAAGGTTATTTAATGTATGTATGATTCATGGTGAGGTGCCTGAGGATTGGTGGAATGCTTGCATAGTGCCATTGTACAAAGGCAAAGGGGATAAGAGTGAGTGCTCAAATTACAGAGGTATAAGTTTGTTGAGTATTCCTGTGAAATTATGTGGGAGGGTATTGATTGAGAGGGTGAAGGCATGTACAGAGCATCAGATTGGGGAAGACCAGTGTGGTTTCAGAAGTGGTAGAGGATGTGTGGATCAGGTGTTTGCTTTGAAGAATGTATGTGAGAAATACTTAGAAAAACCAATGGATTTGTATGTAGCATTTATGGATCTGGAGAAGGCTTATGATAGAGTTGATAGAGATGCTCTGTGGAAGGTTTTAAGAATATATGGTGTGGGAGGCAAGTTGTTAGAAGCAGTGAAAAGTTTTTATCGAGGATGTAAGGCATGTGTACGTGTAGGAAGAGAGGAAAGTGATTGGTTCTCAGTGAATGTAGGTTTGCGACAGGGGTGTGTGATGTCTCCATGGTTGTTTAATTTGTTTATGGATGGGGTTGTTAGGGAGGTGAATGCAAGAATTTTGGAAAGAGGGGCAAGTATGCAGTCTGTTGTGGATGAGAGGGCTTGGGAAGTGAGTCAGTAGTTGTTCGCTGATGATACAGTGCTGGTGGTTGATTCATGTAAGAAACTGCAGAAGCTGGTGACTGAGTTTGGTAAAATGTGTGAAAGAAGAAAGTTAAGAGTAAATGTGAATAAGAGCAAGGTTATTAGGTACAGTAGGGTTGAGGGTCAAGTCAATTGGGAGGTAAGTTTGAATGGAGAAAAACTGGAGGAAGTAAAGTGTTTTAGATATCTGGGAGTGGATCTGGCAGCGGATGGAACCATGGAAGAAGTGAATCATAGGGTGGGGGAGGGGGCGAAAATTCTGGGAGCCTTGAAGAATGTTTGGAAGTCGAACATTGTCTCGGAAAGCAAAAATGGGTATGTTTGAAGGAATAGTGGTTCCAACAATGTTGTATGGTTGCGAGGCATGGGCTATGGATAGAGTTGTGCACAGGAGGGTGGATGTGCTGGAAATGAGATGTTTGAGGACAATGTGTGATGTGAGGTGGTTTGATCGAGTAAGTAATGTAAGGGTAAGAGAGATGTGTGGAAATAGTGTGGTTGAGAGAGCAGAAGAGGGTGTTTTCAAATGGTTTGGTCACGTGGAGAGAATGAGTGAGGAAAGATTGACCAAGAGAATATATGTGTCAGAGGTGGAGGGAATGACGAGAAGTGGGAGACCATATTGGAGGTGGAAAGATGGAGTGAAAAAGATTTTGAGTGATCGGGGCCTGAACATGCAGGAGGGTGAAAGGCGTGCAAGGAATAGAGTGAACTGGAACGATGTGGTATACCGGGGTCGACGTGCTGTCAATGGATTGAACCAGGGCATGTGAAGCGTCTGGGGTAAACCATGGAAAGTTGTGTGGGGCCTGGATGTGGAAAGGGAGCTGTGGTTTCGGTGCATTATTACATGACAGCTAGAGACTGAGTGTGAATGAATGGGGCCTTTGGTGTCTTTTCCTAGCGCTACCTCGCACACATGAGGGGGGAGGGGGTTGTTATTCCATGTGTGGCGAGGTGGCGATGGGAACAAATAAAGGCAGACAGTATGAATTATGTACATGTGTATATATGTATATGTCTCTGTGTGTATATATATGTGTACATTGAGATGTATAGGTATGTATATTTGCATGTGTGGACATGTATGTATATACACGTGTATGTGGGCGGGTTGGGCCATTCTTTCGTCTGTTTCCTTGCACTACCTCGCTAACGCGGGAGACAGCGGCAAAGCAAAATAATAATAATAATAAAAATAAAGAACTGAAAGTGGATGGAGAAAGATGGTTGATTATTGGTGCATATGCACCTGGGCATGAGAAGAAAGATCATGAGAGGCAATTGTTTTGGGAGCAGCTGAGCCAGTGTGTTAGTAGTTTTGATGCACGAGACCAGGTTATAGTGATGGATGATTTGAATGCAAAGGTGAGTAATGTGGCAGTTGAGGGAATAATTGGTGTACATGGGGTGTTCAGTGTTGTAAATGGAAATGGTGAAGAGCTTGTAGATTTATGTGCTGAATAAGAACTGGTGATTGGGAATACCTGGTTTAAAAAGAGAGATATACATAAGCATACGTATGTAAGTAGGAGAGATAGGCGCGCAAAAGTTAGACTTTTGGATGTTAATGTGTTTAGAGGTGCAACTGGAGGGATGTCTAATCATTATCTTGAGGCGAAAGTGAAGATTTGTAGAGGTTTTCAGAAAAGAAGAGAAAATGTTGGGGTGAAAAGAGTGGTGAGAGTAAGTGAGCTTGGGAAGGAGACTTGTGTGAGGAAGTATCAGGAGAGACTGAGTACAGAATGAAAAAAAGGTGAGAACAAAGGAGGTAAGGGGAGTGGGGGAGGAATGGGATGTATTTAGGGAAGCAGTAATGGCTTGCGCAAAAGATGCTTGTGGCATGAGAAGCGTGGGAGGTGGGCAGATTAGAAAGGGTAGTGAGTGGTGGGATGAAGAAGTAAGATCATTAGTGAAAGAGAAGAGAGAGGCATTTGGCCGATTTTTGCAGGGAAAAAATGCAAATGAGTGGGAGATGTATAAAAGAAAGAGGTAGGAGGCCAAGAGAAAGGTGCAAGAGGCGAAAAAGCGGACAAATGAGAGTTGGGGCGAGAGAGTATCATTAAATTTTAGGGAGAATTAAAAGATGTTCTGGAAGGCGGTAAATAAAGTAGGTAAGACAAGGGAACAAATGGGAACTTCAGTGAAGGGGGCTAATGGGGAGGTGATAACAAGTAGTGGTGATGTGAGAAGGAGATGGAGTGAGTATTTTGAAGGTTTGTTGAATGTGTTTGATGATAGAGTGGCAGATATAGGGTGTTTTGGTCGAGGTGGTGTGCAAAGTGAGAGGTTTAGGGAGAATGGTTTGGTAAACAGAGAAGAGATAGTAAAAGCTTTGCGGAAGGTGAAAGCTGGCAAGGCAACGGATTTGGATGGTATTGCAGGGGAATTTATTAAAACAAGGGGGTGACTGTATTGTTGACTGGTTGGTAAGGTTATTCAATGTATGTATGACTCATGGTGAGGTGCCTGAGGATTGGCGGAATGCTTGCATTGTGCCATTGTACAAAGGCAAAGGGGATAAAAGTGAGTGCTCAAATTTCAGAGGTATAAGTTTGTTGAGTATTCCTGGGAAATTATACGGGAGGGTATTGATTGAGATGGTGAAGGCATGTACAGAGCATCAGACTGGGGAAGAGCAGTGTGGTTTCAGAAGTGGTAGAGGATGTGTGGATCAGGTGTTTGCTTTGAAGAATGTATGTGAGAAATACTTAGAAAAGCAAATGGATTTGTATGTAGCATTTATGGATCTGGAGAAGGCATATGATAGAGTTGATAGAGATGCTCTGTGGAAGGTATTAAGAATATGTGGTGTGGGAAGTAAGTTGCTAGAAGCAGTGATAAGTTTTTATCGAGGACGTAAGGCATGTGTACATGTAGGAAGAGAGGAAAGTGATTGGTTCTCATTGAATACAGGTTTGCGGCAGGGGTGTGTGATGTCTCCATGGTTGTTTAATTTGTTTATGGATGGGGTTGTTAGGGAGGTGAATGCAAGAGTTTTGGAAAGAGGGGCAAGTATGCAGTCTGTTGTGGATAATAGAGCTTGGGAAGAGTTCGCTGATGATACAGCGCTGGTGGCTGATTCGTGTGAGAAACTGCAGAAGCTGGTGACTGAGTTTGGTAAAGTGTGTGAAAGAAGAAAGCTGATAGTGAATGTGAATAACAGCAAGGTTATTAGGTACAGTGGGGTTGAGGGACAAGTCAATTGGGAGGTAAGTTTGAGTGGAGCAAAACTGGAGGAAGTGAAGTGTTTTAGATATCCGGGAGTGGATTTGGCAGCGAATGGAACCATGGAAGCGGAAGTGAATCATAGGGTGTGGGAGTGGACAAAAGTTCTGGGAGCATTGAAGAATGTGTGGAAGTCGAGAAGATTATCTCGGAAAGCAAAAATGGGCATGTTTGAAGGAATAATGGTTCCAAAAATGTTGTATAGTTGCGAGGTGTGGGCTATGTATAGAGTTGTGCGCAGGAGGGTGGATGTGCTGGAAATGAGATGTTTAAGGACAATATATGGTGTGAGGTGGTTTGATCGAGTAAGTAATGATAAGGTAAGAGAGATATGGGTAATAAGAGTGTGGTTGAGAGAACAGAAGAGGGTGTTTTGAAATGGTTTGGTCACATGGAGAGAATGAGTGAGGAAAGATTGACCAAGAGGATATATGTGTCAGAGGTGGAGGGAATGAGGTGAAGTGGGAGACCAAATTGGAGATGGAAAGATGGAGTGAAAAAGATTTTGAGTGATCGGGGCCTGAACATGCAGGAGTGTGAAAGGCGAACATGCAGGAGAGTAAAAGGCGTGCAAGGAATAGTGAATTGGAACGATGTGGTATACCGGGGTCGACCTGCTGTCAATGGATTAAACCAGGGCATGTGAAGCATCTCGGGTAAACCATAGAAAGTTCTGTGGGGCTTGGATGTAGAAAGGGAGCTGTGGTTTCGATGCATTATTACATGACAGCTAGAGACTGAGTGTGAACGAATGTGGATTTTGTTGTCTTTTCCTAGTGCTACCTCGTGCACATGAGAGGGAGGGGGTTGTTATTTCATATGTGGTGGGGTGGCGATGGAAATGAATAAAGGCAGACTATGAATTATGTACATGTGTATATATGTATATGTCTGTATGTATATATATGTATACGTTGAGATGTATAGGTATGTATATTTGAGTGTGTGGACCTGTATGTATATACATGTGCATGTGGGTGGGTTGGGCCATTCTTTCGTCTGTTTCCTTCGCTACCTTGCTAACGCGGGAGACAGCGACAAAGCAAAATAGATATATTTTTTTCTTGTGAAAAATATGATGCCCAATCAAGAAAACAGGGATGATGTATTAATTGTTTTAGATTACCTCATATGGGGGAAAAGAAATGACGTGAAAAATAGTACCGAGTAAGTAAACCTGTACCCCCTGTGGGTCACTAGTTAGGGGAGAGAGGGCATATAGCAGCCCAGGGCTGTAAATAAACAAGCAGTGGAGAATGAAATGGAAGCTGATAATGGAGTAAGGAAAAGATAGAGATCGTTGAGTCACTAGAGAGAAAATATGAGAGGGATATATAAAGGATAAGAAAATTGATAAACTGAATAGTAGAAGAGAATGAAAAAATAATTGGTTGCTGAAAAAAAGGGATATGATTTGTTCTTTAATGGACTGAATATAAATGATGATGTACACTTGGCCACAGGAGTTCACAAGCACATTACTCTTATATTTGTCATCTGAGCTGGTAACACTGTATGGGGGAGGAGCAAGGGCATGTGGAACATAGTAGAGCAAAGTGACCTATTAAATAGGTGGCCTTTAATAAAACAGTCAGATTGTTTTTGCATATAGGTCTGGTGGTATGTTTTGTATAGTTGATAATTATCAGGCATATAGAAAACACACAAGAATGTTGATGAACATTATATTTTGTGGTGTTGCTAAGAGCTGCTGTTGTGTACAGCAGCTGTCAGTCAACACATGATATTTGTTAGATGGCACTTTATTAGCAAGTGTCTACTGTGGAAGTCCATGCTGGATTCTGTATACCATATAGTTAGATATAAACATAGCAACTGTATCCAACAGCTGTAAACCTCTCATGTTGCACAAATGGTTGATGATTGACCAAAGGGAAAGAATGAAATAGATACGAGTTGGTGAACTCTGAGTCATGGTTATTAGAAATATCTATACTTACAGATGGAAAGCATAGCATCACTTTCAGATAATATGATTTAAACTGATGTTACAACAATAATGTTATACAGTTACCACAGTGGAATATGTCACGTTAACACCATCTCTACCACCCTTGAGTATTTTGCAGGGGTGAAGGGAAGGTTGAGGAGATGCTGAAAGAAGATGGGAGGGAGGGAGAGGGGAGGAATGGGATGAATGGTAGTGTTTTAAGTTTTCAGATAGATTACAATGAGAACAGGTTTGCCCATTTTCGAGAATGATTTCATATCCTATGTTGATCTGCATTGTCTAAGTTGTGACGATTGGGATTTAGAAATGCACTTAGAAGTTTAGGGAGGAAGAAGTAGGGAACGTTCGGAAGACGGAAATGGTGGTAGGAGACGTCGAGTGTCTAGAGGTTAAAAGACAACTATTTACCTGTAAATATTGCATGTTCTTGTTTGACACCCTTGCTGTGTTTGTATTTAACTGTATGGTATACTGAATCCTGGGTGGACTTCCACTGTATATTCTTGCTAATAAAGTGGCATCTAATATAGTTATTACATGATGAATGATAGCAGCTGTCTGCCAATAACAGTTCTTGGCAGCACCACAAAATATTAGTCATTAACATTTATGGGTGTTTTTACACACCTGATCGTTACCAATTATGCAAAACATGCTACCATATCTATCTGTAAGAACAATTTGACTGTTTTATTAGAGGCCATCTACTTAACAGCTCATGTCACTACTTCCACGTATCTTTACTCCTCCCCCATACAGTATACCAGCTCAGTTGACATAGATACACTAGGTATGTTCTCGCAAACTCCTGTGCCCAAGTGTACAAATTAGCCATATTGGGAAAAGTCAAGATAATGATGATAATGATATTAGTGATGATGATAGTAATAGTAATGATATAAATACCATGAAATCTCCCCAGAGTGGCAACATTGACCTGCTATGTCTCCCACTCAACATTTAGAAGGAAAAGGTTTCAAGGTGAAAACAGGGGAGCATAAAAATACAAGAAAAATTACTGAGATATGTACTGAAAGCAAGAATGCTTTCAGTACTCAACAAATTGCTTCCCGAACTTGTAAGAAAACCTGTTATGTCAACTGTGCAAACATAAACTGTAACTTAATAAAACATGTTAGGGATGCTTTACAGGCAAATGGTGTGTGTTTGTGTTATAGACACTCTCCATTGTATTGCATATAGAGATAGTTAATGAGAATCAGAGACTGATAAGGAAAAGTCTGCAAAAGCACTAACCTTATTCAACTTCTTGTGGAAAAAGTTGCAGGATATCACTTCCATCATGCACACACACAAAGACTCGGAAATGGGAAATGTTGTAATGGAGAGTGATTTAATAGGGTCCTTTGAATCTGAGACAGCTATAAAGAGGGAGAGACCTCTTTGGAAATTGCTATTAAGATTGGAGGCCTGGACATTTTAACCACAGACACAAGTGTAGAATGAGATGGAGACACTGACTGAGGTATGGAAGGAGTGTGAGAAAGTGGAGGCCTTCAGGAAACATCAAGTACAGAGGGAGACAGAGACACTAACTTAGGAATGGAAGGAGAGGGAGAGGAAGAGAGTGGAAGCTACGAAACTCTCAGGAATTATCACATAAAGTTACAGAATATGATTGAGGTGATGCAGTGAAAAAGCTAGAAATACATGGGGTACACAGAGACTGTAATGACTGCGTAAAGGGAATTTGTATGTATGGCAAGAATGGTACATCATACTGGGGAAAATACCTTGGAAAATGTTTGAACTGGCTTAAGAAAGGTAAATACTGCTATAGGATACATATTTTGCCTCCCAGAATTATGCAGATTATCACTATAGTATAGGTGCTCCTTGAATATATACTGTGAAGACCATCACATATCAGGGGCAATGAAACTTGTCCCACTTGCCGACATAGCCAAACAGAGGTAGGGAATAACTACCAGACAAAGAAATAACACAAGGTCTTCCTCTACAGAATGTAAAGAAACTAAAAGCGCTTGACCAAGTTCAGCAGAGCTGGGCATACTAACTCCCCAGAACAACATGGAGGCAAACCATGTAACATCCTTTATATATCCCAAAATACAGGGACTTAAATCACTCAGACCAAATAAAATTCCATTGATGAGTGGCTTGTTAAACAAATCACATGCAGTATTTACAGCTTCATTGAAAAACACACAAGACCATATGAATAGTGAGGTTTGGATCCCAAACTACAACCTGTACAGATGCAACAGGACTAGAAGAGCATGTGGAGAAGTTGGACTGTATATAGTAGATGCCCTTATAACAACTGAACTCCTCATTTGATGTAGCAAAAGCACTTGTTGTCACGGTTGAAAATCAAATCTGGTCTGTACATTAATCTATAGACCACCAGATGCAAAAACCATGAAAGTTTACAGAACAAATAAGACCTCTTCAGAAGCCCATTCCCAAATATACTCACCATAGGGGACTTCACTACCCCACATTAAATGGAGACAGGCAAGAAACATTGTAAATGAAACTTGTGACACTAGAAGCATCTCAGACAAACAGGTGCATAAAAGAGCATTATTTAAACTATGTGGCAAGTTCTCCCTCATTTGCCAAATAAAATCCAACTATCAAAAAATTTCACTCTGGACTTCATATTTACAGATATTGTGGTCTTGATATGTGACATTACAGTCTCAAACACCCTGTATTCTGATCACAACCTTACTGAAGTGAAAATAAGTTTGGATGTTGATTTATATGGGCAAAACACTTAACCATGTAGTTGCATTCAGTAATTTCAATTTTGATAGTGAACAGATAGAATAGGAGGATGTGATCACTAAGATGTTTGTTACAGTGGGAAACCCTGCTGAGTACCAAAGCAGTGGAAGAGTGTGTAAATGACATGACTGCTGTAATACTTTAAACATGTAATAGACATATACCAGCAAGAGAAAAAAAGCATTAAAGGTCAAGGGTAAGATGAGAAAGGCAAGCACTTTACAGGAGGCAAAAATGAATTAGAGCACCGGCAAAGGAAAGTAAACTTTTTTAATGAATTATTGGATGTAGACCATGAACTCAAAATGTCATGTGAAACACAGAAAATAAAGAAGAGCCCATAATGTATAATGAAATAACCCAAAATAGTTTTACTTGTGTGGAAAATGCAAATCCAGGATCTTAAACTCTATTAGCTTCCTGGAAACACAAGAGGGTACTTTTACAGGTAACTGCCAAGAGAAATGCAAGATTATATGAGGACAAATGACCCAACAGACTTCCTAAACAGTATTCCCCCAGTGTTACACATAGCAGATACCTCCATCTTGATGCTGGATTTCAAGAGGACCATTGAGAGCGTGCCCAATCTCCATCTCAATGCTTGATTTCAAGAGGACCATTGAGAGCTTGCCCATGCACTCTGCCCCAGGCCTTGACTCACGGAACTGTCTTTATAAAGAAATGCAAGATTTTTCTTGCATGAGCATTCAATATCATCTGGAGAAAAAGTAAAGATTATGGCATCATCCTCAAGAGTTTGAAACTGACTCGCATCACTCAGTCCATGAAGATATAAGGAAAGCAATCCCCAAAAACTATCGACTAATAACATAAACATTCCACATTATTGAAATCATTGAGAGTCCTAAAAGGCAAACTGACATGATGTATAGAACTAAACAATGTACATAACCCAGGACAACATGTTTTTAGGGCAGGAAGATCTTGCCTTGCCTCAGGTGCTTGACTACTATGGAAAGATTTTTGAAGATCTGGAAAACTAAGAAAATGCTGACTTGATGTACACAGACTGTAGAGCATTTGATGAATGTGACCATGATGTCATAGCACATAAAATGTGAAAGCTAGGAATAGCTGGCAAAAACTGGGACCATGTCTTCTCCAGTGCCTTCACAGCAAAATGCTTAGTTTTTCCAGTGAACTGTACTTGCACCCTTCCAATTCCTCATTCTTGTATCTAACATTGATGGGAGCACACGATGCATTTTCTTATGTGTAGATGATACAAGAATGTTTGAAAATTTATGTTTGTAAAGGATGCTGAAAGGCTGCAAAGAGACCAAAACGAAGTCTTCTACTGGGCACCAAGAACAGCATGATTTGAATGGTAATAAATTTCAACTTATCTGGTATGGGGAAAATAATGAAATCAAGAACAATACTGAATACCAATCAGACATTCATAGACACTAATAAACCAGCTGGATGATATGAAAGACCATGGAGTAATAACATCTAATGATGTAACCTATAGCAAATGCAACAAAGTAACAGTTGTCTCCACCAGAATTATGATGGTCTGGATCCTGCAGACTTTCAGTTAGTACCCAAAAACAAAAATCCAATGAAGATAGTATTTAAAGCATTAATTACCTCAAGAATAGATTATTGCTGTGTTTGGACATCACCCTACAAGGCAGGCAAAATTACAGAATTGTTAATTTTTTTTTAGAAAGCTTTAGCATCCCAAATTAACTAGCAAAGGGAATGGATTACTGGGAACGATTGTAATTACTAAGATTATACTCCCTGGAGCTCAGGTAAAAGAAGCATACCATCATCTATAGCTGGTAGATCCTGGAAGACATGGCCCCAAACCTACACTCAGAAATAACATCCAACTGGCACAACAGGCATGGAGGGCTTTGTGAAATACCAATACTGAAATCCAAACTTGCGATATGAACAAAAAGAGAGAACACCTTGAACATCTGTGGCCTAAGATTCTTCAACACCTTGCCTGCAGTCATCAGACCCACCTTAGGATTCACATTTGAGAAGTTCAAGAGTGTACAAATGCCCAAAATTTTACCAAACCAGCCAGGCCATGTGGGCTATGTGGACCTGCAGGCTGCAGCTTGTAACAGCTTGGTCAGTCAGTGACCCAACCCATCAGCCTAGGCCCAGCCCTGGTTGTGGAGGTAGAAGACCCCCCAAAGGCTTCACCAGGTGGTACTCACCCGTTATGTGAGGATATGAATTACGAATTCAAAATTGCATTTTAGTGGAAATCACTATAACCCCAACACCAGTGAGATGGCATAGGGAGGAGGTTTTAGAGAGTGTTGATGCATCTAAAAAAGATATTAACAATACTAGAGGGCTTTGACCTATACAAGGTGTATGGTTCTGCTGAAATTTCACCAGTGTGTGCTCAAGATGCGTGCAGATACCCTTGAAAGACGTTTTGGAATACTGTTGAAGGTGCTGGAGAAAGACAAAATGCCAAGGGAGTGTAGGACAGTGAACATTACACCTGTCTATAAGAAAAGACACCAGGAAGAGGCATCGAACCATAGACCAGTTTCCCTCATGAGTGTGGTTTACATGAAAGAAATTACTCAATTGACAGATGATATGGTTGTAGGGAACGGAGGTCATTTAGATTTCTATGAAAGAATAAGCTTTTTTTTGTCCTGAACAAAGAGGAAGGCCCAGAGGTATGTTTTTATGTGGATTGCCAGAAAGCATTTGACAGTGTAGTGTTTGGGAAGCAAATTAAGAAGGTAGATCACCAGATAGGTTTCAGGGGGAAATTCTTTCAGTGGATCAAAGGTTATCTTGGAGGAAGGGAACGAAGTAGGATCTTAATAAAGAGTTTACTTGCAGAGGAGAAATTTCTTTATTGAGAGACATGATTTCATGTATTAAAACAAACCCCTAGATTTCTATGAGAGAGAAGCTCAGTTTTAGACAAAAGAGAGTGTTTGGTAGATTTTTTCATCCGGACTGCTGGTAAACATTTAACACTGCACTGTATGGAAACAAATGAAAAGGCTGAATTGCTAGGCAGGAATAAGGGGGGACTCCTTCCATGGATAGATTATCTTAGTGGAAGGGAATAAAGAATGTATATCATAGGATCTTTCTCAAAATTGTTAATATCACCAACAGGATGCTGCAAGATTATTTTCTCCAGACCATTAGTCTTCTTGATATTTATGAATGACTTAACAGAAGGTATGGGACTCTGCTTGTTTGCAGATGATGCAACAGTCATTGCATCAGCTTACAAGAAGACCTTGACAGACTCAAAAAGTTGGTCTGATACATGGTTGATGAAGTTCAGCACATATTAATACAAATTAATGAGGATGGGTCGCAGTGAAAGAAGGCCTCAAAAGGAAATCATCTGTCTGGAAAAAAGTACAAAAATCTTTGTACATTGTCCTTTATTTGTTGTTGGATTCCTTCCTTGGGAATAGTTAGAGACCAACTGTATACAAGTATTAAGCCTGAATTCATTTTCAAGGATATGGAAATATTCTGGAAGCTTTTCACATCCTACTTAAAACCAAAATTAAAATATGCTTCTCAAGTTTTGGTACCACACCTAAAGAAGCTTAATTAGCTAATTGAAGAGGTCCAGTAGAGAGTAAAAAGATGGTATCAGAATTAAGAGAACCGAGTTACAGGGAAAGGTTGGAGGCCATGATTTTGCTCACCTTGGAAGAGAGATGAGTGAGGGGCAACTGGATTATTTTTTAATTAGAGGATGATATAAGCAGTGAACAGTTCTTTGAGAGATGTGGGGATATAAATAAAGTAAGAAACCAGTGTATGATAGAGTTGATAGAGATGCTCTGTGGAAGGTATTAAGAATATATGGTGTGGGAGGAAAGTTGTTAGAAGCAGTGAAAAGTTTTTATCGAGGATGTAAGGCATGTGTACGTGTAGGAAGAGAGGAAAGTGATTGGTTCTCAGTGAATGTAGGTTTGCGGCAGGGGTGTGTGATGTCTCCATGGTTGTTTAATTTGTTTATGGATGGGGTTGTTAGGGAGGTAAATGCAAGAGTTTTGGAAAGAGGGGCAAGTATGAAGTCTGTTGGGGATGAGAGAGCTTGGGAAGTGAGTCAGTTGTTGTTCGCTGATGATACAGCGCTGGTGGCTGATTCATGTGAGAAACTGCAGAAGCTGGTGACTGAGTTTGGTAAAGTGTGTGGAAGAAGAAAGTTAAGAGTAAATGTGAATAAGAGCAAGGTTATTAGGTACAGTAGGGTTGAGGGTCAAGTCAATTGGGAGGTGAGTTTGAATGGAGAAAAACTGGAGGAAGTGAAGTGTTTTAGATATCTGGGAGTGGATCTGGCAGCGGATGGAACCATGGAAGTGGAAGTGGATCATAGGGTGGGGGAGGGGGCGAAAATTCTGGGGGCCTTGAAGAATGTGTGGAAGTCGAGAACATTATCTCGGAAAGCAAAAATGGGTATGTTTGAAGGAATAGTGGTTCCAACAATGTTGTTTGGTTGCGAGGCGTGGACTATGGATAGAGTAGTGCGCAGGAGGATGGATGTGCTAGAAATGAGATGTTTGAGGACAATGTGTGGTGTGAGGTGGTTTGATCGAGTGAGTAACGTAAGGGTAAGAGAGATGTGTGGAAATAAAAAGAGCGTGGTTGAGAGAGCAGAAGAGGGTGTTTTGAAGTGGTTTGGGCACATGGAGAGAATGAGTGAGGAAAGATTGACCAAGAGGATATATGTGTCGGAGGTGGAGGGAACGAGGAGAAGAGGGAGACCAAATTGGAGGTGGAAAGATGGAGTGAAAAAGATTTTGTGTGATCGGGGCCTGAACATGCAGGAGGGTGAAAGGAGGGCAAGGAATAGAGTGAATTGGAGCGATGTGGTATACCGGGGTTGACGTGCTGTCAGTGGATTGAATCAAGGCATGTGAAGCGGCTGGGGTAAACCATGGAAAGCTGTGTAGGTGTGTATATTTGCGTGTGTGGACGTATGTATATACATGTGTATGGGGGTGGGTTGGGCCATTTCTTTCGTCTGTTTCCTTGCGCTACCTCGCAAACGCGGGAGACAGCGACAAAGTATAATATAATATATATAATAAGAAACCAGTTAGAAAAATGAATGAAAGTACTTTTATAGTATGAGAGTGGTGAATGAATGGAGTATAGTGAATGAAGATGTGGTAAGTGTAGATAGCATATAGAAATTTAGAAAGCCCTTTGATTGTGGAAAATGTTTAAGAGACAGGGCCCCTACAAGTGTAAAACTCCCTTTTCATGCCATATTTATTTATTAACTATTTACAATTATCTCTGGACCAATTTCTATGAAAGAGAACTAATGTCACCCAGGACCTTTCTAAAGGCTTCTTCAGCCCAAAGCTGCACAATTTCTAGTAGCAGGGAAATGAAGATTCCTTTGGTGTGAAAAGTTCCTCGAGACTATATTCCCAATGTTTCAGCTGTGCCAAAGGCTGCAACCTAGAGCAAGTGGAGTTTAGTAACACCTTGTACAGTTCAAATGGTTGCTTACATACAGGCAGTTGGAGAACTTAAGGAGAATGGAGAAATACAGACAAGACACCAGAGGAAGGCCACTTAGGAAAACTTTTGATATGGAGATGTGAACCCAAGTGCTACTTTTTCTTTATAATTGTCTCAGGACAGTGTCTATGAAAGTCGTAGTTTTACTCAAAACCTTAAAGGCTTCTGCATCCCAAGGCTGTAGTACTTTGAGTAACAGGGAAATGAAGACTCCTTTGGAATGAGAAGCTCTATGATGAGACTGAACTCCCAATGAGACAGCCTCGCCAAAGATGACTTTTTAACGTCAAGCAGGCATAATCTGGCAACACCATAAAAGATACTGAAACATGCAAATAAACTTGCCGAAACAAAGGCGTTCAAAGGAGTGTGTGTCAAGAGTGACAGACCGAGCAAATGAGAGTTAGCATGAGAGAAGTAACAAAAGATAAATAAATAAGAGGTATCAGATCAGGTCAGAGGGAGGAACGACACTTTAACATTTAGCCCAAAGAGGCTAGAAGTAACAAGAAGGAAGCACCCAAGGCTGAAGCTTTTATAAGCAAATGCAAATGGCTCAGTGGCGAATAGACAGGAGTAAGATTTCAAGGACTATATACATGATCGTAACCCTGATACTGTGGACCTGGTGGACACAGAAATCATAAATTAACTTAAGTTTGACCTTATATGTCCAGAAAGGCACCAAGTAGAAAGAGAGACAGAGAAAATGAGGTGGTTTATCCTTTTGATAAGGGATTCTTTGAAATTGCTGGAAATACGAGTAGTTGGTGTCTTCAGACAGTACATAATGGGTAAGATTACTGTGGGTAGGAAGTATGTTGTAGTACTGTTAGTTTACAATTCTCCAAAGAGCAGTGGTTTAGAACAATAAAATAATTGGAAATTAGGGACTAGTACAGGTGTTGAAGGAAGTTGGGAGACACTACCTCTTGTAGACAGTAAAGTACTGATAATGGAGGATTTCAGTTAAAAGGAAATAGACTGGCAGAACTTGGATTCCCATCAAAATGCTGAGTCATGGAAATACAAATTAATTCAGATTCAGTAGTTCTGCATCAGCACATCACAAAACGTTCAAGAACTACGGTAATCATATGCTTTCTCTTCATGACCTTGTCTCTACTACCATCAGGGAAATGGGATTACTAGGGGCACAGAACTCAACAAGGAAGTGCAGTTATGTCAGCTATGTGGAACTGATCAAGTTCTTTGAGATTAATGATTGAAAGAGGGAGCTCTTGGATAAGATCTTAGATCGGAGATTTGAAATTTAAGGTCCTTTGACAAAAAGTCAGTAGTGAAGGGGTCAGAACATGGGTACTCCTGGTGATTATTAGAGGAGGAGGACCAAAATGGAGAGAGATGTGGGTCAATGAGAGAGTTCATGAGCTTAGGAAAGTACTGTGGAGGAGGTATCAAAGACTCTGCAGCCAGCCAGAATATGAATGATACAGGAGAGCAGTTAGTGAGTACTGCAAAGTAAGAATGGAGAAGTGGAGAGATTTTGAAAAAAGCCATATGGACAAAGCAAAAGACAACCCAAACCTTTTCCATAAGTTTATCATGAGCAAACTATCCATTACGAAGTTAAGGGTCTTTGAGGAAAAATTTTAGAGGATTTCATAGAAATATGTGAGGAGCTCAGTGATAAATTTGATTGTTTCACTATAGAGGACAATGGTACATCAGGATTTCAATTGTGAGAGAGGGAATGAAGACTTGGGATGTACAAAAATCAATGGAAATTAATCAATCAGGCCATTAAATCAAGATCATTCATATAAGGCCTGATGATGCCTGTGTGCTGTATATGTGGAGGCTATTGAATTTCCTTTTCTGAGTTCTTGGTTTTGAAAACCCTTTACCGTGTGTAGCATTAGTGAATTTTAATGTTAATGATTATACATTGAATAGACCCACCACACTTAGCTTCCATTACAACTGAAATCACATGAAATACATAAAACAATTTTGTAGATTACATTTGAAACAAAACAACCGAATGACATGAAGTTAGTTTACATAATTTGAAACGTAAAGAACAGTGGAATTTTGGAAATTGAATTACATTTGAAACATTTAACAACCAAATGATGTATTAGTTTACATAATTTGAAATTTAAAGAACAAAACTGTAGCAAATACAGTAATGACAATAGTCCTCTTTTTTTATGGGAGATTGTGAATGAACAAAATGATTACCAAAAGGCTTGATAAAGGACACAAAGTAAAGATCAAGTTGATGCTCTCTCTAAGTTAAGCACTCATTTAGCTCTTCAGTGTTTACACTGTACACCTGAGTGAGTTTGTTTAATTCAAATTTGCCATAGTCTACTAATGTCAAGTTGAAAAAGCTTGTTTTTACAGCTTTTTTGGAGTAAATTACACCATGTGCCCTTTACTGTCAGTCTTAGAAATTACACACATTCTGACAGCCATCATAGAGTAGTTCTGAGAAAAGGAAAGATACCAAAATAGCAGCATCTACTGCATCCTCATGAGCTCTACATTCTGAAGCCAAGATACTTCAAGCAATTTTCTTGATTTTTGTGGACAAACATGCTATGGGTGCATGTTTTCATGAATTATCATATTTTATAAACACAATATATATATATATATATATATATATATATATATATATATATATATATATATATATATATATATATATATATATATATATGTGTGTATATATATATATATGTTGTTCGCTGATGATACAGCGCTGGTGGCTGATTCATGTGAGAAACTGCAGAAGCTGGTGACTGACTTTGGTAAAGTGTGTGAAAGAAGAAAGTTAAGAGTAAATGTGAATAAGAGCAAGGTTATTAGGTACAGTAGGGTTGAGGGTCAAGTCAACTGGGAGGTAAGTTTGAATGGAGAAAAACTGGAGGAAGTAAAGTGTTTTAGATATCTGGGAGTGGATCTGGCAGCGGATGGAACCATGGAAGCGGAAGTGGATCATAGGGTGGGGGAGGGGGCGAAAATTCTGGGAGCCTTGAAGAATGTGTGGAAGTCGAGAACATTATCTCGGAAAGCAAAAATGGGTATGTTTGAAGGAATAGTGGTTCCAACAATGTTGTATGGTTGCGAGGCGTGGGCTATGGATAGAGTTGTGCGCAGGAGGATGGATGTGCTGGAAATGAGATGTTTGAGGACAATGTGTGGTGTGAGGTGGTTTGATCGAGTAAGTAACGTAAGGGTAAGAGAGATGTGTGGAAATAAAAAGAGCGTGGTTGAGAGAGCAGAAGAGGGTGTTTTGAAATGGTTTGGGCACATGGAGAGGATGAGTGAGGGAAGATTGACCAAGAGGATATATGTGTCGGAGGTGGAGGGAAAGAGGAGAAGTGGGAGACCAAATTGGAGGTGGAAAGATGGAGTGAAAAAGATTTTGTGTGATCGGGGCCTGAACATGCAGGAGGGTGAAAGGAGGGCAAGGAATAGAGTGAATTGGATCGATGTGGTATACCGGGGTTGACGTGCTGTCAGTGGATTAAAACAGGGCATGTGAAGTGTCTGGGGTAAACCATGGAAAGCTGTGTCGGTATGCATATTTGCGTGTGTGGACGTATGTGTATACATGTGTATGGGGGTGGGTTGGGCCATTTCTTTCGTCTGTTTCCTTGCGCTACCTCGCAAACGCGGGAGACAGCGACAAAGCAAAAAAAAAAAAAAAAAAAAAAAAAAAACAATGTAGCAAATTTCCATAGCTAGTAACGACTAGTAGATACACGAGATAGGTCTATTACAGGCCCTTCATAGTAACACACTCACACTTTGCCTTTCTAAAATGATTTATAGTACTCTCAAGATCTGAAACTTTACCATTCTTAACTGAGCAGGCAAGATCACAAGCATCAAAAGTAAGGTCAGACTTGTTTGTGAAGCAAAATAATCTATGAATCACTTTGAATGTAATCACTTTGAATGTCTGGGGAATCTTCCTTAAATATTTTGTTGATGAGACATGCTGTAATAAAAGGTGAACCTACTGAAGTTTGGTTTTCTGTTATGATCTGCTTACAGCTTATGCACTTTTGACCATTATTTTTCACAGTATAGTAAACCTGATTATTATTCCAAGTGTCATTTTTCTTTTTCATGCAATACTTCATTAGATCACATGTAGGTACCAAGGTATAAATGTCTCCAGTCACCTACAACTTGCCAGTCAATGCATCTTCCAGATTCCTCACCATCATTTAAGATATTCACACAAAATCTATTATTTTATGTTGTTTTACCAGCATGACCCAGTATTGTAATATTTATCCATTCAGTGCTGGCATGGAGAATGCAAGAAATAAGGAACTTAACAGTAGGAAGAATAGGTTTTTTTCTGATCACTACAGTGTTTCTTGCACAAGGTATTGTAACTTCTTGACTTTCTTCAACATAAGAATATCATCAGTCTTTTGACTTTGGATCTATAACAGCAACATTAGTGTTTTTTTTATTTCCATAGATGTTATTTGTTGACTGGTTGGTAAGGTTATTTAATGTATGTATGACTCACGGTGAGGTGCCTGAGGATTGGCGGAATGCGTGCATAGTGCCATTGTACAAAGGCAAAGGGGATAAGAGTGAGTGCTCAAATTACAGAGGTATAAGTTTGTTGAGTATTCCTGGTAAATTATATGGGAGGGTATTGATTGAGAGGGTGAAGGCATGTACAGAGCATCAGATTGGGGAAGAGAAGTGTGGTTTCAGAAGTGGTAGAGGATGTGTGGATCAGGTGTTTGCTTTGAAGAATGTTTTTTTTTTTTTTTTTTTTTTTTTTTTTTTATACTTTGTCGCTGTCTCCCGCGTTTGCGAGGTAGCGCAAGGAAACAGACGAAAGAAATGGCCCAAACCCCCCCCCCCCCCCCATACACATGTACATACACACGTCCACACACGCAAATATACATACCTACACAGCTTTCCATGGTTTACCCCAGACGCTTCACATGCCTTGATTCAATCCACTGACAGCACGTCAACCCCTGTATACCACATGACTCCAATTCACTCTATTCCTTGCCCTCCTTTCACCCTCCTGCATGTTCAGGCCCCGATCACACAAAATCTTTTTCACTCCATCTTTCCACCTCCAATTTGGTCTCCCTCTTCTCCTCGTTCCCTCCACCTCCGACACATATATCCTCTTGGTCAATCTCTCCTCACTCATTCTCTCCATGTGCCCAAACCATTTCAAAACACCCTCTTCTGCTCTCTCAACCACGCTCTTTTTATTTCCACACATCTCTCTTACCCTTACGTTACTTACTCGATCAAACCACCTCACACCACACATTGTCCTCAAACATCTCATTTCCAGCACATCCATCCTCCTGCGCACATCTCTATCCATAGCCCACGCCTCGCAACCATACAACATTGTTGGAACCACTATTCCCTCAAACATACCCATTTTTGCTTTCCGAGATAATGTTCTCGACTTCCACACATTTTTCAAGGCTCCCAAAATTTTCGCCCCCTCCCCCACCCTATGATCCACTTCCGCTTCCATGGTTCCATCCGCTGACAGATCCACTCCCAGATATCTAAAACACTTCACTTCCTCCAGTTTTTCCCCATTCAAACTCACCTCCCAATTGACTTGACCCTCACCCCTACTGTACCTAATAACCTTGCTCTTATTCACATTTACTCTCAACTTTCTTCTTCCACACACTTTACCAAACTCAGTCACCAGCTTCTGCAGTTTCTCACATGAATCAGCCACCAGCGCTGTATCATCAGCGAACAACAACTGACTCACTTCCCAAGCTCTCTCATCCCCAACAGACTTCATACTTGCCCCTCTTTCCAGGACTCTTGCATTTACCTCCCTTACAACCCCATCCATAAACAAATTAAACAACCATGGAGACATCACACACCCCTGCCGCAAACCTACATTCACTGAGAACCAATCACTTTCCTCTCTTCCTACACGTACACATGCCTTACATCCTCGATAAAAACTTTTCACTGCTTCTAACAACTTGCCTCCAACACCATATATTCTTAATACCTTCCACAGAGCATCTCTATCAACTCTATCATATGCCTTCTCCAGATCCATAAATGCTACATACAAATCCATTTGCTTTTCTAAGTATTTCTCACATACATTCTTCAAAGCAAACACCTGATCCACACATCCTCTACCACTTCTGAAACCGCACTGCTCTTCCCCAATCTGATGTTATTTCCATAGATGTTATTTGTTGACTGGTTGGTAAGGTTATTTAATGTATGTATGACTCACGGTGAGGTGCCTGAGGATTGGCGGAATGCGTGCATAGTGCCATTGTACAAAGGCAAAGGGGATAAGAGTGAGTGCTCAAATTACAGAGGTATAAGTTTGTTGAGTATTCCTGGTAAATTATATGGGAGGGTATTGATTGAGAGGGTGAAGGCATGTACAGAGCATCAGATTGGGGAAGAGAAGTGTGGTTTCAGAAGTGGTAGAGGATGTGTGGATCAGGTGTTTGCTTTGAAGAATGTATGTGAGAAATACTTAGAAAAGCAAATGGATTTGTATGTAGCATTTATGGATCTGGAGAAGGCATATGATAGAGTTGATAGAGATGCTCTGTGGGAGGCAAGTTGTTAGAAGCAGTGAAAAGTTTTTATCGAGGATGTAAGGCATGTGTACGTGTAGGAAGAGAGGAAAGTGATTGGTTCTCAGTGAATGTAGGTTTGCGGCAGGGGTGTGTGATGTCTCCATGGTTGTTTAATTTGTTTATGGATGGGGTTGTTAGGGAGGTGAATGCAAGAGTTTTGGAAAGAGGGGCAAGTATGAAGTGTGTTGGGGATGAGAGAGCTTGGGAAGTGAGTCAGTTGTTGTTCGCTGATGATACAGCGCTGGTGGCTGATTCATGTGAGAAACTGCAGAAGCTGGTGACTGAGTTTGGTAAAGTGTGTGAAAGAAGAAAGTTAAGAGTAAATGTGAATAAGAGCAAGGTTATTAGGTACAGTAGGGTTGAGGGTCAAGTCAATTGGGAGGTGAGTTTGAATGGAGAAAAACTGGAGGAAGTGAAGTGTTTTAGATATCTGGGAGTGGATCTGGCAGCGGATGGAACCATGGAAGCGGAAGTGGATCATCGGGTGGGGGAGGGGGCGAAAATTCTGGGAGCCTTGAAGAATGTGTGGAACTTGAGAAGATTATCTCGGAAAGCAAAAATGGGTATGTTTGAAGGAATAGTGGTTCCAACAATGTTGTATGGTTGCGAGGGAAATGCAAAGCCTTGGATTTTTCTTTTTTCTTTTTTTTTTTTTTCAGAAAATGGATTTTCTTGAGAATTTCAGGCTAGATGCTTTTGGGTATGCAGAATATGAATCTGTGGTCAAAACCCAAAAATTCGTGTAATTAGTCGAGTAATTAGCATATTAATTTTATCATAATCTAAGGGGTAATTAAAGGCATTAATGATGAGAAATGCAGTCATTTGTTTCGAAATACTTAATCAGAATGTAAAACAACATCTATACCCAGATTTTCATAAAAATCTGAAGCTGAAAATCTGAGCAAAATGAAAGAGCCTTGGATTTTTCATGATTTTTTCAAAAAATGGATTTTCTTGAGAATTTCAGGATAGATGATTTTAGGTATGCTGAATATGAATCTGTAGTCAAAACCCAAAAATTTGTGTAATTAGTCGAGTAATTAAGATGTATTATAATTATACTGAGGGGTAATTAAAGGCTTTAATAATGCAAAATGCATTCATTTTACTCGAAACACTTAATCAGCATGTAAAATAACATCTGTACCCAGATTTTCATTAAAATCTGAAGAAGTTGAAAATCTGAGAAAAATGCAAGGCTTGGATTTTTCTCGATTTTTTTTTTTTTTTTCCAAAAAATGGATTTTCTTGAGAATCTCAGGATAGATGCTTTTAGGTGTGCTGAATACGAATCTGTGGTCAAAACCTGAAAATTCATGTAATTAGTCAAGTAATCAACTTATTAATATTACTATAACCTAAGGGGTAATTAAAGGCATCAATAATGTGAAATGCAGTCATTTGACTCGAAATACTTAATCAACATGTAAAATAACTTCCATGACTCAATTTTTATTAAAATCTGAAGTTGAAAATGTGAAGAAAATAGATTGGATTTTTCTTGATATTTTCAAAAAATTGATTTTCTTGAATTTCAGGATAGATGCTTTTAGGTATGCTGAATACGAATCTGTGGTCAAAACCCAAAAATTCGAGTAATTAGCATACTAATTATATTAATTTATCTAAGGGTAATTAAAGGCATTGATAATGCGAAATGCAGTCATTTGACTCGAAATACTTAATCAGCATATAAAAGAAGATCTATGCCCAGATTTTCAGTAAAATCTGAAGTTGAAAATCTTGATTTTTTGAGAAAATGGATGTTCTTAAGAATTTCAGGATAGATGCTTTTTGGTATGCTAAATACGAATCTGTGGTCAAACCTAAAGATTCCTGTAATTAGTCGAGTATTTTAGTATATCAATATTGTTATAATTAATCTGAGTTAAGGTATTAATAATGGGAAATGCAGTCATTTGACTCGACGTACTTAATCAGCATGTGAAATAACATCTATATCCAGATTTTCATTAAAATCTGAAGTTGAAAATCTGAGGAAAATGCAAGGCTATATATTATAGCTTTGGATTTTTCTTGATTTTTTTTTCAAAAAATGGATTTTCTTGAGAAATCAGGATAGATGCTTTTAGGTATGCTGAATACAAATCTTTTGTCAAAACCCAAAACTTTGTGTAATTACTCGAGTAATTAGCATACTGATTTTATTATAATTAATCTAAGATGAAATTAAAGGCATTAATAATGCAAAATGCTGTCATTTGACTCAAAATACTTAATCAGCATGTAAAATAACAGCTATACCCAGATTATCATTAAAATCTGAAGTTGAAATTATGAGGAAAATGCAAGGATTTCTCCTGATTATTTTTAAAAAAATGGATGTTCTTGAAACTTTCAGGATAGATGCTTTTAGGTATGCTGATTACAAATCTGTGGTCAAACCCCAAAAATTCACATAATTCATGGAGTAATTAGCATATTGATATTGTTATAATTAATCTAAGGGGTAATTAAAGGCTTCATGATAAGAAATGCAGTCATTTGACTTGAAATACTTAGTCAGCATGTAAAATAACATCTATATCCAGATTTTCATTAAAATCTGAAGTTGAAGATCTGAGGAAAATCCAAGGCTATAAATTATAGCCTTGGATTTTTCTTGATTTTTTTTTTAAAGAATGGATTTGTTGAGAATTTTAGGATAGATGCTTTTAGTTATGCTGAATGTGAATCTGTTGTCAAAACCCAAAAATTTGTGTAATTACTCGAGTAATTAGCATACTGATTTTATTATAATTAATCTAAGATGTAATTAAAGGCATTAATAATGCGAAATGCTGTCATTTGACTCAAAGTACTTAATCAGCATGTAAAATAACATCTATACGCAGATTATCATTAAAATCTGAAGAAGTTGAAAATATGAGGAAAATGCAAGGATTTCTCTTGATTTTTTTGAAAAAATGGATTTTCTTGAAACTTTCAGGATTGATGCTTTTATGTATGCTGAATACGAATCTGTGGTCAAAACCCAAAAATTCATGTAATTCATGGAGTAATTAGCATATTAATATAATTTAAGGGGTAATTAAAGGCTTCATTATCTTGTGGAGGCTAAGGTGAAGATTTGTATGGGTTTTCAGAAAAGAAGAGTGAATGTTGGGGTGAAGAGGGTGGTGAGAGTAAGTGAGCTTGGGAAGGAGACGTGTGTGAGGAAGTACCAGGAGAGACTAAGTACAGAATGGAAAAAGGTGAGAACAATGGAAGTAAGGGGAGTGGGGGAGGAATGGGATGTATTTAGGGAATCGGTGATGGATTGCGCAAAAGATGCTTGTGGCATGAGAACCGTGGGAGGTGGGTTGATTAGAAAGGGTAGTGAGTGGTGGGATGAAGAAGTAAGATTATTAGTGAAAGAGAAGAGAGAGGCATTTGGACGATTTTTGCAGGGAAAAAATGCAATTGAGTGGGAGATGTATAAAAGAAAGAGACAGGAGGTCAAGAGAAAGGTGGAAGAGGTGAAAAAGAGGGCAAATGAGAGTTGGGGTGAGAGAGTATCATTGAATTTTAGGGAGAATAAAAAGATGTTCTGGAAGGAGGTAAATAAAGTGCGTAAGACATGGGAGCAAATGGGAACTTCAGTGAAGGGCGCTAATGGGAGGTGATAACAAGTAGTGGTGATGTGAGAAGGAGATGGAGTGAGTATTTTGAAGGTTTGTTGAATGTGTTTGATGATAAAGTGGCAGATATAGGGTGTCTTGGTCGAGGTGGTGTGCAAAGTGAGAGGGTTGGGGAAAATGATTTGGTAAACAGAGAAGAGGTAGTAAAAGCTTTGCGGAAGATGAAAGCCGGCAAGGCAGCAGGTGTGGATGGTATTGCAGTGGAATTTATTAAAAAAGGGGGTGACTGTATTGTTGACTGGTTGGTAAGGTTATTTGATGTATGCATGACTCATGGTGAGGTGCCTGGGGATTGGCGGAATGCTTGCATAGTGCCATTGTACAAAGGCAAAGGGGATAAGAGTGAGTGCTCAAATTACAGAGGTATAAGTTTGTTGAGTATTCCTGGTAAATTATATGGGAGGGTATTGATTGAGAGGGTGAAGGCATGTACAGAGCATCAGATTGGAGAAGAGCAGTGTGGTTTCAGGAGTGGTAGAGGATGTGTGGATCAGGTGTTTGCTTTGAAGAATGTATGTGAGAAATACTTAGAAAAGCAAATAGATTTGTATGTAGCATTTATGGATCTGGAGAAGGCATATGATAGAGTTGATAGAGATGCTCTGTGGAAGGTATTAAGAATATATGGTGTGGGTGGCAAGTTGTTAGAAGCAGTGAAAAGTTTTTATCGAGGATGTAAGGCATGTGTAAGTGTAGGAAGAGAGGAAAGTGATTGGTTCTCAGTGAATGTAGGTTTGCGGCAGGGGTGTGTGATGTCTCCATGGTTGTTTAATTTGTTTATGGATGGGGTTGTTAGGGAGGTGAGTGCAAGAGTTTTGGAAAGAGGGGCAAGAATGAAGTCTGTTGTGGATGAGAGAGCTTGGGAAGTGAGTCAGTTGTTGTTCGCTGATGATACAGCGCTGGTGGCTGATTCATGTGAGAAACTGCAGAAGCTGGTGACTGAGTTTGGTAAAGTGTGTGAAAGAAGAAAGTTAAGAGTAAATGTGAATAAGAGCAAGGTTATTAGGTACAGTAGGGTTGAGGGTGAAGTCAATTGGGAGGTGAGTTTGAATGGAGAAAAACTGGAGGAAGTGAAGTGTTTTAGATATCTGGGAGTGGATCTGGCAGCGGATGGACCCATGGAAGCGGAAGTGGATCTTAGGGTGGGGGAGGGGGCGAAAATTCTGGGAGCCTTGAAGAATGTGTGGAAGTCGAGAACATTATCTCGGAAAGCAAAAATGGGTATGTTTGAAGGAATAGTGGTTCCAACAATGTTGTATGGTTGCGAGGCGTGAGCTATGGATAGAGTTGTGCGCTGGAGGATGGATGTGCTGGAAATGAGGTGTTTGAGGACAATGTGTGGTGTGAGGTGGTTTGATCGAGTAAGTAACGTAAGGGTAAGAGAGATGTGTGGAAATAAAAAGAGCGTGGTTGAGAGAGCAGAAGAGGGTGTTTTGAAATGGTTTGGGCACATGGAGAGAATGAGTGAGGAAAGATTGACCAAGAGGATATATGTGTCGGAGGTGGAGGGAACGAGGAGAAGAGGGAGACCAAATTGGAGGTGGAAAGATGGAGTGAAAAAGATTTTGTGTGATCGGGGCCTGAACATGCAGGATGGTGAAAGGAGGGCAAGGAATAGAGTGAATTGGAGCGATGTGGTATACCGGGGTTGACGTGCTGTCAGTGGATTGAATCAGGGCATGTGAAGCGTCTGGGATAAACCATGGAAAGCTGTGTAGGTATGTATATTTGCGTGTGTGGACGTGTATGTATATACATGTGTATGGGGGTGGGTTGGGCCATTTCTTTTGTCTGTTTCCTTGCGCTACCTCGCAAATGCGGGAGACAGCGACAAAGCAAAACAAAAAAAAATATATATATATATATATATATATATATATATATATATATATATATATATATATGGGGATAGGGGAGCAAGAATACTTCCCACGTATTCCCTGCATGTCGTAGAAGGCGACTAAAAGGGGAGGGAGCGGGGGGCTGGAAATCCTCCCCTCTCGTTTTTTTTTTAATTTTCCAAAAGAAGGAACAGAGAATTGGGCCAGGTGAGGGTAGTCCCTCAAAGGCTCAGTCCTCTGTTCTTAACGCTACCTCGCTAATGCGGGAAAATGGCGAATAGTTTGAAAGAAAAAAGAAAGATATATAGCCTAGGATTTTTCTTGATTTTTTTCAAAGAAATGGACTTTTTTGAGTATTTCAGGATAGATGCTTTTAGGTATGGTGAACACAAATCTGTGGTCAAAACCAAAAATTCGTGTACTTAGTGGAGTTTTTAGCATATGAATATCATAATTGATCTAAGGGGTAATTAAAGGCTTCATGATACGAAATGCAGTCATTTGACTCGAAATATTTAAGCAGCAGGGAAAATAACATCTATACCCAGATTTTCATTAAAATCTGAAGTAGTGAAATCCGAGGAAAATGCAAGGCTGGATTTTTCTTGATTCTTTTCAAAAAATTGATTTTCTTGAAAATTTCAGGATAGATGCTTTAAGGTATCCTGAATTGGAATCTGTGGTCAAAACCCAAAAATTCGTGTAATTTGCCGAGTAAGTAGCATATTAATTTTATGATTTAATCTAAGGGTAATTAAAGGCATTAATAATGCGAAATGCAGTCATTTGACTCGAAATACTTAATCAGATTGTAGAGTAACATCCATACCCAGATTTTCATTAAAATCTGAAGAAGTTGAAAATCTGAACAAAATGCAAGCCTTGAATTTTTCTTTGATTTTTTTTTTCAAGAATGGATTTCCTTGAAAATTTCAGGATAGATGCTTTTAGGTATGCTGAATATGAATCTCTGGTCAAAACCTAAATATTCATGTAATTAGTCGAGTAATTAGCATTTAAAAAATATAATTAATCTAAGGGGTAATTAAAGGCATTAATAACGCGAAGTGCAGTCATTTGACTCGAAATACTTAATCAGCATGCAAAATAATATCTTCCCAAATTTTCATTAAAATCTGAAGAAGTTGAAAGTCTGAGCAAAATGAATTTTCTTGAGAATTTTAGGATAGATGATTTTAGGTATGCTGAATACAAATCTGTGGTACAAACCTAAAAATTCGTGTAATTAGTTAAGTACTTAGCATAATAATTTTATAATTAGTCTAAGGGTAATTAGTGGCATTGATAATGTAAAATACAGTCATTTGACTTGAAATACTTTAATCAGCTTGTAAAATAACATGTATACTCAGATTTTCATTAAAATCTCAAGAAGTTAAAAATCTGAGGAAAATGCAAGGCCTTGGATTTTTCTTGATTTTTTTTTTTTAAATGGATTTTCTTGGAAATTTAAGGATAGATGCTTTTACATTTGCTGAACAGGAATCTGTGGTCAAAACCCAAAAATTCATGTAATTGGTTGAGTAATTAAAGCATTAATAATGCAAAATTTGGTAATTTGACTCAAAATACTTGATAAGCATGTAAAATAACACCCATATCCAGAGGAGGGTGGATGTGCTGGAAATGAGATGTTTGAGGACAATGTGTGATGTGAGATGGTTTGATCGAGTAAGTAGTATTAGGGTAAGAGAGATGTGTGGTAATAAAAAGAGTGTGGTTGAGAGAGCAGAAGAGGGTGTTTTGAAATGGTTTGGTCACATAGAGAGAATGAGTGAGGAAAGATTGACCAAGAGGATATATGTGTCAGAGGTGGAGGGAATGACGAGAAGTGGGAGACCCAATTGGAGGTGGAAAGATGGAGTGAAAAAGATATTGAGTGATCGGGGCCTGAACATGCAGGAGGGTGAAAGGAGTGCAAGGAATAGAGTGAATTAGAACGATTTGGTATACTTGGGTCGACGTGCTCTCAATGGATTGAACCAGGGCATGTAAAGCATCTGGGGTAAACCATGGAAAGTTGTGTGGGGCCTGGATGTGGAAAGGGAGCTGTGGTTTCGGTGCATTATTACATGACAGCTAGAGACTGAGTGTGAATGAATGTGGCCTTTGTTGTCTTTTCCTAGCGCTACCTCGCACACACGAGGGGGGAGGGGGTTATTTCATGTGTGGCAGGGCGGCGATGGGAATGAATAAAGGCAGACAGTATGAATTATGTACATGTGTATATATGTATATGTCTGTGTGTGTATATATATGTATACGTTGAGATGTAAAGGTATGTATATTGTGCGTGTGTGGACGTGTATGTATATACATGTGTATGTGGGTGGGTTGGGCCATTTCTTTCGTCTGTTTCTTTGCGCTACCTTGCTAATGCGGGAGACAGCGACAAAGCAAAATAAATAAATGCAGATTTTCATTATAATCTGAAGCTGAAAATCTGAGCAAAATGGAAGGCCTTGGATTTTTCTTCATTTTTTTCAGAAAATGGATTTTCTTGAGAATGTCAGGATAGATGCTTCTAGGTATGCTGAATACAAATCATTGGTCAAAACCTAAAAATTCATGTAATTAGTCAAGTAATTAGTATATTAGTATTATAATCAATATAAGGAGTAATTAATGGCATTAATGATGCGAAATGGTCATTTGACTCGAAATACTTAATCAGCATGTAAATTAATATATATACCCAGATTTTCATGAAAGTCTGAAGAAGTTGAAAATCTGAGCATAATTCAAGGCTATAGCCTTGGATTTTTCATTTTTATTAAAAATGGATTTTTCTTGAAAATTTCAGGATAGATGCTTTTAGGCATGCTGAATATGAATCAGTGGTCAAAACCCAAAAGTTCGTAATTAGTCGAGTAATTAGCGTACTAATTTTATTATTAATCTGAGGGGTAATTAAAGGCATTAATAATGCGAAATGCAGTAATTTGACTCGAAATACTTAATAAGCATGTAAAATAACACCCATATCCAGATTTTCATTAAAATCTGAAGTTGAAAATCTGAGGATAATGCCTTGATTTTTTCTTGATTTTTTTCAAAAATGGATTTTCTTGAGAATTTCAGGATAGCTGCTTTTAGGTGTGCTGAATACGAATATGTGGTCAAAACCCAAAAATTTGTGTACTTTGTTGAGTAAGTAGCATATTGATTTTGTGAAATGCAGTCATTTGACTCGAAATAATCAGCTTGTAAAATAACATCCATACCCAGATTTTCATTAAAATCTGAAGAAGTTGAAAATCTGAACAAAATGCAAGCCTTGGATTTTTCTTGATTATTTTTCAAGAATGGATTTTCTTGAAAATTTCAGGATAGATTCTTTTAGGTATGCTGAATACGAATCCGTGGTCAAAACCTAAACATCGTGTAATTAGTCGAGTAATTAGCATATAAATATAATTATGAATAATCCAAGGGGTCATTAAAGGCATTAATAATGCACAGTGCAGTCATTTGACTTGAAATATTTAATCAGCATGCAAAGTAACATCTATACCCAAATTTTCATTAAAATCTAAAGAAGTTGAAACTCTGAACGAAATGCAATTATAGCCTTTGATTTCTCTTGATTTTTTTTGAAAAATGAATTTTCTTGAGAATTTCAGGATAGATGCTTTTAGGTATGCTGAATACGAATCAGTGGTAAAAGCCCAAAAATTCTTTTAATTATTATAGTAATTAGCATATTAATTGTATCATAATTAATCTAAGGGGAATTAATGGCATTAATAAAATGCAGAATGCAGTCATTTGACTCAAAATACTTTAATCAGCTTGTAAAATAACATGTATACCCAGATTTTTATTAAAATCTCAAGAAGTTAAAAATCGGAGGAAAATGCAAAGCCATGGATTTTTCTTGATTTTTTTTTCAAAAATGGATTTTCTTGGAAATTACAGGATAGATGCTTTTACGTATGCTGAATAGGAATCTGTGGTCAAAACCCAAAAATTCGTGTAATTGGTCGAGTAATTATCATATACATCTTATTATAATTAATCTAAGGGGTAATTAAAGGCACTGATAATGCGAAATGCTGTTATTTGACTCGAAATACTTAATCAGCATGTAAAGTAACATCTATACCCAGATTTTTATTAAAATCTGAAGGAGCTGAAAATCTGAGGAAAATGCAAGGTCTTTGATTTTTTTCTTTTCAAAAAATGCATTTTCTTGAGAATTTCAGGATAGATGCTCTTAGGTTGGCTGAATAGGAATCTGTGGTAAAAACCCAAAAATTTGTGTAATTAGTCGAGTAATAAGCATACAAATTTTATTATGATTTACGTAAGGGGTAATTAAAGGAACTGATAATGCGAAATATAGTCAATTGACTCGAAATACTTAATCAGCATATAAAATAACATTTATACCCAGATTTTCATTAAAATCTAAAGTTGAAAATCTGACAAAATGCAAGGATATATATATATATATATATATATATATATATATATATATATATATATATATATATATATATATATTTTTTTTTTTTTTCTGTCTCTCCCGCGTTTGCGAGGTAGCACAAGGAAACAGACGAAAGAAATGGGCCAACCCACCCCCATACACATGTATATACATACGTCCACACACGCAAATATACATACCTACACAGCTTTCCATGGTTTACCCCAGACGCTTCACATGCCCTGATTCAATCCACTGACAGCACGTCAACCCCGGTATACCACATCAATCCAATTCACTCTATTCCTTGCCCTCCTTTCACCCTCCTGCATGTTCAAGCCCCGATCACACAAAATCTTTTTCACTCCATCTTTCCACCTCCAATTGGGTCTCCCACTTCTCCTCGTTCCCTCCACCTCCGACACATATATCCTCTTGGTCAATCTTTCCTCAGTCATTCTCTCCATGTGCCCAAACCATTTCAAAACACCCTCTTCTGCTCTCTCAACCACGCTCTTTTTATTTCCACACATCTCTCTTACCCTTACGTTACTTACTCGATCAAACCACCTCACACCACACATTTTCCTCAAACATCTCATTTCCAGCACATCCATCCTCCTGCGCACAACTCTATCCATAGCCCACGCCTCGCAACCATACAACATTGTTGGAACCACTATTCCTTCAAACATACCCATTTTTGCTTTCCGAGAAAATGTTCTTGACTTCCAAACATTCTTCAAGGCTCCCAGGATTTTCGCTCCCTCCCCCACCCTATGATTCACTTCCGCTTCCATGGTTCCATCCGCTGCCAGATCCACTCCCAGATATCTAAAACACTTTACTTCCTCCAGTTTTTCTCCATTCAAACTTACCTCCCAGTTGACTTGACCCTCAACCCTACTGTACCTGATAACCTTGCTCTTATTCACATTTACTCTTAACTTTCTTCTTTCACACACTTTACCAAACTCAGTCACCAGCTTCTGCAGTTTCTCACATGAATCAGCCTCCAGCGCTGTATCATCAGCGAGCAACAACTGACTCACTTCCCAAGCTCTCTCATCCACAACAGACTTCATACTTGCCCCTCTTTCCAAAACTCTTGCATTCACCTCCCTAACAACCCCATCCATAAACAAATTAAACAACCATGGAGACATCACACACCCCTGCCGCAAACCTACATTCACTGAGAACCGATCACTTTCCTCTCTTCCTACACGTACACATGCCATACATCCTCGATAAAAACTTTTCACTGCTTCTAACAACTTGCCTCCCACACCATATATTCTTAATACCTTCCACAGAGCATCTCTATCAACTCTATCATATGCCTTCTCCAGATCCATAAATGCTACATACAAATCCATTTGCTTTTCTAAGTATTTCTCACATACATTCTTCAAAGCAAACACCTGATCCACACATCCTCTACCACTTCTGAAACCACACTGCTCTTCCCCAATCTGATGCTCTGTACATGCCTTCACCCTTTCAATCAATACCCTCCCATATAATTTACCAGGAATACTCAACAAACTTATACCTCTGTAATTTGAGTACTTACTCTTATCCCCTTTGCCTTTGTACAATGGCACTATGCACGCATTCCGCCAATCCCCAGGCACCTCACCATGAGTCATACATACTTTAAATAACCTTACCAACCAGTCAATAATACAGTCACCCCCTTTTATAATAAATTCCACTGCAATACCATCCAAACCTGCTGCCTTGCCGGCTTTCATCTTCCGCAAAGCTTTTACTACCTCTTCTCTGTTTACCAAATCATTTTCCCTAACCCTCTCGCTTTGCACACCACCTCGACCAAAACACCCTATATCTGCCACTCTATCATCAAACACATTCAACAAACCTTCAAAATACTCACTCCATCTCCTTCTCACATCACCGTTACTTGTTATCACTCTCCCATTTGCGCCCTTCACTGAAGTTCCCATTTGCTCCCTTGTCTTACGCACTTTTTTTACCTCCTTCCAGAACATCTTTTTATTCTCCCTAAAATTTAATGATACTCTCTCACCCCAACTCTCATTTGCCCTCTTTTTCACCTCTTGCACCTTTCTCTTGACCTCCTGTCTTTTTCTTTTATACATCTCCCACTCAGTTGCATCTTTTCCCTGCAAAAACCGTCCAAATATATATATATATATATATATATATATATATATATATATATATATATATATATATATATATATATATATTTTTTTTTTATTATACTTTGTCGCTGTCTCCCGCGTTTGCGAGGTAGCGCAAGGAAACAGACGAAAGAAATGGCCCAACCCCCCCATACACATGTATATACATACGTCCACACACGCAAATATACATACCTACACAGCTTTCCATGGTTTACCCCAGACGCTTCACATGCCTTGATTCAATCCACTGACAGCACGTCAACCCCGGTATACCACATCGCTCCAATTCACTCTATTCCTTGCCCTCCTTTCACCCTCCTGCATGTTCAGGCCCCAATCACACAAAATCTTTTTCACTCCATCTTTCCACCTCCAATTTGGTCTCCCCCTTCTCCTTGTTCCCTCCACCTCCGACACATATATCCTCTTGGTCAATCTTTCCTCACTCATTCTCTCCATGTGCCCAAACCACTTCAAAACACCCTCTTCTGCTCTCTCAACCACGCTCTTTTTATTTCCACACATATTTCTTTTTTTTTTCTTTCTTTTAAACTATTCGCCATTTCCTGCGTTAGCGAGGTAGCGTTAAGAACAGAGGACTGGGCCTTTTTTGAAATATCCTCACCTGGCCCCCTCTGTTCCTTATTTTGGAAAATTAAAAAAAAAAAAAAAAAGAGGGGAGGATATATATATATATATATATATATATATGTAAGAAAGTAAATTCTCGATTAATATGGGTAAAACTGAAAGTTGATGGAGAGAGGTGGGTGATTATTGGTGCATATGCACCTGGGCATGAGAAGAAAGATCAAGAGAGGCAAGTGTTTTGGGAGCAGCTGAATGAGTGTGTTAGTGGTTTTGATGCACGAGACCGGGTTATAGTGATGGGTGATTTGAATGCAAAGGTGAGTAATGTGGCAGTTGAGGGAATAATTGGTATACATGGGGTGTTCAGTGTTGTAAATGGAAATGGTGAAGAACTTGTAGATTTATGTGCTGAAAAAGGACTGATGATTGGGAATACCTGGTTTAAAAAGCGAGATATACATAAGTATACCTATGTAAGTAGGAGAGATGGCCAGAGAGCGTTATTGGATTACGTGTTAATTGACAGGCGTGCGAAAGAGAGACTTTTGGATGTTAATGTGCTGAGAGGTGCAACTGGAGGGATGTCTGATCATTATCTTGTGGAGGCTAAGGTGAAGATTTGTATGGGTTTTCAGAAAAGAAGAGTGAATGTTGGGGTGAAGAGGGTGGTGAGAGTAAGTGAGCTTGAGAAGGAGACCTGTGTGAGGAAGTACCAGGAGAGACTGAGTACAGAATGGAAAAAGGTGAGAACAATGGAAGTAAGGGGAGTGGGGGAGGAATGGGATGTATTTAGGGAATCAGTGATGGATTGCGCAAAAGATGCTTGTGGCATGAGAAGAGTGGGAGGTGGGTTGATTAGAAAGGGTAGTGAGTGGTGGGATGAAGAAGTAAGAGTATTAGTGAAAGAGAAGAGAGAGGCATTTGGACGATTTTTGCAGGGAAAAAATGCAATTGAGTGGGAGGTGTATAAAAGAAAGAGACAGGAGGTCAAGAGAAAGGTGCAAGAGGTGAAAAAAAGGGCAAATGAGAGTTGGGGTGAGAGAGTATCATTAAATTTTAGGGAGAATAAAAAGATGTTTGGAAGGAGGTAAATAAAGTGCGTAAGACAAGGGAGCAAATGGGAACTTCAGTGAAGGGCGCAAATGGGGAGGTGATAACAAGTAGTGGTGATGTGAGAAGGAGATGGAGTGAGTATTTTGAAGGTTTGTTGAATGTGTTTGATGATAGAGTGGCAGATATAGGGTGTTTTGGTCGAGGTGGTGTGCAAAGTGAGAGGGTTAGGGAAAATGATTTGGTAAACAGAGAAGAGGTAGTGAAAGCTTTGCGGAAGATGAAAGCCGGCAAGGCAGCAGGTTTGGATGGTATTGCAGTGGAATTTATTAAAAAAGGGGGTGACTGTATTGTTGACTGGTTGGTAAGGTTATTTAATGTATGTATGACTCATGGTGAGGTGCCTGAGGATTGGCGGAATGCGTGCATAGTGCCATTGTACAAAGGCAAAGGGGATAAGAGTGAGTGCTCAAATTAAGGGTTGTTAGGGAGGTAAATGCAAGAGTCCTGGAAAGAGGGGCAAGTATGAAGTCTGTTGGGGATGAGAGAGCTTGGGAAGTGAGTCAGTTGTTGTTCGCTGATGATACAGCGCTGGTGGCTGATTCATGTGAGAAACTGCAGAAGCTGGTGACTGAGTTTGGTAAAGTGTGTGGAAGAAGAAAGTTAAGAGTAAATGTGAATAAGAGCAAGGTTATTAGGTACAGTAGGGGTGAGGGTCAAGTCAATTGGGAGGTGAGTTTGAATGGAGAAAAACTGGAGGAAGTGAAGTGTTTTAGATATCTGGGAGTGGATCTGTCAGCGGATGGAACCATGGAAGCGGAAGTGGATCATAGGGTGGGGGCGGGGGCGAAAATTTTGGGAGCCTTGAAAAATGTGTGGAAGTCGAGAACATTATCTCGGAAAGCAAAAATGGGTATGTTTGAAGGAATAGTGGTTCCAACAATGTTGTATGGTTGCGAGGCGTGGGCTATGGATAGAGATGTGCGCAGGAGGATGGATGTGCTGGAAATGAGATGTTTGAGGACAATGTGTGGTGTGAGGTGGTTTGATCGAGTAAGTAACGTAAGGGTAAGAGAGATGTGTGGAAATAAAAAGAGCGTGGTTGAGAGAGCAGAAGAGGGTGTTTTGAAATGGTTTGGGCACATGGAGAGAATGAGTGAGGAGAGATTGACCAAGAGGATATATGTGTCGGAGGTGGAGGGAACGAGGAGAAGAGGGAGACCAAATTGGAGGTGGAAAGATGGAGTGAAAAAGATTTTGTGTGATCGGGGCCTGAACATGCAGGAGGGTGAAAGGAGGGCAAGAAATAGAGTGAATTGGTGTCATGTGGTATACAGTGGTTGACGTGCTGTCAGTGGATTGAAGCAAGGCATGTGAAGCGTCTGGGGTAAACCATGGAAAGCTGTGTAGGTATGTATATTTGCGTGTGTGGACGTGTGTATGTACATGTGTATGGGGGGGGGGTTGGGCCATTTCTTTCGTCTGTTTCCTTGCGCTACCTCGCAAACGCGGGAGACAGCGACAAAGTATAAAAAAAAAAAAAAAAAAAAAAGTTTGTTGAGTATTCCTGGTAAATTATATGGGAGGGTATTGATTGAGAGGGTGAAGGCATGTACAGAGCATCAGATTGGGGAAGAGCAGTGTGGTTTCAGAAGTGGTAGAGGATGTGTGGATCGGGTGTTTGCTTTGAAGAATGTATGTGAGAAATACTTAGAAAAGCAAATGGATTTGTATGTAGCATTTATGGATCTGGAGAAGGCATATGATAGAGTTGATAGAGATGCTCTGTGGAAGGTATTAAGAATATATGGTGTGGGAGGAAATTTGTTAGAAGCAGTGAAAAGTTTTTATCGAGGATGTAAGGCATGTGTACGTGTAGGAAGAGAGGAAAGTGATTGGTTCTCAGTGAATGTAGGTTTGCGGCAGGGGTGTGTGATGTCTCCATGGTTGTTTAATTTGTTTATGGATGGGGTTGTTAGGGAGGTAAATGCAAGAGTTTTGGAAAGAGGGGCAAGTATGAAGTCTGTTGGGGATGAGAGAGCTTGGGAAGTGAGTCAGTTGTTGTTCGCTGATGATACAGCGCTGGTGGCTGATTCATGTGAGAAACTGCAGAAGCTGGTGACTGAGTTTGGAAAAGTGTGTGGAGGAAGAAAGTTAAGAGTAAATGTGAATAAAAGCAAGGTTATTAGGTACAGTAGGGTTGAGGGTCAAGTCAACTGGGAGGTAAGTTTGAATGGAGAAAAACTGGAGGAAGTGAAGTGTTTTAGATATCTGGGAGTGGATCTGGCAGCGGATGGAACCATGGAAGCGGAAGTGGATCATAGGGTGGGGGAGAGGGCGAAAATCCTGGGGGCCTTGAAGAATGCGTGGAAGTCGAGAACATTATCTCGGAAAGCAAAAATGGGTATGTTTGAAGGAATAGTGGTTCCAACAATGTTGTATGGTTGCGAGGCGTGGGCTATGGATAGAGTTGTGCGCAGGAGGATGGATGTGCTGGAAATGAGATGTTTGAGGACAATGTGTGGTGTGAGGTGGTTTGATCGAGTGAGTAACGTAAGGGTAAGAGAGATGTGTGGAAATAAAAAGAGCGTGGTTGAGAGAGCAGAAGAGGGTGTTTTGAAGTGGTTTGGGCACATGGAGAGGATGAGTGAGGAAAGATTGACCAAGAGGATATATGTGTCGGAGGTGGAGGGAACAAGGAGAAGAGGGAGACCAAATTGGAGGTGGAAAGATGGAGTGAAAAAGATTTTGTGTGATCGGGGCCTGAACATGGAGGAGGGTGAAAGGAGGGCAAGGAATAGAGTGAATTGGAGCGATGTGGTATACCGGGGTTGACGTGCTGTCAGTGGATTGAAGCAAGGCATGTGAAGCGTCTGGGGTAAACCATGGAAAGCTGTGTAGGTATGTATATTTGCGTGTGTGGACGTATGTATATACATGTGTATGGGGGGGGGGGCCATTTCTTTCGTCTGTTTCCTTGCGCTACCTCGCAAACGCGGGAGACAGCGACAAAGTATAATAAATATATATATATATATATATATCCTAGAATTTTTCTTGATTTTTTTCATAAAATGGATTTTTTTTGAGAATTTCAGTTTAGATGCTTTTAGGTATGCTGAATACGAATCTGTGGTCAAAACCAAAATATTTTTTTAATTAGTCAAGTAATTAGCATACTAATTTTATAATTAATCTAAAGGGTAATTAAGGGCATTAATAATGCGAAATACAGTCATTTGACTTGAAATACTTAGCATGTAAAATAACACCTATACCCAGATTTTCATTAAAATCTGAAAAAGTTGGAAATCTGAAGAAAATGCAAGTCTATACCCTTGGATTTTTTCATGATTTTTATTTAAAAATGGCTTTTCTTGAAAAATCAGGATAGATGCTTTTAGGTGTGCTGAAAACGAACCTGTGGTCGAAACCTAAAAATTAATGTAATTAGCCGAGTAATTGGCATATCAGTATTATCATAATTCATCTAAGGGGTAACTAAAGGCATTAATAATGCGAAATGCAGTCATTTCACTCGACATACTTAATCAGCATTTAAAATGGCATATATACCCTGATTTTCATTAAAATCTGAAGTTGAAAATCTGAGCAAAATGAAATGCTGTATAGCTTTGGATTTTTTTTTTTTTTTTTTTTTCAAAAAATGGATTTTCATTAGAATTTCAGAATAGATGCTTTTAGGTATGCTGAATACAAATCTGGTCGAAACCCAAAAATTTGTGTAATCAGTCGAGTAATTAGCATATTAGTTTTATCATGATTAATCTAAGGGGTAGTTGAAGGCATTGATAATGCGAAATGCAGTCATTTGACTCAAAATACTTAATCAGCTCGTAAAATAACATCTATACCCTGGTTGTCATTAAAATCTGAAGAAGTTGAAAATCTGAGGTAAATGCCAGGCTATTGCCTTGGATTTTTTTTTTTTTATTTCTTTTTTAGAAATGGATTTTCTTGTGAATTTCAGGATAGATGCTTTTAGGTATGCTGAATACGAGTCTGTGGTCAAAACCTAAAAGTTCTTGTAATTAGTCGAGTAATTAGCATATTAATATAATTAATCTAAGGGGTAATTAAAGGCAATAATGTGAAATGCAGTCATTTGACTCAAAATACTTAATCAGCATGTAAAATAACATCTATACCCAGATTGTCATTAAAATTTAAAGTTGAAAATATGAGCAAAATACAAGCCTTTGCTTTTGATTTTTTGAAAAAATGGATTTTCTTAAGAATTTCAGGATAGATGCTTTTAGATATACTGAATACAAATCTGTGGTCAACACCAAAACATTTGTCTAATTAGTCGAGCAATTAGCATATAAATATTAGGATTAATCTAAGGGGTAATTAAAGGCTACATAATAGGAAATGTCATTTGACTCAAAATACTTAATCAACATGTAAAATAACATTTATACTCAGCTTTTCATTAAAATCTGAAGTTGAAAATCTGAGCAAAATGCAAGGCCTTGGATTTTTTTTTAATTTTTTCAGAAAATGGATTTTTTTGAGAATTTCAGGATAGATGCTTTTAGGTATGCTGAACACGAATATATGGTCAAAAGCTAATAATTCATGTGATTAGTCGAGTAATTAGCATTATTACTGATTAATCTAATGGTTAATTAAAGGCATTGATAATGCGAAATGCAGTCATTTGACTTGAAATTCTTAATCAGCATGTAAAATAACATCTAAAACCAGATATTCAATAAAATCTGAAGTTTAAAATCTGAGGAAAATGCCAGGCTATTGCCTTGGATTTTTTTTTTTTTTTTTTTTTTTCAGATGTGGATTTTCTTGTGAATTTCAGGATAAATGCTTTTAGGTTTGCTGAATATGAATCTGTGGTCAACACCTAAAAATTCATGTAGTCGAGTAATTTGCATATTAATATTATAATCTAAGGGGTTATTAAAGGCATTAATAATGCGAAATGTAGTCATTTGACTCGAAATACTTAATCTGCATGTAAAATAACATGTATACCGAGATTGTCATTAAAATATGAAGAAGTTGAAAATATGAGCAAAATGCAAGCCTTGGATTTTTCATGATTTTTTTTTGAAAAAATGGATTTTCTTGAGAATTTCAGGATAGATGCTTTTAGGTAAACTGAATATGAATCTGTGGTCAAAACCAAAAAATTCGTGTAATTAGTGGAGTAATTAGTATATGAATATTATTAGAATTAATCTAAGGGGTATTTAAAGACTTCATAATATGAAATGCAATCGTTTGACTCGAAATACTTAATCAGCATGTAAATTAACATCTATATCAGCTTTTCATTAAGATCTGAAGGAGTTTAAAATCCGAGCAAAATGAAAAGCCTTCAATTTTTCTTGATTTTTTCAGAAAATGGATTTTCTTGAGAATTTCAGGATAGATGCTTTAAGGTATGCTTAATACGAATCTCTGGTCAAAACCTAAAAATTCATGGAATTAGTCGGTTAATTAGCATATTAATATAATTAATCTAAGGAAAAGTTAAAGGCATTAGTAATGCGAAATGCAGTCATTTGATTTGAAATACTTAATCAGTATGTAAAATAAAACTACACAAAGATTTTCATTAAAACCTGAAGGACTTCAAAATCTGAGCAAAATGCAAGCCCTTGGATTTTTATTTTTTTCAATGAACGGATTTTTTGAGAATTTCAGAAAAAATTATTTTAGCTATGCTGAATACGAATCTGTGGTCAAAATCCAAAAATTCATGTAATTAGTCGAGTAATTAGCATACTAATTTTATTGTGATTTATCTAAGGGGTAATTAAATGCATTAATAATGGGAAATGTAGTCATATGACTCGAAATAATCAGCATGTAAAATAACATCTATACTTAGCTTTTCATTAAAATTTGAAGTTGAAAATCTGAGCAGAATGCATGGCCTTGGATTTTTCTTGATTTCAAGAAATTGATTTTCTTTAAGATTTCAGGATAGATGCTTTTAGGTATGCTAAACAAGAATCTGGTTAAAATCTAAAAATTACAGTAATTAGTCGAGTAATTAGCATATTGATTTTATCATTAATCTAAGAGGTAATTAAAGGCATTAATAATGTGAAATACAGTCATTTGACTCGAAATACTTAATCTATGTAAAATAACATCTATTCAAAGTTTTTCAATTAAAATCTGAAAAAGTTGAAAATCTTAGAAAAATGCCTTGGATTTTTGTTGATTTCTTTTTAAAAACTGGATTTTCTTGAGAATTTCAGGATAGATACTTTTAGATATACTGAATAGGAATCTGTGGTCAAAACCTGAAAATTAGTGTAATTAGTCGAGTAATTAGCATATTAATATTTTTATTAATCTAAGCCGTAATTGAAATAATTAATAATGCGAAATGCAGTCATTTTACTCGAAGTACTTAATCAGCATGTAAAATAACATCTATATCCAGATTTTCATTAAAATCTGAAGAAGTTGAAAATCTTAGGAAAATGCTATGCTAGAATTTCAGGATAGATGCCTTTACGTATGCTGAATAGGAATCTGTGGTCAAAACCTAAAAATTCGTGTAGTTAGTCAATTATCATATACTTAATATAAGGGGTAATTAAAGGCATTAATGATACGAAATGCAGTCATTTCGCTCGAAATACTTAATCAGCATGTGAAATAACATCTATACTCAGCTTTTTATTAAAATTTGAAGTTGAAAATCTGAGCACACTGCAAGGCCTTGGATTTTTCTTTATTTTTTTAAGAAATGGATTTTCTTGAAAATCTCCGGATACATGCTTTTAGGTATCCTGAATACGAATCTGTGGTCAAAACCCAAAAATTCGTGTAATTAGTTGAGTAATTAGCATACAAATCTTATATTTTATCTAAGGGGTAATTAAAGGAATTAATAATGTGAAATGCAGTCATTTGACTCAAAATACTTAATCAGGATGTAAGATAACATCTATATCCAGATTTTCATTAAAATCTGAAGTTGAAAATCTGAGCAAAATACAAGGCCTTGGATTTTTCTTGATTTTCTTCAAATAATGGATTTTCTTGAGAATTTCAGGATATATGCTTTTAGGTATGCCGAATACGAATCTGTACAGGTCAAAACTCTAAAATTTGGTAATTAGTAGAGTAATTAACATACTATATTATAATTTATCTAATGGGTAAATAAAGGCATTAATAATGCGAAATGCAGTCATTTGACTCCAGATACCTAAACAGCATGTAAAATAGCATCTATACCCAGATTTTCATTAAAATCTGACGAAGTTGAAATGGATTTTCTTGAGAATTTCAGGATAGATGCTTCTAGGTATGCTGAATAGGAATATGTGGTCAAAACCTAAAAATTCATGTAATTAGTCGAGTAATTAGCATATCAATATTATGAATAGTCTAAGAGGGAATTAAAGGCAATAATAATGGTAAATGCCTTCATTTTACTTGAAGTATGTAATCAGCATGTAAAATAAAATCTATACCCAGATTTTCATTAAAATCTGAAGAAGTTGAAAGTAGAAGTTGCATTTTTCTTGATTTATTTCAAAAATGGATTTTTTGAGAATTTCAGGATATATGCTTTTAGGTATGCTGAATACGAATTGGTCATCAAAACCCAAAAATTCGGGTAATTAGTCGAGTAATTAGCATACTATTTTTATAATTTATCTCGGGTAATTAAAGGTATTAATGCGAAATGCAGTCATTTGACTCGAAATGCTTAATCAGCATGGAAAATAGTATCTATACCCAGATTTTCATTAAAATCTGAAGTTGAAAAACTGAGCAAAATGCAGTGCTAATATATATAGCCTTGGATTTTTCTTGATTTTTTTCAGAAAATGGATTTTCTTGAGAATTTTAGGGTACATGCTTTTAGGTATGCTGAATACGAATCTGTGGTCAAAACCTAAAAATTCATGTAATTAGTCGAGTAATTAGCATAGTAGTATTATTCTAAGGGGTAATCAAAGGCATTGATAATGCGAATTGCAGTCATTTGACTCAAAATACTTAATCAGCATGTAAAATAACATCTATACCCAGATTTTCATCAATATTTGAAGTTGAAAATCTGAGGAAAAAAAGAATGCCTAGGATTTTTCTTGATTTTTTTCAAAACATGGATTTTCTTGATAATTTCAGGATAGATGCTTTTATACATGCTGAATAGGAATTTGTGATCAAAACCCAAAAGCTCTTGTAATTAATCGAGTGATTAGCTTACTAATTTTATGATAATCTAAGGGTTAAGGAAAGGCGTAAGGCATTGATAAGGTCAAATGCAGTCATTTGACTTGAAATACTTTATCAGCATGTTAAATAATATCTATACGCAGATTTTAATTAAAATCTGAAGTTGAAAATCTGAGCAAAATGCTTTGGATTTTTCTTTATTTTTCTCAAAAAATGGATTTTCTTGAGAATTTAAGGTTAAATGCTTTTAGGTATGCTGAATAGGAATCTGTGGTCAAAACCTAAAATTTCTTGTAATTAGTTGAGTAATTAGCATATTGATATGATTAATCTAAGGGGTAATTAAAGGATTAATAATGGGAAATGCAGTCATTTGACTGAAAATACTTAATCAGCATGTAAAATAACATCTATACACAGATTTTCATTGAAATCTGAAGAATTTGAAAATCTGAGGAAAATGCCTTGGAAAATATTTTTATTCATTTTTTTTTCAATGGATTTTCTTGAAAATTTCAGAATAGATGCTTTTAGGTATGCTAAATACGAATCTGTGGTCAAAACCAAAAATTCGTGTGATTCGAGTGATTGGCATGTTAATTTTATCAATTAATCGAACGGGTAATTAAAGGCATTAATAATGTGAAATGCAGTCATTTGATGCGAAATACTTAATCAGCTTGTAAAATAACATCTATACCCAGATTTTCATTAAGATCTGAATTTGAAAATCTGAGCAAAATGCAAGGCTGGATTTTTCTTGATTTTGTTCAGAAAATGGATTTTCTTGAGAATTTCAGGATAGATATTTTTAGGTATGCTGAATATGAATCTGTCGTTAAAACCAAGAAATTCATGTAATTAGAATATTAATATTATTAGCATAGCAATCTTATTATAATTAATCTAAGGGGTAATTAAAGGCATTGATAATGCGAAATGCAGTCATTTCATTTGAAATGCTTAATCAGCTTGTAAAGTAACATCTATACCCAGATTTTCATTAAAATCTGAAAAAGTTGAAAATCTGAGGAAAATGCAAGGCTATAGCCTTGAATTTAATTGATTTTTTCAAAAATGAATTTTCTTGAGAATTTCACGATAGATGCTCCTTGATATGCTGAATATGAATCCATGGTCAAAACCCAAAAATTCGTGTAAATAGTCGAGTAATTACTATACTGATTTTATTATAATTTATCTAAGGGGTATTTAAAGGCATTGATAATGCGACATGCAGTCATTTGACTTGAAATACTTAATCAGCATGTAAAATAACATCTAGATTCAGCTTTTCATTAATATTTGATGAAGTTGAAAATCTGAGCAAAATCCTCCATTTAAAAAAAATGGATTTTCTTGAAAATTTCAGGATAGATGGTTTTAGGTATGATGAATACGAATCTGTGGGAAAAACCCAAAAATTTGTCTGATCATTCGAGTAATTAGCATTAATTTTATAATTAATCTAATTTGTAATTAAAGGCATTAATAATGGGAAATGCAGTCATTTGACTCGAAATACTTTATAACAGTATAAAGTAACATCTATACAAAGATTTTCTTTAAAATCTGAAGAAGTTGAAAGTCTGAGCAAAATGCAAGGCCTTGGGTTTTTTTTTTTTTTTTTTTTTTCAAAAAATGGATTTTCCTGAAAATTTCAGAATAGATGCTTTTAGGTATGCTGAATACGAGTCTTTGGTCGAAACCAAAAATTTCTTGTAATTACTGGAATAATTAGCATTTTGATGTTATAATTAATCAAAGGGTTAATTAAAGGCTTCATAATACGAAATGCAGTGATTTGACTCGAAATACTTAATCAGTATATAAAATAACATTCATACCCAGAGTTTTATTAAAATCTAAAGAAGTTGGATTTTTCTTGATTCTTTTTTAAAAAAAATGGATTTTCTTGAGCATTTCAGGATAGATACTTTTAGGTTGAAAATCTGAGTAAAATATAAGGCTATAGCCTTGGATTTTTGTTGATTTTTTTTCAGAAAATGGATTTTCTTGATAATTTCAGGATAGATGCTTTTAGGTATGCTGAATACGAATCTATGGTCAAAACTTAAAAATTTGTGTAATTAGTCGAGTAATTAGCATATTGATTTTATAATTTATCTGAGGTAATTAAAGTCCTTAATAATGCGAAATGCAGTCATTTGACTCAAAATACTTAATCAGCATGTGAAATAACTTCTATTCTATACCCAGATTTTCATTAAAATCAAGTTGAAAATCTGAGCAAAATGTTCAGATTTTTTCAGAAAATGGATTTTCTTGAGAATTTCAGGATAGATGATTTTAGGTATGTTGAATATGAATCTGTGGTTAAAACCTGAAAATTCATGTAATTAGTCGAGTAATTAGCATATTAATATAATTGATTTGAGGGGTAATTAAAGGCATTAATAATGGGAAATAGTCATTTGATTCGAAATAGTTAATCAGCATGTGAAATAACATCTGTACCCAGATTTTCATTAAAATTTGAAGAAGTTGAAATTCTAAGGAATATGCCTTTGATTTTTCTTGATTTTTTTCAAAAGATGGATTCTCTTGAGAATTACAGGATAGATGCTTTTCGGTATGCTGAATAGGAATCTGTGGTCAAAACCTGAAAAATTGTGTAATTAGTTGAGTAATTAGCATATCAATTTTGAGTAATCTAATGGGCAATTAAAGGCATTAATGATGGGAAATGCAGTCATTTGACTCTAAATACTTTATCAACGTTTAAATAACATCTATTCCCAGATTATCATTAAGATATGAAGTTGAAAATCTGAGGAAAATGCAAGGATATAGCCTAGGATTTTTCTTGATTTTTTTTAAAAAAATGGATTTTCCTGAAAATTTCAGGATAGATGCTTTTACATATGCTAAATAGGAATCTCTGGTCAAAACCCAAAAATTCATGTAATTAGTTGAGTAATTAGCTCATTAATCTTATGATTAATCTAAAGGCAACAATAATGTGAAATATAGTCATTTAAATCGAAATATTTGATCAGCATGTAAAATAACATCTATACTCAGCTTTTCATTAAAATCTGAAGAAGTTGAAAATCTAAGCAAGATCCTCCATTCAAAAAATGGATTTTCTTGAAAAGGTCAGGATAGATGCTTTTAGATGTGCAGAATATGAATCTTTGGTAAAAACCCAAAAATTCGTATAATTAGTCGAGTAATTAGCATATTGATTTTATAATTAATCTAGGGTAATTAAAGGCATTAATAATGCGAAATGCAGTCATTTGACTCAAAATACTTAATCAGCATGTATAATAACATCTATAACCAGATTTTCATTAAAATTGGAAGAAGTTGAAAATCAGCAAAATGCAAGGTTATATAGTCTTTGATTTTTATTTTTTTTCCACAAGTGGATTTTCTAGAAAATCTCAGGATATATGCTTTTAGGTATGTTGTTAGGGAGGTGAATGCAAGAGTTTTGGAAAGAGGGGCAAGTATGAAGTCTGTTGGATGAGAGAGTTTGGGAAGTGAGTCATTTGTTGTTCGCTGATGATACAGCACTGGTGGCTGATTCATGTGAAAAACTGCAGAAGCTAGTGACTGAGTTAGGTAAAGTGTGTGAAAGAAGAAAGTTAAGAGTGAATGTGAATAAGAGCAAGGTTTTTAGGTACAGTAGGGTTGAGGGTCAAGTCAATTGGGAGGTGAGTTTGAATGGAGAGGAATTGGAGGAGGTGGGGTGTTTTAGATATCTGGGAGTGGATCTAGCAGCAGATGGAACCATGGAAGCAGAAGTGAATCATAGGGTGGGGGAGGGGGCGAAAATCCTGGGAGCCTTGAAGAATGTGTGGAAGTCGAGAACATTATCTTGGAAAGCAAAAATGGCTGTTTGAAGGAATAGTGGTTCCAGCAATGTTGTATGGTTGCAAGGCATGGGCTATGGATAGAGTTGCGCGCAGGAGGGTGGATGTGCTGGAAATGAGATGTTTGAGGACAATGTGTGGTGTGAGGTGGTTTGATCGAGTAAGTAATGTAAGGGTAGGAGAGATGTGTGGAAATAATAAGAGCGTGGTTGAGAGAGCAGAAGAGGGTGTTTTGAAATGGTTTGGTCACATGGAGAGAATGAGTGAGGAAAGATTGACAAAGAGGATATATGTGTCGGAAGTGGAGGGAACGAGGAGAAGTGGGAGACCAAATTGGAGGTGGAAAGATGGAGTGAAAAAGATTTTGAGTGATTGGGGCCTGAACATGCAGGAGGGTGAAAGGCTGGCAAGGAATAGAGTGAATTGGATCGATGTGGTATACCGGGGTCGACGTACTGTCAATGGATTGAATCAGGGCATGTGAAGCATCTGGGATAAACCATGGAAAGTTGTGTGGGGCCTGGATGTGGAAAGGGAGCTGTGGTTTTGGGCATTATTGCATGACAGCTAGAGACTGAGTGTGAACGAATGGGGCCTTTGTTGTCTTTTCCTAGCACTACCTCGCACACATGAGGGGGGGAGGGGGATGTTATTCCATGTGTGGCGAGGTGGCGATGGGAATGAGTAGGGGCAGACAGTGTGAATTGTGTGCATGTGTATATATGTATGTGTCTGTGTGTGTATATATATGTATACATTGAGATGTATAGGTATGTATATTTGTGTGTGTGTGGACATGTATGTATATACATGTGCATGGGGGTGGGTTGGGCCATTTCTTTCGTCTGTTTCCTTGCGCTACCTCGCAAACGCGTGAGACAGCGACAAAGCAAAATAAATAAAAAATAAAGGTATGCTGAATATGAATCTGTGGTCAAAACCAAAAAATTTGTGTAATTAGTGGAGTAATTAGCTCATTAATGTTTTAATTATCTATTCCCAGATTTTCATTGAAATCTGGAGTTGAAAATCTGAGCAAAATGCAAGAGCCTTCAATTTTTCTTGATTTTCTAAAAAAAATGGAATTTCTTGAGAAATTCAGGATAGATGCTGAACACTAATCTGTGGTCAGAACCCAAAAAATTCATGTAATTAGCCGAGTAATTAGCGTATTAGTTTTATAAATAATTTATCTAAAGGTTAGCCAATAGCATTGATTATGCGAAATGCAGTCATTTGACTCGAAATTCTGAATCAGCATGTTAAATAACATCTATACCCAGATTTTCATTAAGATCTGAAGAAGTTGAAAATTGAGCAAAATGCAAGGCATTGGATTTTTCTAGATGTTTAAGAAAATAGATTTTCTTGAGAATTTCAGGATAGATGCTTTTAGGTACGCTGAATACTAATCTGTGGTCAAGAGTAAAAAATTCGTGGAATTAGTCGAATGAGTAGCATACAAATTTTAGCATAATTCATCTAAGGGGTAATTAAAGGCATTAATAATGCGAAATACAGTCCTTTGACTCGAAATACTTAATCAGCATGTAAAATAACATCTACATCCAGATTTTCATTATCTAAAGAAGTTGAAAATCTGAGGAAAATGTTTTCAGAAAATGGATTTTCTTGAGAATTTCAGGATAGATGCTTTTATGTATGCTGAATACGAATCTGTGTTCAAAACTACAAAAAAATTGTGTAATTAGTGGAGTAATTACCATATTATTATAATTAATCTAAGGGGTAATTAATGGTTTCATAATACGAAATGCAGTCATTTGACTTGAAAAAGTTAATCAGCATGTAAAATAACATCTATACCCAGATTTTCATGAAAATCTGAAGTTGAAAATGTGAGGAAAATGCAAGGTTATGGCCTTGGATTTTACTTGATTTTTTTTTAAATGGATTTTCTTGAAATTCACGATAGATGCTTTTAGGTATGCTGAATACGAATCTATGGTCAAAAACCAAAAACTCGTGCAATTAGTGGAATAATTAGCATACTAAGTTAATTATAATTTCTCTAAGGTCTAATTAAAGGCATTAATAATGCGAATGTAGTCATTTGACTCAAAATAATTAATCAGCATATAGAAAAGCATCTGTTCCCAGATTTTCATTAAAATCAGAACTTGAAAATCCGAGTAAAGTGCATGCCTCGGATTTTTCTTTATTTTTTTTTCAAAAAATGGATTTTCTTGTGAATTTCAGGATATATGCTTTAAGGTATACTGAATACGAATCTGTGGTCAAAACCACAAAATTTGTGTAATTATTGGAGTAATTAGCATATTAATATTATTCTAAGTATTCTATTAATAATGATATTATTCTATTAATAATAATATTATTCTAAGTATTCTATTAGTATTATTCTAAGTATTCTATTATTCTAAAGTATTCTAAGGGGTAATCAAAGGTACTGATAATGCGAAATGTAGTCATTTAACTCAAAATACTTAATCAGCATGTACAATAACATTTATAAGGGGATTTTCATTAGAATCTGAAGTTGAAAATCTGAGCAAAATGCTAGTCTATAGCCTTGGATTTTCCTTTATTTTTTTCAGAAAATGGATTTTCTTGAGAATTTTAGGATAGATGCTTTTAGATATGCTGAATACGAATCTTTGGTCAAAACCTAAAAATTCATGTAATTAGTTGATTAATTAGCATTAACATTTTTCTAAGGGGTAATTAAAGGCATTAATAATGCGAAATGCAGTAATTTGACTCGAAATACTTAATCAGCATGTACAATAACATCTATACCCAGATTTGCATTAAAATCTGAAGAGGTTGAAAATATGAGCATTTCGCATTATCCATGAGAATTTCAGGATATATGCTTTTAGGTACGCTGAATATGAATCTATGGTCAAAACCCAAAAATTCATGTAATTTGTCAAGCAATTAGCATTCTAATTATAATTTAACTAAGGGGTAATTAGAGGCATTAATCATGCGAAATCCAGTCATTTGACTCGAAATAATTAATCAGCATGTAAAGTAACATCTATACCCAGATTTTCATTAAAATCTGAATTAGTTGAAAATATGAGGGTAACATCTATACCCAGATTTTCATTAAAATCTGATTAGTTGAAAATATGAGGAAAATGCATGGCTATAGCTTTGGATTTTTCTTGATTTTTTTAAAAAAATGGATTTTCTTGAGAATTTCAGGATAGATGCTTTTAGGTGTGCTGAATACAATTCTGTGGTCAAAACCTGAGGATTCATGTAATTAGTCGAGTCATTCGCATATTATTATAATTATTTTAAGGGGTAATTGAAGGCATTAATAATGTGAAATGCAGTCATTTGACTGGAAATCCTTAATCAGCATGTGGAATAACATCTACACCCAGATTTTCATGAAAATATGAGGAAAATGCAAGGCTATACTATTTGTATTTTTCTTGATTTTTAAAGAAAAAAATAGATTTTCTTAAAAATTTCAGGATAGATGGTTTTAGGTGTGCTGAATACGTATATGTGGTAAAACCAAAAAATTCGTGTAATTAGCATATTAATATTATGATTAACCTAAGGGGTAAGTAAAGGCTTCGTAATACGAAATGCAGTCATTTGACATGAAAAGGTTAATCAGCATGTAAAATAACATCTATATCCAGATTTTCATTAAAATCTGAATTAGTCAAAAATATGAAGAAAATACATGGCTATAGATTTGGATTTTTCTTGATTTTAAAAAAAAAAAATGGATATTTTTGAGAATTTCAGGATAGATGCTTTTAGGTATGCTGAATACGAATCTGTGGCCAAAAAACAAAAATTTGTGTAATTAGTCGAGTAATTAGAATACTTTAATTATAATTTATCTAAGGTGTAATTAAAGGCATTGATAATGTAAAATGCAGTCATTTGAGTCGAGATACTTAATCAGCATGTAAATTAACATCTGTAACCAGATTTTCATTAAGATATGAAGAATGTATGTATGATTCATGGTGAGGTGCCAGAGGATTGGCGGAATGCTTGCATAGTGCCATTGTACAAAGGCAAAGGGGATAAGAGTGAGTGCTCAAATTACAGAGGTATAAGTTGAGTATTCCTGGTAAATTATATGGGAGGGTGTTGATTGAGAGGGTGATGGCATGTACAGAGCATCAGATTGGGGAAGAGCAGTGTGGTTTCAGAAGTGGTAGAGGATGTGTGGATCAGGCGTTTGCTTTGAAGAATGTACGTGAGAAATACTTAGAAAAGCAAATGGATATGTATGTAGCATTTATGAATCTGGAGAAGGCATATGATAGAGTTGATAGAGATGCTCTGTGGAAGGTATTAAGAATATATGGTGTGGGAGGCAAGTTGTTAGAAGCAGTGAAAAGTTTTTATCGAGGATGTAAGGCATGTGTATGTGTAGGAAGAGAGGAAAGTGATTGGTTCTCAGTGAATGTAGGTTTGCAGCAGGGGTGTGTGATGTCTCCATGGTTGTTTAATTTGTTTATGGATGGGGTTGTTAGGGAGGTAAATGCAAGAGTTTTGGAAAGAGGGGCAAGTATGCAGTCTGTTGTGGATGAGAGAGCTTGGGAAGTGAGTCGGTTGTTGTTTGCTGATGATACAGCGCTGGTGGCTGATTCATGTGAAAAACTGCAGAAGCTGGTGACTGAGTTTGGTAAAGTGTGTGAAAGAAGAAAGTTGAGTAAATGTGAATAAGAGCAAGGTTATTAGGTACAGTAGGGTTGAGGGTCAAGTCAATGGGAAGGTAAGTTTGAATAGAGAAAAACTGGAGGAAGTAAAGTGTTTTAGATATCTGGGAGTGGATCTGGCAGCGGATGGAACCATGGAAGTGGAAGTGAATCATAGGGTGGGGGAGGGGGTGAAAATTCTGGGAGCCTTGAAGAATGTTTGGGAGTCGAGAACATTATCTCGGAAAGCAAAAATGGGTATGTTTGAAGGAATAGTGGTTCCAACAATGTTGTATGGTTGCGAGGCGTGGGCTATGGATAGAGTTGTGCATAGGAGGGTGGATGTGCTAGAAATGAGATGTTTGAGGACAATATGTGGTGTGAGGTGGTTTGATCGAGTAAGTAATGTAAGGGTAAGAGAGGTGTGTGGAAATAAAAAGTGTGGTTGAGAGAGCAGAAGAGGGTGCTTTGAAATGGTTTGGTCACATGGAGAGAATGAGTGAGGAAAGATTGACCAAGAGGATATATGTGTCACAGGTGGAGGGAACGAGGAAAAGTGGGAGACCATATTGGAGGTGGAAAGATGAAGTGAAAAAGATTCTGAGTGATCAGGGCCTGAACATGCAGGAGGGTGAAAGGCGTGCAAGGAATAGAGTGAATTGGATCGATGTGGTATACCGGGGTCGACGTGCTGTCAATGGATTGAACCAGGGCATGTGAAGCGTCTGGGGTAAACCATGGAAAGTTGTGTGGGGCCTGGATGTGGAAAGGGAGCTGTGGTTTCAGGTGCATTATTACATGACAGCTAGAGACTGAGTGTGAACGAATGGGGCCTTTGTTGTCTTTTCCTAGCGCTACCTCGCACACATGAGGGGGGAGGGGGATGTTATTCCATGTGTGGCGAGGTGGCAGTGGGAATAAGTAAGGGAGGAAAGTATGAATTATGTACATGTGTATATATGTATATGTCTGTGTGTGTATGTATATGTGTACATTAAGATGTATAGGTATGTATATTTGCGTGTGTGGACGTGTATGTATATACATGTGTATGTGGGTGGGTTGGGCCATTCTTTCATCTGTTTCCTTGCGCTACCTCACTAACGCGGGAGACAGCGACAAAGCAAAATATATAAATAAATAATAGATAATGAAGAAGTTGAAAATCTGAGGAAAATGCAAGGCTATATCTTTGGATTTTTTTTGATTTTGTCAGAAAATGGATTTTCTTGAGAATTTCAGCATAGATGCTTTTAGGTATGCTGAATGTGAATCTGTCTTCAAAATTTAAAATACCCCTAATTAGTCGAGTTATTACGATGTTAATATAATTGATCTAAGGGGTAATTAAAGGCATTAACAAGGCGGAATGCAGTAATTTGACTTGATTTAGAAATACTAAATCGGCATATAAAATAACATCTTTACCCAAATTTTCATTAAAATATCAAGTTTAAAATCTGAGCAAAATGCAAGGCTATAGCCTTGGATTTTTTTTTTTTTTTTCTTCTAATGGATTTTCTTGAAAATTTCGAGATAGAAGCTTCTAGGCATTATGAATATGAGTCTGTGGTCAAAACCCATAGATTCATGTAATTACTCAAGTAGAATACTAATTTTATCATAATTTGTCTAAGGCATTAATAATACAAGATGCAGTCATTTGACTCGAAATAATCAGCATGTAGAGTAACATCTATACAAAGAATTTCATTAAGATCTGAAGGTGAAAATCTGAGCAAAATCCAAGGCTTGGAATTTTTTTTCAAAAAATGGATTTTCCTGAAAATTTCAGAATAGACGCTTTTTGGTATGCTGATGAATATGAATCTGTGGTCAAAACCTAAAAGTTCATGTAATTAGTCGAGCAAATAGCATATCAATATTTTTCATTAATCTAAGGGATAATTAAAGGCATTGATAATGCGAAATGCAGTCATTTTTCCTCGAAATATTTAATCAGCTCGTAAAATAACATCTATACTCAGAGTTTCATTAAAATCTGAAGTTGAAAATCTGAGGAAAATGCTAGGCTATAGCCTTGGATTTTTCTTGATTTTTTTTCAAAAATGGATTTTCTTGAAAATTTCAGGATAGATGCTTTTACATATCCTGAATGGGAATCTGTGGTCAGAACCCAGAAATTCGTGTAATTAGTCAAGTATTTAGCATATTAATCTAATTAATCTAAGGGGTAATTAAAGGCATTGACAATGCGAAATGCAGTCACTTGACTCGAAATACTTTATCAGCATGTAAAATAACATCTATACCCAGATTTTCATTAAAATCAGAAGTTAAAAATCTGAGGAAAATGGAAGGCTATATATAGCCTCGGATTTTTCTTGATTTTTTTCAAAACATGGGTTTTCTTGAAAATTTCAGGATAGATGCTTGTAGGTATGTTGAATACGAATGTGTAGTCAAAACCAAAAAGTTCGTATAATTATTCGAGTAATTGGCATATTAATATAATTAATCTTAAAGGGTAATTAAAGGCATTAATAATAGGAAATGCAGTCATTTGACTCGAAATACTTAATCAGCATGTACAATAACTTTTATACCCAGATTTTCATTAAAATCTGAAGACGTTGAAAATCTAAGCAAAATGCAAGGCTATACCCTAGGATTTTTCTTGATTTTTTTCAAAAATGGACTTGAGAATTTCAGGATAGATGCTTTTAGGTATGCTGAATACGAATCTGTGGTTAAATCCAAACAATTCATGTAATTAGTTGAGTAATCAGCATAGTAATTGATTAATCTAATTGGTAATTAAAGGCATTATTAATGTGAAATGCAGTCATTTGACCCCAAATACTTAATCTGCTTGTAAAATAACATGTATAAAAATAGTCATTAAAATCTGAAGTTGAAAATCTGAGCAAAATGCAAGGCTTGGAATTTTCTTGATTTTTTTTGAGAATTTCTAGATAGATGCTGTTAGGTATGCCGAATACATATCTGTGGTCAAAACCAAAAAAATCATGTAATTGGTGAAGTAATTAGCATATTGATATTGTAATTTATCTAAGGGGTAATTAATGGCTTCATAATACGAAATTGAGTCATTTGACTCGAAATACTTAATCAGCATGTAAAGTAATATCTATACCCATATTCTCATTAAAATCTGAAGTTGAAAATCTGAGCAAAATGAAAGACTTCAAATACTTAATCAGCATGTAAAATAACATCTATACCCACATTTTCATTGAAATCTGAAGAAGTTGAAAATCTGAGGAAAATGCAAGACTATAACCTTGGATTTTTCTTCATTTTGCCTTAGATTTTTCTTGATTTTTTTCAAAACAGATTTTCTTCAAAATTTCAGGATAGATGCTTTTGGGTATGCTGAATATGAATCTGTGGTCAAAACCTAAAGATTCATGTAGGTCGTGTAATTAAAGGCATTAATAATGCGAAATGTAGTCATTTGACTTGAAATAATCAGCATGTAAAATAACATCTATACCCAGATTTTCATTAAAATCTGAAGAAGTTTAAAAAAATGGATTGTTTTTCAGAATTTCAGGGTAGATGCTTTTAGGTATGGTGAATACGAATACATGGTCAAAACCCAAAAATTCGTGTAATTAGTTGAGTTGTAATTAGTTGGGGTGAGAGAGTATCATTAAATTTTAGGGAGAATAAAAAGATGTTCTGGAAGGAGGTAAATAAAGTGCTTAAGACAAGGGAGCAAATGGGAACTTCAGTGAAGGGCGCAAATGGGGAGGTGATAACAAGTAGTGGTGATGTGAGAAGGAGATGGAGTGAGTATTTTGAAGGTTTGTTGAATGTGTTTGATGATAGAGTGGCAGATATAGGGTGTTTTGGTCGAGGTGGTGTGCAAAGTGAGAGGGTTAGGGAAAATGATTTGGTAAACAGAGAAGAGGTAGTGAAAGCTTTGCGGAAGATGAAAGCCGGCAAGGCAGCAGGTTTGGATGGTATTGCAGTGGAATTTATTAAAAAAGGGGGTGACTGTATTATTGACTGGTTGGTAAGGTTATTTAATGTATGTATGACTCATGGTGAGATGCCTGAGGATTGGCGGAATGCATGCATAGTGCCATTGTACAAAGGCAAAGGGGATAAGAGTGAGTGCTCAAATTACAGAGGTATAAGTTTGTTGAGTATTCCTGGTAAATTATATGGGAGGGTATTGATTGAGAGGGTGAAGGCATGTACAGAGCATCAGATTGGGGAAGAGCAGTGTGGTTTCAGAAGTGGTAGAGGATGTGTGGATCAGGTGTTTGCTTTGAAGAATGTATGTGAGAAATACTTAGAAAAGCAAATGGATTTGTATGTAGCATTTATGGATCTGGAGAAGGCATATGATAGAGTTGATAGAGATGCTCTGTGGAAGGTATTAAGAATATATGGTGTGGGAGGAAGGTTGTTAGAAGCAGTGAAAAGTTTTTATCGAGGATGTAAGGCATGTGTACGTGTAGGAAGAGAGGAAAGTGATTGGTTCTCAGTGAATGTAGGTTTGCGGCAGGGGTGTGTGATGTCTCCATGGTTGTTTAATTTGTTTATGGATGGGGTTGTTAGGGAGGTAAATGCAAGAGTTTTGGAAAGAGGGGCAAGTATGAAGTCTGTTGGGGATGAGAGAGCTTGGGAAGTGAGTCAGTTGTTGTTCGCTGATGATACAGCGCTGGTGGCTGATTCATGTGAGAAACTGCAGAAGCTGGTGACTGAGTTTGGTAAAGTATGTGGAAGAAGAAAGTTAAGAGTAAATGTGAATAAGAGCAAGGTTATTAGGTACAGTAGGGTTGAGGGTCAAGTCAATTGGGAGGTGAGTTTGAATGGAGAAAAACTTGAGGAAGTGAAGTGTTTTAGATATCTGGGAGTGGATCTGGCTGCGGATGGAACCATGGAAGCGGAAGTGGATCATAGGTTGGGGGAGGGGGCGAAAATTCTGGGGGCCTTGAAGAATGTGTGGAAGTCGAGAACATTATCTCGGAAAGCAAAAATGGGTATGTTTGAAGGAATAGTGGTTCCAACAATGTTGTATGGTTGCGAGGTGTGGGCTATGGATAGAGTTGTGCGCAGGAGGATGGATGTGCTGGAAATGAGATGTTTGAGGACAATGTGTGGTGTGAGGTGGTTTGATCGAGTGAGTAACGTAAGGGTAAGAGAGATGTGTGGAAAAAAAAAGAGCGTGGTTGAGAGAGCAGAAGAGGGTGTTTTGAAGTGGTTTGGGCACATGGAGAGAATGAGTGAGGAAAGATTGACCAAGAGGATATATGTGTCGGAGGTGGAGGGAACGAGGAGAAGAGAGAGACCATATTGGAGGTGGAAGGATGGAGTGAAAAAGATTTTGTGTGATCGGGGCCTGAACATGCAGGAGGGTGAAAGGAGGGCAAGGAATAGAGTGAATTGGAGCGATGTGGTATACCGGGGTTGACGTGCTGTCAGTGGATTGAATCAAGGCATGTGAAGCGTCTGGGGTAAACCATGGAAAGCTGTGTAGGTATGTATATTTGCGTGTGTGGACGTATGTATATACATGTGTATGGGGGGGGTTGGGCCATTTCTTTCGTCTGTTTCCTTGCGCTACCTCGCAAACGCGGGAGACAGCGACAAAGTATAATGAATAAATAATAAATAAATATATTTTATTATGATTTATCTAAGTGGTAATTAAAGGCATTAACAATGCGAAATAGTCATTTGACTCGAAATACTTAATCAGCGTGTAAAATAACATCTATAGTCAGATTTTCATTACAATCTGAAGTTAAAAATCTGAACAAAATGTAAGGCTATAGCCTTTGATATTTCTTGATTTTTTTTTTTCAGAAAAAGGATTTTCTTGAGAATTTCAGGATAGATGCTTTTAGGTCTGCTGAATACGAATCTGGTCAAAACCTAAAAATTGGTGTAATTAGTCGGGTAATTAGCATATTGAATTTATCATAATTTATCTTGGAAATGTCTGGGGAGTGAAGTCAGGGGTTAGTGAGAGGACAAGAGCAAGGGAAGGAGTAGCAATACTCCTGAAACAGGAGTTGTGGGAGTATGTGATAGAATGTAAGAAAGTAAATTCTCGATTAATATGGGTAAAATTGAAAGTTGATGGAGAGAGGTGGGTGATTATTGGTGCATATGCACCTGGGCATGAGAAGAAAGATCATGAGAGGCAAGTGTTTTGGGAGCAGCTGAATGAGTGTGTTAGCGGTTTTGATGCACGAGACCGGGTTATAGTGATGGGTGATTTGAATGCAAAGGTGAGTAATGTGGCAGTTGAGGGAATAATTGGTATGCATGGGGTGTTCAGTGTTGTAAATGGAAATGGTGAAGAGCTTGTAGATTTATGTGCTGAAAAAGGACTGATGATTGGGAATACCTGGTTTAAAAAGCGAGATATATATAAGTATACTTATGTAAGCAGGAGAGATGGCCAGAGAGCGTTATTGGATTACGTGTTAATTGACAGGCGTGCGAAAGAGAGACTTTTGGATGTTAATGTGCTGAGAGGTGCAACTGGAGGGATGTCTGATCATTATCTTGTGGAGGCTAAGGTGAAGATTAGTATGGGTTTTCAGAAAAGAGGAGTGAATGTTGGGGTGAAGAAGGTGGTGAGAGTAAGTGAGCTTGGGAAGGAGACCTGTGTGGGGAAGTACCAGGAGAGACTGTGTACAGAATGGAAAAAGGTGAGAACAATGGAAGTAAGGGGAGTGGGGGAGGAATGGGATGTATTTAGGGAATCAGTGATGGATTGCGCAAAAGATGCTTGTGGCATGAGAAGAGTGGGAGGTGGGCTGTTTAGAAAGGGCAGTGAGTGGTGGGATGAAGAAGTAAGAGTATTAGTGAAAGAGAAGAGAGAGGCATTTGGACGATTTTTGCAGGGAAAAAATGCAATTGAGTGGGAGAAGTATAAAAGAAAGAGACAGGAGGTCAAGAGAAAGGTGCAAGAGGTGAAAAAAAGGGCAAATGAGAGTTGGGGTGAGAGACTATCAGTAAATTTTAGGGAGAATAAAAAGATGTTCTGGAAGGAGGTAAATAGGGTGCGTAAGACAAGGGAGCAAATGGGAACTTCAGTGAAGGGCGTAAATGGGGAGGTGATAACAAGTAGTGGTGATGTGAGAAGGAGATGGAATGAGTATTTTGAAGGTTTGTTGAATGTGTCTGATGACAGAGTGGCAGATATAGGGTGTTTTGGTCGAGGTGGTGTGCAAAGTGAGAGGGTTAGGGAAAATGATTTGGTAAACAGAGAAGAGGTAGTAAAAGCTTTGCGGAAGATGAAAGCCGGCAAGGCAGCAGGTTTGGATGGTATTGCAGTGGAATTTATTAAAAAAGGGGGTGACTGTATTGTTGACTGGTTGGTAAGGTTATTTAATGTATGTATGACTCATGGTGAGGTGCCTGAGGATTGGCGGAATGCGTGCATAGTGCCATTGTACAAAGGCAAAGGGGATAAGAGTGAGTGCTCAAATTACAGAGGTATAAGTTTGTTGAGTATTCCTGGTAAACTATATGGGAGGGTATTGATTGAGAGGGTGAAGGCATGTACAGAGCATCAGATTGGGGAAGAGCAGTGCGGTTTCAGAAGTGGTAGAGGATGTGTGGATCAGGTGTTTGCTTTGAAGAATGTATGTGAGAAATACTTAGAAAAGCAAATGGATTTGTATGTAGCATTTATGGATCTGGAGAAGGCATATGATAGAGTTGATAGAGATGCTCTGTGGAAGGTATTAAGAATATATGGTGTGGGAGGCAAGTTGTTAGAAGCAGTGAAAAGTTTTTATCGAGGATGTAAGGCATGTGTACGTGTAGGAAGAGAGGAAAGTGATTGGTTCTCAGTGAATGTAGGTTTGCGGCAGGGGTGTGTGATGTCTCCATGGTTGTTTAATTTGTTTATGGATGGGGTTGTTAGGGAGGTAAATGCAAGAGTCCTGGAAAGAGGGGCAAGTATGAAGTCTGTTGGGGATGAGAGAGCTTGGGAAGTGAGTCAGTTGTTGTTCGCTGATGATACAGCGCTGGTGGCTGATTCATGTGAGAAACTGCAGAAGCTGGTGACTGAGTTTGGTAAAGTGTGTGGAAGAAGAAAGTTAAGAGTAAATGTGAATAAGAGCAAGGTTATTAGGTACAGTAGGGTTGAGGGTCAAGTCAATTGGGAGGTGAGTTTGAATGGAGAAAAACTGGAGGAAGTGAAGTGTTTTAGATATCTGGGAGTGGATCTGTCAGCGGATGGAACCATGGAAGCGGAAGTGGATCATAGGGTGGGGGAGGGGGCGAAAATTTTGGGAGCCTTGAAAAATGTGTGGAAGTCGAGAACATTATCTCGGAAAGCAAAAATGGGTATGTTTGAAGGAATAGTGGTTCCAACAATGTTGTATGGTTGCGAGGCGTGGGCTATGGATAGAGTTGTGCGCAGGAGGATGGATGGGCTGGAAATGAGATGTTTGAGGACAATGTGTGGTGTGAGGTGGTTTGATCGAGTAAGTAACGTAAGGGTAAGAGAGATGTGTGGAAATAAAAAGAGCGTGGTTGAGAGAGCAGAAGAGGGTGTTTTGAAATGGTTTGGGCACATGGAGAGAATGAGTGAGGAAAGATTGACCAAGAGGATATATGTGTCGGAGGTGGAGGGAACGAGGAGAAGAGGGAGACCAAATTGGAGGTGGAAAGATGGAGTGAAAAAGATTTTGTGTGATCGGGGCCTGAACATGCAGGAGGGTGAAAGGAGGGCAAGGAATAGAGTGAATTGGAGCGATGTGGTATACAGGGGTTGACGTGCTGTCAGTGGATTGAATCAAGGCATGTGAAGCGTCTGGGGTAAACCATGGAAAGCTGTGTAGGTATGTATATTTGCGTGTGTGGACGTGTGTATGTACGTGTGTATGGGGGTTGGGCCATTTCTTTCGTCTGTTTCCTCGCGCTACCTCGCAAACGCGGGAGACAGCGACAAAGTATAAAAAAAGAAAAAAAAAAAAATCTTGGGGTTATTAAAGGCATTAATAATACGAAATGCAGTCATTTGACTCGTAATACTTAATCTGCTTGTAAAATTACATCTATACCCATATTTTCATTAAAATCTGAAGAAGTTGAAAATCTGAGGTAAATGCCTTGAATTTTTCTTTATTTTTTTTTATCATAGAGTGGATTTTTTGAGAATTTCAGGATAGATGCTTTTAGGTATGCTGAATATGAATCTGTGGTCAAAACCCAAAAATACATGTCATTAGTCGAGTAATTAGCATATTGATATTTTAATGAATCTATGGGATAAATAAAGGCTTAATGATACAAAATGCAGTCATTTGACTCAAAATACTTAATCAGCATGTGAAATGATATCTATACCCAGATTTTCATTAAAATCTGAAGAAATTGAAAATATGAGGAAAATGCAAGGATTTTTCATTTTTTTCAAAAATAGATTTTCTTGAAAATTTTAAGATAGATGCTTTTTAGGTATGATGAATACGTATCTGTGGTCAGAACCAAAAAAATCGTGTAATTAGTGGAGTAATTAGCATTTTGATATGATTAATCTAAGGGGGTAATTAATTGCTTCATAATTCGAAATGCAGTGATTTGACTCGAAATATTTAATCAGCATGTAAAATAACATCTTTTTTTTTTTTTTTGTTGCTGTCTCCCGCGTTTGCGAGGTAGCGCAAGGAAACAGACGAAAGAAATGGCCCAACCCACCCCCATACACATGTATATACATACGTCCACACACGCAAAATATACATACCTACACAGCTTTCCATGGTTTACCCCAGACGCTTCACATGCCCCGATTTAATCCACTGACAGCACGTCAACCCTGGTATACCACATCGCTCTAATTCACTCTATTCCTTGCCCTCCTTTCACCCTCCTGCATGTTCAGGCCCCGATCACACAAAATCTTTTTCACTCCATCTTTCCACCTCCAATTTGGTCTCCCTCTTCTCCTCGTTCCCTCCACCTCCGACACATATATCCTCTTGGTCAATCTTTCCTCACTCATTCTCTCCATGTGCCCAAACCATTTCAAAACACCCTCTTCTGCTCTCTCAATCATGCTCTTTTTATTTCCACACCTCTCTTACCCTTACGTTACTTACTCGATCAAACCACCTCACACCACACATTGTCCTCAAACATCTCATTTCCAGCACATCCATCCTCCTGCGCACAACTCTATCCATAGCCCACGCCTCGCAACCATACAACATTGTTGGAACCACTATTCCTTCAAACATACTCATTTTTGCTTTCCGAGATAATGTTCTCGACTTCCACACATTCTTCAAGGCTCCCAGAATTTTCGCCCCCTCCCCCACCCTATGATCCACTTCCGCTTCCATGGTTCCATCCGCTGCCAGATCCACTCCCAGATATCTAAAACACTTCACTTCCTCCAGTTTTTCTCCATTCAAACTCACCTCCCAATTGACTTGACCCTCAACCCTACTGTACCTAATAACCTTGCTCTTATTCACATTTACTCTTAACTTTCTTCTTTCACACACTTTACCAAACTCAGTCACCAGCTTCTGCAGTTTCTCACATGAATCAGCCACCAGCGCTGTATCATCAGCGAACAACAACTGACTCACTTCCCAAGCTCTCTCATCCCAACAGACTTCATACTTGCCCCTCTTTCCAAAACTCTTGCATTCACCTCCCTAACAACCCCATCCATGAACAAATTAAACAACCATGGAGACATCACACACCCCTGCCGCAAACCTACATTCACTGAGAACCAATCACTTTCCTCTCTTCCTACACGTACACATGCCTTACATCCTCGATAAAAACTTTTCACTGCTTCTAACAACTTGCCTCCCACACCATATATTCTTAATACCTTCCACAGAGCATCTCTATCAACTCTATCATATGCCTTCTCCAGATCCATAAATGCTACATACAAATCCATTTGCTTTTCTAAGTATTTCTCACATACATTCTTCAAAGCAAACACCTGATCCACACATCCTCTACCAAAATAACATCTATACCCACATTTTCATTTAAATCTGCAGTTGAAAATCTGAGCAAAATGCAAGGCTATAGCCTTGGATTTTTCTTTATTTTTTTCAAAAAATGGATTTTCTTGAGAATTTCAGGATAGATGCTTTTACGTATGCTGAATACGAATCTGTGGTCAAAACCCAAAAATTCCTGTAAGTAGTTGAGTAATTAGTATACTAATTTTATAATTTATCTAAAGGGTAATTAAAGGCATTAATGATGCGAAATGCAGTCATTTGACTCAAAACACTTAACCAACATGTAGAATAACATCTATACCCAGATTTTCATTAAAATCTGAAGTTGAAAATCTGAGCAAAATGCAAGGCTTGGATTTTTCTTGATTTTTTCAAGAATTTGATTTTCTTGAGAATTTCAGGATAGATGCTTTCAAAACCTAAAAGTTCATGTAATTAAATGTATCAGTAATGCAAAATGAAGACATTTGACTCAAAATACTTAACCAGCATGTAAAATAACATCTATACCCAGATTTTCATTAAAATCTGGAGGTTTCAAAAAATGCCTTTTTTTTTTTTTTTTTTTTAGAATTTCAGGATAGAAGCTTTTAGGTATGCTGAATACACATCCATGGTCAAAACTCAAAAATCCATGTAATAAGTCTAGTAATTAGCATACTAATTTTATTACATTTTTTCTAAGGGGTAATTAATGGCATTAACAATGGGAAATAGTCATTTGACTCAAAATACTTAATCAGCATGTAAAATAACATCTATACCCAGATTTTTTATTAAAATCTGAAGTTGAAAATCTGAGCAAAATGCAAGGCTATAGCCTTGCATTTTTCTTGGTTTTTCTCAAAAATGGATTTCCATGAGAATTTCAGGATAGATGCTTTTATGTATCCTGAATGGGAATCTGTGGTCAGAACCCAGAAATTTGTGTAATTAGTTGAGTTTTTTCAAAAATAGATTTTGAGAATTTCAAGATAGATTCTTTTAGAGATGCTAAATACGAGTATGTGGTCAAACCTTAAAATTCATGTAATTAGTCGAGTAGTTAGCATAATATAATTAATCTAAGGGGTAATTAAAAGCATTAATAATGCGAAATGCAGTCAATTGACTCAAAATAATAAATCAGCATGTAAAATAACATCTATAACCCGATTTTCATTAAAATCCAATGTTGAAAATATGAGCAAAATGCCAGCCCTTGAATTTTTCAGGAAATGGATTTTCATGGAAATATTTTGGATAGATGGTTTTAGATACGCTGAATACGAATCTGTGGCCAAAACAAAAATTTGTGTAATTTGTCGAGTAATTAGCATATTGATATAATTAACGTAAGGGGTAATTTAAGGCATAATGCGTATTGCTGTCATTTGACTCAAAATACTTAACCAGCATGTAAGATAACATTTATATCTTGATTTTCATTAAAATATGAAGTTGAAAATCTGAGCAAAATGCAAGGGATTTATTTATTTATTTTATTTTTTTTCAAATAAATGGATTTTCTTATGAATTTTAGGATAGATACTTTTACGTATGCTGAAAACGAATCTGTGGTGAAAACCCAAAAATTTGTGTAATTAGTCGAGTATTTAGCATATTAATTTTATAATTCAAAGGGTAATTAAAGGCATTGATAATGCGAAATGTAGTCATTTGACTCGAAATGCTTAATCAGTATGTAAAATAATATCTATACCCAGATTTTCATTAAAATCTGAAGTTGAAAACCTGAGGAAAATGCCTTGGATTTTTCATCTTTTTCAGTAAATGGATTTTCTTGAACTTCACGATACATGCGTTTAGGTATGCTGAATACGAATCTGTGGTCAAAACCTAAAAACTCATGTAATTAGTTGAGTAATTAGCATGATTTTATTATAGTTAATCTAAGGAGTAATCAAAGACATTAATACTGCGAAGTGCAGTCATTTGACTCGAAATACTTAATCAGCATGTAAAAGAATGTATACCCAGATTTTCATCGAAATCTGAAGAAATTGAAACTGAGCAAAATAGAAGGATTGGATTTTTCTTGATTTTTTTCAGAAAATGGATTTTCTTGAGAATTTCAGGATAGATGCTTTTAGGTATGCTGAATACGAATCTGTGGTCAAAACTAAAATTTGTGTAATTATTCGAGTAATTAGCATGTTAATATAATCTAAGGGGTAATTAAAGGCATTAATAATGCGAAATGCAGTCATTTGACTCGAAATACTTAATCAGCATGTAAAATAATATGTATACCCAGATTTTCATTAAAATGTGAAGTTGAAAATTAGAGCAAAATGCAAGGTTTGGATTTTTCTTCAATTTTTTTTTTTTTTTTTTCAAAAAATGGATTTTCTTGAGAATTTTTATAATTAATCTAACAGGTAATTACAATCATTAGAAATATGAAATGCAGTAATTTGACTTGAAATAATTCATTAGGATGTAAAATAACAATCTATAACCAGATTTTCATTAAAATCTAAAGAATTTGAAAATCTGAGGAAAATGCCTTGGATTTTTCTTGAGTATTTTCAAAAAATGGATTTTCTTGAAAATTACAGGTTAGATGCCTTTAGGTATGCTGAATATGAATCTGTGGTCAAAACCCCTAAAATTCATTTAATTAGTCGAGTAATTAGCATACTAGTTTTATTAATCTAAGGGGTAATTAAAGGCATTAATAATGCAAAATGCTGTCATTTGACCAAAAATACTTAATCAACACCTATACCCAGGTTATCATTAAAATTTGAAGAAGTTGAAAATATGAGCAATATGCAATTGATTTTCTTGAGAATTTCAGGATAGATGCTTTTAAGTATGCTGACTACGATTCTGTGGTCAAAACCTTGAAATTTGCATAATTAGTCAAGTGATTAGCATATTAATAGGATTATGATTAATTTAAGGTGTATTTAAAGGCATTAATAATGCAAAATGCAGTTATTTGACTCAAAATATTTAATCCGCATGTAAAATGATATCTACACCCAGATTATTATTAAGATCTGACGAAGTTGAAAATCTGAGGAAAATGCCTTGGATTTTTCTTGATTTCTTTTTCAAGAAATGGATTTTCTTGAGAATTTCAGGATAGATGCTTTTAGTTATGCTGAATACGAACGTGGTCAAATTCTAAAAGTTCATGTAATTAGTTGAGTAATTAGCATATTGATTTTATTATAATTACTCTTAAGTGGTAATTAAAGGCATAAATAATGCGAAATGCAGTCATTTGACTCGAAATAGTTAGGATGTAACCTAACATCTATAACCAGATTTTCATTAAAATCTGAAGAATTTGAAAATCTGAGGAAAATGCCTTGGATTTTTCTTGATTTTTTTTTCAAGAAATGGATTTTCTTGAGAATTTCAGGATAGATGCTTTTTGGTATGCTGAATACGAATCTGTGGTCAAAAATCCAAAAACTCATGTAATTAGTCAAGTAATTAGCACATCAATTTTACTATAATTGATCTAAGGGGTAATCTCTTAAATTAAAGACATTAATAATGCAAAATGCAGTCATTTTACGAAATACTTAATCAGAATGTAAAATAACATCTAAACCCATATTATTTTCATTAAAATCTGAAGAAGTTGAAAATTTGAGGAAAATAGCCTTGGATCTTTCTTGATTATTTTCAAAAAATGGATAGATGCTTTTAGGTATGCTGAATATGAATCTGTGGTCAAAACCTTAAAAATTTGTGTAGTTAGTCGAGTAATTAGCATACTAATTTTTTCATAATTAATGTAGGGTAATTAAAGGCATTTGACTCAAAATACTTAATCAGCATGTAAAATAACATCTATACCCAGATTATCATTAAAATCTGAAGAAGTTGAAAATCTGAGTAAGATGCAGGGCCTTCGATTTTTCTTGATTTTTAGAAAAAAAAATGGATTTTCTTGAGAATTTCAGGATAGATTCTTATAGGTATGCTGAATACGAATCTGTGGTTAAAACATTAAAATTTGTGTAATTAGTCGAGTGATTAGCATATTAATATTAATTAATCTAAGGGGTAATTAAAGGCATTAATAATGCGAAATGCAGTCATTTGACTAGATACTTAATCAGCATGTAAAATCATATCTATACCCAGATTTTCATTAAAATCTGAAGAAGTTGAAAATCAGCAAAATGCAAGGATATATTTTTCTTTTATGTTTTTTCAATTAATGGATTTTCTTGAGAATTTCAGAATAGATGCTTTTAGTTATACTGAATACGAATCTGTGGTCAAAATCTTAAAATTGATGTAATTAGTCAAGTGATTAGCATTATGATTAATCTAAGGGGTAATTAAAGGCATTGATAATGCGAAATGCAGTCATTTGACTCGAAATACTTAATCAGTATGTAAAATATTATATTATCAGCAAAATCGGCAAAATGCAAGGCTATATTTTTCTGAATTTTTTTCAAGAAATGTATTTTCTTGAGAATTTTAGATGCTTTTATGTATGCTGAATACGAATATGTGGTCCAATCCTAAAAATTCATATAATTAGTCGAGTAATTAGCATATGAATTTTATTATAATTAATCTAAGGGGTGATTAAAGGCATCAATAATATGAAATGCAGTCGACTCGAAATACTTAAATAGGTTACAAAATAACATCTATAACCCTATTTTCATTAAAATCTGAAGAATTTCAAAATATGAGGAAAATGCCTTGGATTTTTCTTGATTTTTTTTGTCAAAAAATGGACTTTCTTGAGTATTTCTGGATAGATGCCTTTTGGCATGCTGAATATGAATCTGTGGTTAAAACCCAAAAACTCGTGTAATTAGTCGAGTAATTAGCATGATAATATTATGATTAATCTAAGGGGAAATTAAAGGCATTGATAATGTGAAGTGGTCATTTGATTTGAAACTCTTAATCAGCATGTAAAATAATATCTATACCCAAATTTTCATTAAAATCTGAAGAAGTTGAAATTCTGTGGAAAATGCAAGGCTTGGATTTTTCTTCATTTTTTCCAAACAATGGGTCCTCTTGAGAATTATGGGAGAGATGCTTTTAGGTATACTGAATACGAATCTGTGGTCAAAACCCAAAAATTCACGTAATTAGTGGAGTATTTAGCATATTAATTTCATAATTAATCTAAGGGGTAGTTAACTCATTAATGATGCGAAATGCAGTCATTTGACTCGAAATACTTAATCAGCATGTAAAATAACATCTACACCCAGATTTTCATTAAAATCTGAAGAAGTTGAAAATATGAGCAAAATGCAAGGCTATATTGTTCTTGATTTTCTTCAAAAAATGGATTTTCTTGAGAATTTAAGGATAGATGCTTTTTGGTATGAATACAAATCTGTGATCAAGACCCAAAAATTCGTGTAATTAGTAGAGTAATTAGTATATCAATTGAATTATAATTGATCTAAGGGGTAATTCTTAGACATTGATAATGCGAATGCAGTCATTTGACTCGAAATACTTAATTAGCATGTAAAATAACATCTATACCCAGATTTTCATTAACATCTGAAGATGAAAATGAGGATTTTTCTTGATTTTTTTCAAAAAAATGGATTTTCTGGAAAATTTCAGGATAGATGCTTTTAGGTATGCTGAATACGTGTCTGTGGTCAAAACCCTAAAAGTTTGTGTAATTAGTCGAGTAATTAGCATATTAATTTTATTATGGTTAATCTAACGGGTAATTGAAGACAATAATGCGAAATGCAGTCATTTAACTCGGAATGCTTAATCAGCATGTAAAATAACATCTATATCAAGATTATCATTAAAATCTGAAGAAATTGAAAATCTGAGCAAAATGCAAGGATTGGATTTTTCTTGATATTTTTTCAGAAAATGGATTTTCTTGAGAATTTCAGGATAGATGCTTTTAGGTATGCTAAATACGAATCTGCGGTCAAAACCTAAAAATTCGTGTAATTGTTGAGTAATTAGCATAATATAATCTAAGGGGTAATAAAGTTATTAATAATGCGAAATGCAGTTATTTGACTTGAAATGATTAATCAGCATGTAAAATAATATCTATACCCAGATTTTCATTAAAATCTGAAGTTGAAAATCTGAGGAAAATGCAAGGCTTGGATTTTTCTTCATTTTTTTCTAAACAATGGGTCCTCTTAATTATGGGATAGATGCTTTTAGGTATGTAGGTATGCTGATTACGAATCTATGGTCAAAACCCAAAAATTCGTGTAATTAGGCGAGTATGTAGCATAGTAATTATATTATAATTGATCTGAGGGGTAATTAACGCATTAATCATGTGAAATGCAGTCATTTGGCTCGAAATACTTGATCAGCACGTAAAATGACATTACACCCAGATTTTCATTAAAATCTGGAGAAGTTGAAAATATGAGCAAAATGCCTTGGATTTTTCTTGATTTTCTTCAAAAAATGGATTTTCTTGAGAATCTCAGGATAGATGCTTTTAGGTATGCTGAATATGAATCTGTGGTCAAAATCTAAAAATTCATGTAATTAGTAGAGTAATTAGCTTATCTATAATTAATCTAAGGGGCAATTAACGGTATTAATAATGCGAAAAGCAATTCGACTCAAAATACTTAATTAGGATGTAAAATAACATATATAACCAGATTTTTATTAAAATCTAAGGAATTTCAAAATATGATGAAAATGCAAGGCCTTGGATTTTTCTTCATTTTTTTTAGAAAAATGGATTTTCTTTAAAATTTCAGGATAGATGTATTTAGGTATGCTGAATACGAATCTGTGGTCAAAACCCCAAAAACTCGTGTAATTAGTCGAGTAATTAGCATACTAATTTTATAATTAATTATATTTATTTATTTTGCTTTGCTTAAAGGCATGAATAATTCGAAATGCTGTCATTTGACAAAAAATACTTAATCAGCATGTAAAGTAACATCTATACCTAGGTTATCATTAAAATCTGAAGAAGTTGAAAATTTGAGCAAAATGTAAGGATTGAATTTTTCTTGATATTTTTTTTAGAAAATGGATTTTCTTGAGAATTTCAGGAGATGCTTTTAGGTATGCTGAATACGAATCTGTGGTCAAAACCTAAAAATTCATGTAATTGTCGAGTAATTAGCATAATATAATTAATCTAAGGGGTAATTAAAGTTATTGATAATGCAAAATGCAGTTGACTTGAAATAATTAATCAGCATGGAAAATAATATCTATACCCAGATTTTCATTAAAATCTGAAAAAGTTGAAAATCTGAGGAAAATGCAAGGCTTGGATTTTTCATTTTTTTTTTCCAAAGAATTGTGGGATAGATGCTTTCAGGTATGTAGGTATGCTGAATATGAATCTGTGGTCAAAACCCAAAAATTTGTGTAATTAGTCGAGTATTTAGCATATTAATTATATTATAGTTGATCTAAGGGGTAATTAACGCATTAATAATGCGAAATGCGGTCATTTGACTTGAAATACTTAATCAGCATGTAAAATAACATTACACCCAGATTTTCATTAAAATCTGGAGAAGTTGAAAATCTGAGCAAAATGCAAGGCTATATTTTTCTTGATTTTTTACAAAAATGGATTTTTTTGAGAATTTCAGGATAGATGCTTTTAGGTATGCTGAATATGAATCTGTGGTGAAAACCTAGAAATTCATGTAATTAGTCGAGTAATTAGCGTATCAATATGATTAATCTAAGGGCTAATTAACGGTATTAATAATGCGAAATGCAATTTGACTTGAAATAATTAGGATGTAGAATAACATCTATAACCAGATTTTTATTAAAATCTGAAGAATTTGAAAATAGGCCTTGGATTTTTATTGATTTTTTAAAAAAATATGGATGTTCTTGAAAATTTCAGGATAGATGCATTTAGGTATGCTGAATATGAATCTGTGGTCAAAACCCCAAAAATTCGTGTAATTAGTCGAGTAATTAGCATACTAATTTTATTATAAGGGGTAATTAAAGGCATTAACAATTCGAAATGCTGTCATTTGACTAAAAATACTTAATCAGCATGTAAAATAACATCTATACCCAGGTTATCATTAAAATCTGAAGAAGTTGAAATCTGAGCAAAATGCAAGGGCTTGGAATTTTATTTTTTTTCAAAAAAATGGATTTTCTTGAGAATTTCAGGATGGATGCTTTTAGGTATGTTGAATACGAATCTATGGTCAAAACCTTAAAATTCGTGTAATTAGTCAAGTGATTAGCATATTAATAGGATTATAATTAATTTAGGGTGTAATTAAAGGCATTAATAATGCGAAATGCTGTCATTTGACTCGAAATACTTAATCAGCATGTAAAATGATATATATACCCAGATTGTCATTAAAATCTGATGAAGTTGAAAATCTGAGCAAAATGCCTTGGATTTTTCTTGATTTTTTTTTCAAATAATGAATTTTCTTGAGAATTTCAGGATAGATGCTTTTAGGTATGCTGAATACAAATCTGTGGTCAAATTCTAAAAATTCGCGTAATTAGTCGAGTAATTGGCATATTAATTTTATAATTAATCTAAGGGGTAATTAAAGGCATTAATAATGCGAAATGCAGTCATTTGACTCGAAATACTTAGTTAGGATGTAAAGTAACATCTATAACCAGATTTTCATTAAAATCTGAAGAATTTGAAAATCTGAGGAAAATACCTTGCATTTTTCTTTATTCTTTTTTCAAAGAAATGGATATTCTTGAGAATTTCAGGATAGATGCATTTTGGTATGCTGAATATGAATCTGTAGTCAAAGCCCAAAAACTCGTGTAATTAGTCGAGTAATTAGCATACTAGTTTTATTATAATTGATCTAAGGGGTAATCTCTTAAAGACATTAATAATGCGAAATGCAGTCATTTGACTCAAAATACTTAATCAGAATGTAAAGTAACATCTATACCCAGATTTTCATTAAAATCTGAAGAAGTTGAAAATATGAAGAATATACTATAGCCTTGGATTTTTCTTGATTATTTTAAAAAAATGAATTTTCTGAAAAATTTCAGGATAGATGCTTTTAGGTATGCTGAATATGAGTCTGTGGTCAAAACCCTAAAAATTCGTGTAATTAGTCGAGGAATTAGCATACTAATTTTGTTATAATTAATGTTAGGGGTAATTAAAGGCATTAATAATGCGAAATGCAGTCATTTGACTCAAAATACTTAGCATGTAAAGTAACATATATATCCAGATTATCGATAAAGTCTGAAGAAACTGAAAATATGAGCAAAATGCATGGCCTTTGATTTTTCTTGATTTTTTTCAAAAAATGGATTTTCTTGAGAATTTCAGGATAGATGCATTTAGGTATGCTGAATACGAATCTGTGGTCAGAACCTTAAAATTCGTGTAATTAGTTGAGTGATTAGCATATTAATATTATAATTAATGTAAGGGGTAATTAAAGGCTTCATAATACGAAATGGTCATTTGAATCAAAATATTTAATCAGTGTGTAAAGCAACATGTATAACCAGATTTTCATTAGAATCTGAAGAAGTTGAAAATCTGAGCAAAATGCCTTGGATTTTCTTGATTTTTTTCAAGTAATGGATTTTCTCAAATTTCAGGATGGATGGTTTTAGGTATGCTGAATACGAATCTGTGGTCAAAACCTAAAAATTCGTGTAATTAGTCGAGTTATTAGCATATTAGTATTATAATTAATCTAAGGGGTAATTAAAGGCATTAATAATGCGAAATGCAGTCATTTGACTCGAAACACTTAATCAGTATGTAGAATAACATCTATACCCAGATTTCATTAAAACGAGCATACATTGGCAGTTTTTCTGTATATGCTAAACTTGTTTCCTTGCCTATGGATCATGCAATCTAAAAATGGTAACATACCATTATTTTCATTTTCTGCAGTAAATTTTATGGAAGGTACTGAATTGTTAAGGGGAGAAATATTTGTAAATTTTTATTTTTTGGCCAAACACAGAACATCATTTACATACCTAAACCAAATTGCATTAGAAGGTAAGATATCCCTTAGTAATTTTGTTTCAAAAAATTCCATGTATAGATTACTTAGTACAGGCGAAAGAGGGTTACCCATTGCCATACCAAATCTTTTAGCATAATAATCTCCATTGAATTGAAATACACGATCTTTTATACACCATTTTATCAGTTCAATGAAAACAGACTTTGAAACAGGTAAATGAATATCATCCAAGACATCAAATTAATATTGTAAAAGGTCATCAACTGGAACTTTTGTGAAAAGTGAGGAAACATCAAAGCTAACTAGTTTGAAATAAAAATTAACATTGATATTGTTTAGCTTGTTGACTAAATCTTCATTGTTCATGATATTAGAATTTGATAACCTACCCACTAAAGGCCTTAATAAAGAAACTAACCATTTTGACAATTTATGTGATGGCGCCTACTGAGCTCACTATAGGTCTTGCTGGAAATTTCTGTTTATGTGTTTTGATAAGTCCATACATATATGGATGTTTTGGCTCTGAATGAAACAAAGCTCAAGGGTAAAGGAGAAGAGTGGTTTGGGAATGTCTTGCAAGTAAAGTCAGGGGTTAGTGAGTGGACAAGAACAAAGGAGGGAGTAACACTCCTCCTGAAGCAGTTGTGGCAATACATGATAGAGTGTAAGATAGCAAACTCTTGATTGATGTGTGTAAAACTGAAAGTGGATGGAAAGAGATGGGTGATTGTTGGTGCCCATGCACCTGATCATAAGAAGAAAGATCATGAGGTGCAAGTGTTTGGAAGCCGCTGAATGAGTGTGTTAGTGGCTTTGATGAATGAGACTGGGTTATAGTGATGGGTGATTTGAATGCAAACGTGAGTAATGTAGTAGTTGAGGGTATAATTAGTATGCATGGGGTGTTCAGTTTTGTAAATAGAAATGGTGAAGAGCGTGTGGATTTTTGTGTTTAAAAAGGGCTGGTGATTGGGAATACCTGGTTTAAAAAGAGAGAAATACATAAGTATAATATGTGGTAGGAGAGATGGCCAGAGGGCATTATTGGATTACATGTTAATTGATAGGCATGTAGAAAAGAGACTTTTGGATGTTAATGTGCTGAGAGGGTCAGTTGGAGGGATGTCTGATCACTATCTTGTGGAGGCGAAGGTAAAAATTTGTAGAGGTTTTCAGAAAAGAAGAGAGAATGTTGGGGTGAAGAGAGTGGTGAGAGTAAGTGAGCATGGAAAGGAGACTTGTGTGAGGAAGCACCAGGAGAGATTGAGTGCAGAATGGCAAAAGGTGCGAGCAAATGACGTAACGGGAGTGGGGGAGGAATGGGATGTATTTAGGGAAGCAGTGATAGCTTATGCCAAAGATGCATATGGCATGAGAAAGGTGGAGGTGGGCAGATTAGAAAGGGTAGTGAGTGGTGGGATGAAGATGTAAGTTTGTTAGTTTAGGAGAAGAGAGAGGCGTTTGGACAATTTTTGCAAGGAAGTGGTGCAAATGACTGGGAGATGTATAAAAAAAAGAGGCAGGTGGTCAAGAGAAAGGTGCAAGAGGTGAAAAAGAGGGCAAAAGAGAGTTGGGGTGAGAGTATCATTGAATTTTAGGGAGAATATAAAGATGTTTTGTAAGGAGATAAAGAAAGTGCGTAAGAGAAGAGAACAAATGGTAACATCGGTGAAGTGGGCAAATGAGGAGGTAATAACAAGTAGTGATGAAGTGAGGAGATGGAGTGAATATTTTGAAGGGTGTTTTGTTTTGGGTGGTGTGCAAAGTGAGAGGGTGAGAGAGAATGGTTTGGTGAACAGAGAAGAGGTTTGAAAGCTTGGCAGAAGATGAAAACTGGCAAGGTGGTGGGTTCGGATGTTATTGCAGTGGAATTTATCTAGAAAGGGGGTGACTGTGTTGTTGATTGGTTGATTAGGATATTCATTGTTTGTGTGGATCATGGTGAAGTGCCTGAGGATGGGTGGATTGCATGCATAGTGCCATTGTACAAAGGCAAAGGGGATAAAGGTGAGTGTTCAAATTACAGAGGCATAAGTTTATTGAGTATTTCTGGGGAATTATATGGGAGGGTATTGATTGAGAGGGTAAAGGCATGTACAGAACATCAGATTGGGTAAGAGCACTGTTGTTTCAGAAGTGATAGAGGATGTGTGGATCAGGTGTTTGCTTTGAAGAATGTGTGAAAAATACGTAGAAAAACAGATGGATTGGTATGTAGCATTTATTGATCTGGAGAAGGCATATGATAGGGTTGATAAGAGATGCTTTGTGGAAGGTTTTAAGAGTGTGTGGTGTGGGAATTAAGTTCCTAGGGGCAGTGAAAGTTTTTATCGAGTATGTAAGGCATGTGCACGAGTAGGAAGAGAGGAAAGTGATTGATTCCTAAAGAATGTCAGTTTCCGGCAGGGATCCGTGATGTCTCCATGGTTGTTTAATTTGTTTATGGATGGGGTGGTTAGGGAGGTGAATGCAAGTGTTTTGGAGAGAGGGTTTAGTAAGCAGTCTGTTGTGGATGAGAGGGCTTGGGAAGTGAGTTACTTGTTGTTCGCGGATGATACAGCGCTGGTGGCTGATTTGGGTGAGAAACTGAGTGACTGAGTTTGACAAAGTGTGTGAAAGAGAAAAGCTGAGAGTAAATGTGAATTAGACTAAAGTTATTAGGTTCAGTAGGGTTGAGGGACAAGTTGTTTGGGAGGTAAGTTTGAATGGAGAAAAACTGGAGGAATTGAGGTTTTTTACATATCTGGGAGTGGACTTAGCAGGGGATGGAACCATGGAAGAGGAAGTGAGTCACAGGGTAGGGGAGGGATTGAAGGTTCTGGGAGTGTTGAAGAATGTGTGGAAGGCAAGAATGCTATCTTGGAGAGCAAAAATGTGTATGTTTGAAGGAATAGTGGTTCCAACAATGTTACATGGTTGCGAGGCATGGGCTATAGATAGATGGATAGAGTTGTGTGGAGGGGGGTAGAGATGTTGGAAATGAAATGTTTGAAGACAATATGTGGTGTAAGGTGGTTTGATCGAGTAAGTAATGAAAGGGTAAGAGAGATATGTGGTAATGAAAAGAGTGTGGTTGAGAGAGCAGAAGAGGGTGTATTGAAATGGTTTGGTCACATGGAGATAATGAGTGAGGAAAGATTGACAAAGAGGATATGTGCGTCAGAGATGGATGGAACGAGGAGAAGTGGGAGACCAAATTGGCGGTGGAAGGATGGAGTGAAAAAGATTTTGAGGGATTGGGGCCTGAACATACAATAGGATGAAAGGCATGCAAGGAATAGAGTGAATTGGAACGGTGTATAATATCGGGGTCAATGTGTTGTCAATGGATTGAACCAGGGCATGTGAAGCATCTGGGGTAAATCATAGAAAGTTTTGGGGGGCCTGGATGTGGTAAGGGAGCTGTGGTTTCAGTGCATTACACATGACAGCTAGAGACTAAGTGTGAATGATGTGAACGAGTATGGCTTTTGTTGTCTTTTCCTAGCGCTACCTCGCACGCAGGAGGGGGAAGGGGGGTGCTGTTTCATGTGAGGCAAGTTGTCAACTGAAATGGATGAAGGCAACATGTATGAATATGTCTGTGTGTATATGTATGTATACGTTGAAATGTATAGGTATGTATACGTGCGTGTGTGGGCATTTATGTGTATACATGTGTATGTTGGTGGGTTGGGCCATTCTTTTGTCTGTTTCCTTGCACTACCTCACTAACGCAGGAGACCACGCACTCGAGTTTGCACTAGGAAAAGACATGAAAGGACACATTTCGTTCACACTCAGTCTCTAGCTGTCATGTGTAAATGTGTAATGCACCGAAACCACAGCTTCCTTTCCACATCCAGGCCTTACAAAGCTTTCCATAATTTACTCCAGACGCTTCACATCCCCTGGTTCAATCCATTGACAGCATGTTCACCCCGGTATACCACATCGTTCCAATTCACTCTATTCCTTGCATGTCTTTCACTCTCCTGTATCTTCAGGCCCTAATCACTCAAAATCCTTTTTACTCCAACCTTTCACCTCCAATTTGGTCTCCCACTTCAGTTCGTTCCCTCCTCCTCTGACACATATATCCTATTCGTCAATCTTTCCTCACTCATTCTCTCCATGTGACCAAACCATTTCAATACCCCCTCTTCTGCTCTCTCAGCCACGCTCTTTTTATTACCACACATCACTCTTACCCTTTCATTATTTACTTGATCAAACCACCTTACATCTCATATTGTCCTGAAACATTTCATTTCTAACACATCCACTCTCCTTTGCACAACCCTATTTATAGCCCATGCCTTGCAACCATATGACTTTGTTGAAACCACTATTCCTTCAAACTTACCCATTTTTGCTCTCCAAGATAATATTTTCGCCTTCCACACATTCTTCAACACTCTCAGAACCTTGGCCTCCTCCCCCACCCTGTAACTCGCTTCCGCTTTCATGGTTCCATCCACTGCTAGATCCACTCCCAGATATATAAAACACTTCACTTCCTCCAGTTTTTTCCTTTCAAACTTACCTCTCCATTTACTTGTCCTTCAATCCTACTGAACCTAATTACCTTGCTCTTATTCACATTTACTCTCAGCTTTCTTCTTTCACACACTTTACTAAACTCAGTCACCAACTTCTGCAGTTTCTCACCCCGAATCAGCCACCAGCGCTGTATCATCGGTGAACAACAACCGAGTCACTTCCCAAACACTCTCATCCACAACAGACTGCATACTTGCCCTTGTCTCCAAAACTCATGCATTCACCTCCTTAACAACCCCATCCATAAACAAATTAAACAACCATGGAGACATCACGCACCCATGCTGTCAAATGTCTGTATAATTACCAGTTTATGATTTCTCATTTTTGAATTACAGGGAGAGTGCTTTACATTCATAAATCCCTCTTGTACTTATTGTACCATCAAGAAGACCTTTAAATGTTTTTGCATTACCAGCATTCAGTGTGCACTGTCTGTTCGCTTAGACTATTTGAACCAGCTTCTACCCTTGCACTAAACTTGTATACATTTATATTCTTCTTAACCAATATCTTTCTTAGCTTCTGATCGTGGCCTATGGAACTCAATGGCTACTATCAGGTCACCCTTCCTGCTTCCCTCCTTTGAATTGGACATCTTTGGAGCCTTCAACCTTTCACTGTAGCTCACCCCTCTTCATTAATGTGTGTAATTACCTATTTGTAGTGTACAGGGAGGGAGTTTTACACTCATGGTAATCCATTTCTTGAACATTTTCTGTTAGCATACAAACTCAAAAATTTGTTTATGCTATTTGCTTTAATCATAACCTCAGTTATTCTTTCCATTCATCCACCACTCTTATAGTATTAAGATATTTCTTTATATCCTTTTTAACAAGTTTCCAAATTAATTTCATGTTTTGTCCTCGGGTCGCTCGTTAGTAACCCTACATCTCTCGAACTCTTAATTGTCCACACCGTCAGTATATTTTATGATTTTAAAGGTTATGGTCAGGTCACCCCTCATTCTTCACTCTTCCAAGGTAGGCAGATTTAAAGCCTCCAGCCTTTTCTTGTAGCTTATCTCTTACTTTAGGTACCATCTTTGTTATACTCTTGTGGACCTTCTCTGTTAGCTCTTTTTGGTTCTGTAGGTGTGGTAATCAAACCTGAGAAGTGTATTCCCTATTTTGCCTTATTAATCATATGAGTACTTGCTACATATTTCCTTATTCATATAGAGGCGATTCAGATACAGTTTTTGTCAGAAGACAGTTTGTCTCGACTTCTGTTTTGGGATTGTAGTGACAGATGCGGGACTATGTCAACTCCCAAGTCCTTCTCATACACAGAATCATGAAGCTTAAAATCCAGCTAGATGATTATCATGTTGTGGTCTTCATTCACTTTTCCCATCATCATCATTATTGTAGATTTGCTCAGGGTGAATTTCATCAGTCATAATACAGACCAACTTTGGAGTCTGTTTAGGTCCCCATGTGAGCTGATGCAATCCTCATCAGTTATCACTTTCCTCATGACCTTTGTACCATCTGCAAACATATTCAGGTAAAAGTCCATAAACTCAGGAAAGTCATTTACAAGAATCAAGAAGCGTAATGGTCCCAAAACTGAACCATGTGGCACTTTGCCAGTCACCTTAACACTTTTGGAAAAGTCTCCCCTAACATATGCCTCTGTCCCTCTTTGAGACAATCTGTTCGTCATAGGAGTTTTCCCTTTAGCTGTCTGGCATTCAAGATGCGAACAGGCCATCAGCATTCCCCTTTTGTCTACAATTGAGTTCACTCTTTCGTAGAACTCTATGATGGTTAGTTACACATGACCACCTTTCCCTGGAGCAATGCTGTTTCTCAGTTAGCTAATTTCTCCTTTGTAGGTCATTTTTAATAAGCTTCTCCAGAACCTTACAGACCACACTTATTAATGAGACTGGCCTGGAGTTCATCATTTGTTGCCAATCTCCTTTCTTATGTAAAGGTATGATGTTTGCCCTCTTCTGTTTCCTTGGCACTTTGCGTCTCTTCAATGACATCTCGCACAGTAACTCGTGATTAATCTTGCCTGTCTGCACACATCTTGAGTCTTTGATAGATCAAGATTTTTCACTTATTATGTTAATAGCTACCCTAGAAATCTGAGGTATTTCTGAAGCCGCCTCCCTGTGCCATCTCCTTTAATTGATAACTGACTCCTGTTGAATTTATGAGGATGTTTTGGATTTTCATCAGCCTTTTCCAGAATATTCTTTTCAAAGTTTCTTTGTTTCTCTCTTCTTATTCTGTTATATTCATTGTGTGTTCTCTTGTACCTTGCAAATGCTGGTTTATTAGAGTGCTGTCTATATTTTCACCACCACACATCTCAAAGGTCATTTGCTATTTGATATCTTAAACCATTCTTTCTACTTTCTTATCTTTTTCCTCTGTATTTTACGCTTGAGGTACTCATTTTTCTACTCCTTCAAAGTAAATTTCATAGAACTTCTCACCACAGAGCCCTGATTCCTGGCTGGTGAACTCCATTCCCCATCTACATTACCTTAGAAATTATTGAGGTTTGCACAATTTCCACAGTTTTATCTATCTTTGTCTTGTCTCATCTTTGCTCTTTTAATGATCTTGTTTGCCACATAGTCAAACTTAAGCATTAAAGCATTACATGATCACTTTTTCCAGTTAGTATATCATATATAGTATTCTCAATATTCATTCTAGTATGTTTGAAGATAAGAGCTAGCATTGATGGTGTATCAGTCCTCCTCATCTTGGTATGGTTTCTGACATGTTAGTATAGGACATTTTCCTGTATGCACTCTACCGACTTGTATCTCCATGACTCCCCATCACCATGAGAACCCAAATTCCCCAAGTATTTCTCTTTATAATTGAAATCCCCCATTATCAGTACACTATTATCTCTTAACGAAGTGAGTGTTTTACTGCTAAATATACCATCCAGATTGCTTGCTCCTTCTATGCTATTATCATATATTTTTGTGGATTATTACAATAATTTGGAGGATTGTATAATGTTAACTCCAATAGCATGTTCCCCTACAGTTACCCTTCCTATTATGTATTGTTTGAGTGTGCCATCTTACACTTTTTCTTGTACTTTAAGGATATCTTTTATTAAGAGAGACAGTCCTCCCCCATCTTTGCCTTTTTTTTTTCCTTGCTAATAGTACCCCTCAGAGCAGAACAGGTGAGATCTGATCTCTTAGGTTCCAAAACTCAAACAATATCAAGTACTTTTCCTTTATGTTGCTTGAATTCCAGTTATTTACCTCTGGCTGTTAATTCATCAACATATGAATACATTGCTTTTGGTCTGACATTATTATATCCTAACACTTTTGCCCTTGCTGCAATGCTAGTGAGGCTGCTCCATCCTCATTCCACATGTTGCATGTCCAGTGTTTGACTTTTGACTGTATTTTTTGCTTTTGTCCCTTGTTCCTTCACTTCAGTACCACATTGGATGAACATCCTGCTGAATTCCATCTTGCCTTTAAGTTTCTTAGCTTTCCTAAGTACTTCTTGGCTTGGCTCAAATGTAACCATTATGTTTGGGTTATAACAACGAATTATTTCTTTTATCATGGAAGTTACACCTAGCAATCCCATAGACTCCTGCAATCTTTTAGCATGCACTTCCTCCTCCTTTCCCATTTTTACCCTATCAGCGAATGACCTTTATAAGCCAAAAGTGATCAGGATATCAACCTCCTACTTTATTAATCTTTCTAATTTTGGTGACACCACTTTTCAGCTAGATCCCTTTGTGTAGAATGTTTTTGATATTCTCTGTAATCTCTCTTTTGGCTAACAAGCACTATTCCTGTATGCTTTGTACTTTTCTAAACCTTCCAATCATCATTGTTTGCTTCATTCCTAATTGTGCATATTATTCTTTCAATTGATTCACTTAATGTCTTGTGTTCCTTTGTTTGTATGATCCAAGGTCTCTGTTTCTCTCCACTCTTCATCTGTTGATCTGTTACTGAGATTCCTCCTTCAGAACTTTCTCATCCACTAGTATCAGTAGTGTGTGTGTGTGTGTGTGTTAGTCATTTTCTCTAACTGAAAAGCAGCCAGTATTGCTCCTTCTGCATTTAAGTGTCCTCTGTTTACCATAGATTATGTATGTGCTTTCTTTCCTTTAACTGAATGACTGCTGATATTGCTTCTGCAATTATGTTTCAATATTTCAATAGATGCTGTATGTGTTTTAGTCCTTTCCACTGACTGAACAGCCTCTAGTACATCCAGAAAAGATTGATTAGACTGCTTTTTTAATGGCTTCACCTTCTTTCTCAGACTTCTTAATTCCTCTCATCTCATGACTCCAATCATGATCCCAAAATCTTTTCCTCAGTTTTTTAATCCTAGCTTTAGCTTTGTTACCCTCTTATCTTGCTCCTTGACAGTTTGCACTTCCATCCCAACATTTCTTCTATGGTGTTTTCATTTCCTCTAGTCTTCTCTCTACAGATCTGGTTATGACTGATTGATGGTACATTCCTGTAATTGAGTCCTTATCAGCCTTTCTTGGGTTAGGCAGTGCTAGAGGTCTCAAATTGTCCCCTGTAGTAATACTAGTAACAGTACTGATGCTTACTAGAATGAAATATCCTAGAAACATGAGGAGACTAGATCTTTGTGTGTGTAATTGATTATTAATTTACCTGCTTTTTACTACCTATGTGTACTCTCTGGGGAGGAGTTTTTACACTCATAGTGCTCCAATCTCTTGAACACTCTTTCCTGATACTTAGATTTATGTATGCTGTAGATTTATGTATGCTGTCTGCATTAACAATGCCCTCACTCAATATGTTCCACTCATCCACCACTCTTTTACTATGAGTATTTCTTTACATTTTTATTTACAATTTTATTAATTTCATGTTATGTCCTGTGATTGCTCTCTCCCTACATCTCTCAAAGAAGTAAGTATCCACTGTCCACTTTGTCGATTTCTTTTAAAAACTTACTGTTTATGATCAAGTTATCCCTCACTCTCCTCTCTTCTAAGGTTGGCAATTTTAAAGCCTCCTACCATTCCCTTTAGCTAAACTCTAAATTCTGGTACCATTTTTGTTGCCCTCTGGACCTTCTTTAAGATCTCTCTATGCTTCTTTAGGTGTGTTAACCAAACCTGAGAAGCATATTGTAATTTTGGCTTTGTGTAGGGTATGAATATCTTGCTGAATATTTCCCTGTTCATATACTTGAAAACTATTTTGATATTTGCCAGCAGATTGTTTGTCTGCTATGTGTGTGCTCCTGATGCATTTCCACACATCTTGAATGACCGACTTGGCATGGGCAGAACATGCCTCAATAAGGCTATCTCAGATGAAAGAAAAAAGTGGAAAAGGAAAATTAATCAGGGTTCCAAATGTGTTTGTAGACCTGAATCTTAAAGGAAGAAAGGTTATATGAAAGGGAAAGATTTATTTATATTAATTTATTATACTTTGTCGCTGTCTCCCGCATTAGCGAGGTAGTGCAAGGAAACAAACGAAAGAATGGCCCAACCCACCCACATACACATGTATATCCATACACATCCACACATGCACATATACATACTTATACATTTCAACGTATACAATAATATATATACATACACAGACATATACATACATACACATGTACATAATTCATACTTGCAGACCTTTTTCATTCCCGTCGCCACCCCACCACACATGAAATGACAACCCCCTCCCCCAGCATGCACGCGAGGTAGCGCTAGGAAAAGACGAAAAAGGTCACATTCGTTCACACTGTCTCTAGGTGTCCTGTATAATGCACCGAAACCAGAGCTCCCTTTCCACATCCAGGCCCCACAAAACTTTCCATGGTTTACCCCAGACGTTTCACATGCCCTGATTCAATCCATTCACAGCACGTCGACCCCAGTATACCACATCGTTCCAATTCACTCTATTCCTTGCACACCTTTCACCCTTCTGCATGTTCAGGCCCGATCACTCAAAATCTTTTTCACTCCATCTTTCCACCTCCAATTTGGTCTCCCCCTTCTTGTTCCCTCCACCTCTGACATATATATATATATATATATATATCCCCTTTGTCAATCTTTCCTCACTCATTCTCTCCATGTGACCAAACCATTTCGAAACACCCTCTTCAACTCTCTCAACCACACTCTTTTTATTACCACACAACTCTCTCACCCTTTCATTACTTACTCGATCAAACCACCTCACACCACATATTGTCTTCAAACATCTCATTTCCATCACATCCACCCTCTTCCGCACAACTGTATCTATAGCCCACACCTTGCAACCATATAACATTATTGGAACCACTATTCCTTCAAACATACCCATTTTTGGTTTCCAAGATTATGTTCTCGCCTTCCACACATTTTTCAATGCTCCCAGAACTTTCACCCCCTTCCTCACCCTATGACTTGCTTCTGCTTCCATAGTTCCATCTGCTGCCAAATCCACTTCCAGATATCTAAGACACTTCACTTCCTCCAGTTTTTTCCATTCAAACTTACCTCCCAATTGACTTGTCCCTCAACCCTACTGTACCTATTAACCTTGCTCTTATTCACATATACTCTCAGCTTTCTTCTTTCACACACTTTACCAAACTCAGTCGCCAGCTTCTGCAGTTTCTCACCCGAATCAGCCACCAGCACTGTATCACCAGCAAACAACAACTGACTCACTTCCCAAGCTCTCTCATCCACAACAGACTGCATACTTGCCCTTGTCTCCAAAACTCTTGCTTTCACCTCCCTAACAACCCCATCCATAAACAAATTAAACAACCATGGAGACATCACGCACCCCTGCTGCAAACCGACATTCACTGAGAACCAATCACTTTCCTCTCTTCCTACTCATACACATGCCTTAGATCCTCAATAAAAACTTTTCTCTGCTTCAAGCAACTTGCCTCCCACACCATATATTCTTAATATTTTCCACAGAGCATCTCTATCAACTCTATCGTATGCTTTCTCCAGATCCATAAATGCTACATACAAATCCACTTGCTTTTCTAAGTATTTCTCACATACATTCTTCAAAGTAAACACCTGATCGAAACAGCCTCTACCACTTCTGAAACCACACTGCTCTTCCCCAATCTGATGCTCTGTACATGCTTTCACCCTCTCAGTCAATACCCTCCCATATAATTTCACAGGAATACTCAACAAACTTATACCTCTGTAATTTGAAGTCTCATCTTTATCCCTTTGCCTATATACAATGGCACTATGCATGCATTCTGCTAATCCTCAGGCACTTCACCATGAGCCATACGTACATTGAATATCCTTTCATCTTCCGCAAAGCTTTCACTACCTCTTCCCCGTTCACCAAACCATTCTCCATGACCCTCTCACTTCATTCACCACCTCAACCGAAACACCCTATATCTGCCACTCTATCATTTAACACATTCAACAAACCTTCAAAATACTCCCTCCATCTCCTTCTCATATCACTACTACTTATTACCTTTGTGTATTTAATGATAAAAGATTCAGTGATATTTCTCGTGATATTAATAACTGAGATGGCATTATTCCAGTCAGTACAGTGATCATGGTTTTTAACGTGATTAAACAAGGCATTTGAATCTTGCCCCATTCTTACAATATATTTATGTTGCTTAAGTCTAACAGAAAGATTCTTACCAGTCTACCCAAAATAAAACTTATTACAATTTCTACATGGCACTTTATAGATGCACCCAGGAGAATTTTCTGGTGAGTTACTGATTAAGTCATTATAGTATCATTGTTGCTGAAGGCAACATTTACATTAAAAGATTTAAGCAACATGGGAAGTAAAGCAAAATTATTATTAGAATGTAAATTTACAAATATTTCTCCCCTTGCATAACAATTTATTACCTTCCATCAAATTTACTATAGAAAATGGAAATAATGGTATGTTACCAATTTAAGATTGCATGATCCATAGGCAAGTAAACAAGTTTTAGTTTAGCATATACAGAAAACCTACTAATGTATGCTCATATATCCATTATTACTCATCTCAACATGCTAGAGTTAAATTATCATAATTTCAATCTTTGTTCCTCAGGGCATTACGTATTTGCAGTCCAGAGTATATTGATGATGAGTTTATGATGAGTTTGAGAAGATATATTGGATCTAAGTTAAAGTACCCAAGATCTTTCATTGATAAATCCCTTAAGTTAGCAAAGAAATCATTTTAGAGTTGAGTCCAAACCTCCCATTGACACCAAGAATCTTTTAGTTCTCCCTTTTAATAATAATTTTACTTAAGTTCCCATGTTGCATAAATCCTTTAATGTAAATGTTGCCTTCAGCAACAATAATACTATAAAGAATATCTAAATCAGTAACTCGCCAGAAAATTCTCCTGGGTGCATCCATAAAGTGCCATGTAGAAATTGTAATAAGTTTTATTTGGGGCAGACTGGTAAGGATCTTTCTGTTAGACTTAAGCAATGTAAATGTAGTACAAGAATGGGACAATAATCAAATGCCTTGTTTAATCACGTTAAAAACTATGATCATTGTATTGAATGGAGTAATGCCATCTCAGTTATTAATACTAACTCCAGTACCACAAGAAATATCATTGAATCTTCTATTATTAAATACACAAAGAATTATAATCTTAATTTGATATTAGTGAAGGTCTATACAAATTGGATGACTTTATTGTTGATAAAATTTGTAAACAGTTCACCTTCTTGTCCATATAATAAGTTTATGATACGCTCGTTGTCTGTCTTGGATAATCGCATGTTTACCAAATGGCGTCCTAGCTACATCTCTTCGTTGTATATCAGCTAACTTATATTTCTCTCTTGTGTCTCCCCTGCTGATGTGATTATTACACGAAAGTGCACTTGGGAACTTATCGTGTTTCATTTTCCCCATGGACTCGTAGGAATATACTTCATCATGCGCAAAATTGTGATCCTTACCAACAATGTGTGTATGTATATGTATATACATTTTTTTTTTCCCTTTTAGAAAGTTAAATGCAAGGAGGGGAGGGTTTCTAGCCTCCTGCTCCCATCCCCTTTAGTCGCCTTCTATGACACATGGGAGATGCGTGGGAAGTATTCTTTCTCCCCTATCCTTAGGTCCACAGTATTTGTAGCTAATGCTGGAGACAGCATCAAAGTATAATAAATGTAAATTATTAATATTTTTTTTATTAAATGAATTTCTAAGATGGAATATTTTAATCTGTATCAAGAGCACTAAATAGCCTTAGAAGCTCCAGTGCTTGGTTTATAAATAAGCCTAAATTTGATAATCCAATCCAATCCATATATTTGTTAAAAAGTCACAATGACATCACACCTCACATTATCATGTGTACTGAAACTTTTGCTCAGCTTTCCATCCACACTTGCACTTGCATTTGGTACTTCTTGCTGGATACTTTTACACACTCATTCTAACCACAAGAATCTGGTCCACACATCCCCTACCTTCTCTAAAACCCCCTTGCTCCTCACTTATTCTAAATTCAGTCAACACTTTTGCATGTACTTTTCCTAGTTTGCTTCTCAGACTTATTCTATAATTGCTTCATACATCCTTTGCATCTTTTCCTTTGAATAAAGGAACAATGATAGCTTTCACCCAATCCTCAGGCACAACCTTCTGTTTCCATGCTAAATTATTTATCAATTGCATCTACTCTATCACACTTTCTCCTCCATACTTCAGCATTTCATTCATAATCCCATCCACTCAAGGTGCCTTTCCTACCTTCAGCCCCATTATCGTCCTTTTTACCTACATTCTTGCTATAGGCCCTTGCATCCACTTCCTTCTGTCCTCCATGCCATGCACGTAACAACTGCTGCCTCACCTTCTCCCTCGTTTATCATTTCTTGAAAATATTCCTTCCATCTTCCTTTCACTTCTTCTTTTTGATTCAGCAACTCCTGTTCCTTACATTTCACTTTAACATCTCCACTCCTACATCCATCTCTTTCTTTTTTCACCTCTTTTCAGTACAATTTCTTATTTTCTCAATTTTTTACTCGGCTTTCAGAATTCACTTGGCTTTCTTTCAAAATCTTCGTCTACTCTTTCTTTGCTTTCCTCTATCAGCTTCTAAACATTAATGCATTTTATTATAGCAAAGTATAGGAAACTTATTACCAAATTTAGATAAAGTTGTAGGAAGCTTATAATATAGGGATTGATGCCGAGGTATGACTTTGATTCCTGTACCCTCAGTAGAATGCTGGGGATAAACAAGAATCGAAGCTCTCTGTATGGAGGAGGATAGTGTGTTTAGTGTAGACCTGTGGTACCATTTTAGTCATGATAGATCTCTGTACACTATAGATGGTCCTCGCTTGAATGGAATAGAGAAAGTCCACCTGGGCTGATTATTAGATGAGATCATTAGGCCATTTTTTAACTACTAAGGAGAGCAAACCCTGGTCGAGCTAATGAAGGAACTAGGAGAATGGGGGAGGGTTAGGGGGAAGCTGTGGGAGGTGGGTTTGTGCAAGGGGAATCTGAGTGAGAAAGGGATCTGAGGGACAAGGCATCCTGTTTGACTACTGTAAATGTAGCGGTAAAGGATGAATGGAACTTTGGCAGTAGGGATCCTTGGGGATTAGTGGTAACCTCACAGGCAGAGGAATTTGCAAAGAATGGTCAAGTAGGGTCAGTTGGGGACAACTCAGGCAGTATAGGTAGCAGGATAGCACAGCTACAGGTCAGCTCAAAGGTAAATTTTAGAAAGACCAAGGCAGGTAGGGTTCTGTGTGGGGAGGGTCAGAGTAAGGCAGTGAACCCAAAATGGTTGGAAAACCATCTCTCTTCCTCTGCTGCACACGCAGACATTAACAGAGATAATACAAATGCGCATACCGATAGAAAAAAAAATTTAGTCCAGAAATTAGCCCATGGAAAATAAGTTCATCAAACACAAATGCCCAGAGCATCATTACGAAAAGCGATGAACTTATGTCCTGTACATTTACTGAAAAACCAAACATTATTGAAATCTCAAAAACATGGGAAAACTCTAAGAATACAGACTTGATTGCTGAGTTAGCAATACCTGGATACAAACTATTTATGAAAGATTTCCTATACAGAGTAAATGGTTGAGTTTTTATGTATGATGATATCAGTCTAAGTGCTGTTGAAATAAACAAAGTAGACACACACACACTTACAACTCCCTTTATATTGACATTACCGACAAGTTCAAAAGTGAACTACACCTTGGTGTTATTTACAGACCTAAGCTAAAAGAAGACAACGACAAGATGCTATCCAATGAAATCAAAACTATAGTAAACAGTAAAGAGTTTATAATAGGAGATTTCAACAGTCCAAACATAAACTGGAACACATTAACAGTGACCAAGAAAGTATGAGACTTATGGAACTGATTGAAGATGCTTTTCTGGATCAGTTGATTAAAAATCCAACTAGAGGTAAAAACATTCTTGATCTTGTCCTCATTAGTGACACAAACTTAATCAGTGCTTGTGAAGTAGGTGAGAGTTCGTCAAACAGCAATCACAGTTGGATTAGACTAGAGATAAATTTAGATTGAAATGAATGGCAACAAACTCTTGATCCTCAAATTACAGGCCAGCAGATTTTGAAAACATTAGACACAAAATTTGCAGTACCAGTTTGACAAAACTTGACATTCACACTTGAGGAAATGTGGAATAATTCTAAAAGCACACTACTTGAGATTGAAAATAAACATATTCCACTAATTACAAAAAGAACTTGCAGTATTTCAAAACTATCATGGATGAATAGGAGAATGGAAGGACTAATTTGCCAAAAGAAGAATTACAAGAAATTCAAATTGGGAACCGATTAAAATTGCCAGAAATTAATCAAAATCCAGAGAGTGAATACAAGGAAGAAAAAAGAATTTCCTTGAAAGTTAAGAATAATCCTAAGGAATTCTTCAGATATATAAGAGAAAGGAAACAAGTAAAAGAAGGAATTTGACCATTACAAAACGAACATGACATGCTAATTACTGACAATAAGGAAATGTTACCATATTAAATCATTCTTGTTGTTCGCTGATGATACAGCACTGGCGGCTAATTCGTGTGAGAAACTGCAGAAGCTGGTGACTGATTTTGATAAAGTGTGTGAAAGAAGAAAGCCGAGAGTAAATGTGAATAAGAGCAAGGTTATTAGGTACAGTAGTGTTGAGGGACAAATCAACTGGGAGGTAAGTTTGAATGGAGAAAAACTGGAGGAAGTGAAGTGTTTTAGATATCTGTGAGTGGATTTAGCAGCGGATGGAACCATGGAAGCAGAAGTGAATCATAGGGTGTGGGAGGGGGCAAAAGTTCTGGGAGTGTTGAAGAATGTGTGGAAGTCAAGAACATTATCTTGGAAAACAAAAATGGGTATGTTTGAAGGAATAGTGGTTCCAACAATGTTTTATGGTTGCGAGGTGCGGGCTATAGGTAGAGTTGTGCAGAGGAGGGTGGATGTGCTGGAAATGAGTTGAGGACAATATGTGGTGTGAGGTGGTTTGATCGAGTAAGTAATAATGGGTAAGAGAGATGTGTGGTAATAAAAAGAGTGTGGTTGAGAGAGCAGAGAGGGTGTTTGGAAATGGTTTGGTCACAAGGAGAGAATGAGTGAGGAAAGATTGACCAAGAGGATATATGTGTCAGAGGTGGAGGGTACAAGGAGAAATGGAAGGCCAAATTGGAGGTGGAAAGATGGAGTGAAAAAGATTTTGAGTGATCGGGGCCTGAACATGCAGGAGGGTGAAAGGCGTGCAAGGAATAGAGTGAATTGGAACGATGTGGTATACTGGGGTCGATGTGCTGTCAGTGGATTGAACCAGGGCATGTGAAGCGTCTGGGGTAAACCATGGAAAGTTGTGTGGGGCCTGGATGTGGAAAGGGAGCTGTGGTTCCGGTGCATTATACATGACAGCTAAAGACTGAGTGTGAACGAATGTGGCCTTTGTTGTCTTTTCCTAGCGCTATCTCGTGCACATGTGGGGGGAGGGGGTTGTTATTTCATGTGTGGTGGGGTGGTGATGGGAAGGCATAAAGCCAGATAGTATGAATTATGTACATGTGTATATATGTATATGTCTGTTTGTGTATATATATGTATACGTTGAGATGTATAGGTATGTATATTTGAGTGTGGACGTGTATGTATATACATGTGTATGTGGGTGGGTTGGGCCATTCTTTCATCTGTTTCCTTGCACTACCTTGTTAATGTGGGAGACGGCGACAAAGTAAAATATATATAAATAAATATAAAATATGATTTTGTATTCACAGCTGAAGAAACACTTTGAATACTGCTACCGGTGAAAATATTTCAAGGATCTGATGAAAAAGAAGGTTAGAGAAATAAAGAGCTCTGAAGTACTTAAATGCCTGGACTGCTTAAGTCCTAACAAATCCAATGGCCTAAATAACTTAGCTCCAAAATTTTTAAAAGAGGTCAGGAGACAGCTGATGTTCTCCATATCAATTATATTCAGCAAGTCTCTTGGATGGTCAGGTGTCAACTGCTGGAAACTAGCAAATGTTACTCGATACATAATAAAAAAGATACAAAAAGTTTGCCTTGAACTACTGCCAATTAGGCTTAGGTTGATGTTGGGTAAAACAATAGAAAAAAATAGTATGAGATAAAATTGTCAGGTCTCTAGATCACAAATATATATCGGACATACAACATGGCTTCCACAATAGATCCTGCCTGACAAATATGCTGAATTTTTTAATATCAGAATTGGGACGAAAAAGTTCCATTTGATACAGTATATTTCCAAAAGGCTTTCGATAAGATATCCCACAAGAAACTTTTACATAAACTCAAAGCACGCACAATTAGTGAAGAACTCTGTAAATGGATCAGAGACTGGCTTACCGAAAGAAAGCAGCATGTAGAATCAAAAAGTGATCCCCAGTTTGGCTAGATGTAATGAGTGGTGTGCTACAGGGGTTGGTCCTTGGCCTAATTCTCTTCATAACATACATTAATGACCTAGATCTCTGTCTCATATCTAAGATCTCCAAATTTGCTGATGATACTAAACTAGGAGGTAGAGCTACGACGATTCAAAGATATCTAAACTTGGCAGCAGAATGGTCAGACTGATGGTGAATGAAGTTTAATATAGACAAGTGTAAAGTTATGCTCTATGGAGACAAGAATATATGTTATAACTACAAATCACCTGAAAACTAATGAGTAGATGAAGAAAAGGATCTTGAGTTGTCATTACCGACAATATGAAGAACACTAAACAGTGTCAAGCAGCAAGTGAAAAAGGCAACCAAATGTTAGGTTTCATATCTAGGAACATATATTACAAGACACCAGAAACAATTCTCATACTTACTGATTCTCTAGTGAGACCACACCTTGAATATGCAGGCCTGTTTTGGTCCCTATACTAGAAAAAAGACAAGGAAATATTAGAACAAGTTTCCCTGGGGATAGGGGAGAAAGAATACTTCCCACGTATTCCCTGCGTGTCGTAGAAGGCGACTAAAAGAGAAGGGAGTGGGGGGCTGGAAATCCTCCCCTCTCTTTTTTAATTTTCCAAAAGAAGGAACAGAGAAGGGGGCCAAGTGAGGATATTCCCTCAAAGGCTCAGTCGTCTCTTCTTAACGCTACCTCGCTAACGCGGGAAATGGCAAGTAGTATGAACAAATATGAACAAAACACAGATGTGCAACAAAATTGATCCCATCCCTTAGAAATGTGGCATATAAAGAGAGGCTAAAATGACTGGATTTCTTCTCCCTAAAAAAAAAAATGTGGGCTTCACTGTGGCTTAATCCAGGTTCAAAATTTTGAACAAGTTCGATAACGAAAATCACAAGCATCTTTTCAATATACAAGCAAATACTTTCTTTTCTTTCTTTTACACCATTCGCCATTTCCCGCGTTAGCGAGGTAGCGTTAAGAACAGAGGACTGGGCCTTTTTTGGAATATCCTCACCTGGCCCCCTCTGTTCCTTCTTTTTGGAAAAAAAAAAAGCAAATACGTTTACCAGAATAAATGGAATTAATACAGAAGAAACTCAAAGCTAAAAGATGTAATACAGACATGGGAAAAAGCCTCTTTTCATGTAGGTGTGTTGAGTACTGGAATAATTTACCATCAGACGTAGGGAATGCTAAGACTATAAACATTTTCAAAAGTTGTTTAGACAAAATTTTATAGATTCAGGTATACTTTGAGAAAAACACCAGTAATAGACTGTATAAATGACTGGTAACAGGGACAGTAGAAGGCTAATGTGATAACTTAAAAAACTGCTGAATGGAATTACATTTTCTTTTCCTCTTTTTTTTTTTTTTAACCAAACATCCCAGTCATGGGCCAATCAGACTTCCTGTTGTCCATCTTTCTCATGTAAATCACATCTTATTTTCTTCCCTCCTCCTTTGCTGAATTTCCTCTGGTATATCCTTTCCACCTATCTTCCTTGTCTTTGTCTTCTCTTCCACAGCATTTCTAATCTCATCCATCTCTCATACATTTCCCTTTTTTTCCCTATATCTCACAACTTTATATCCAACTACTAATTCTACTACCTTTAAGTCTTTCTCTAAACATTTTAAACACTTCACTTTCACATGATTTCATCCCTACATTTACTGCATTGCTGTCTATAAACTTTTTGTCACCCTCCTTTTATACTCCTTGCATTCTTTCTTATTCATCTTCCTGCTTGCCAGCACTTACCTCTCCATTCTTCCTTACACCATACCTCCAAAGAATTCCCTCAGAATATTGTCATCTAGCACAGCCTTTCTCAACCTTTCATCCTCTGTCACATAATCTCTTGAGCTTTTGTTTTTTTGTTCTTCTCTTCCATTATTTCACATTCATGTGTACCTCTGGATCATATTGTGTTGAATAAAGATATCTGGAAAGAATAAACCCTTCCCAGCACAGACAACCACAAGATAACTACCATTTTCATTTGTTCCAGGCACTCCACTCTTACCAATTATCTCGCCAGTTTCATCACATCCCACCTTTGAATTCATATATCCCATTACAGCTACCTTTTTCTCCTTTTCAAAACCATTTATGCAGTCACTCAAAAATATACAGAAGTACTTCATTTCATGCTTACCTCGCACAGTCTTAATATTCACAGGTGCATATACACATACCCATGCATATTTCACGATGCCAGTCTTTCCTTTCACCTACACTATTCTTGATCCTTTCCATTCATGCTTTGTAACACCCTCCCATATTTTTAGTGATAGCATAACTGCACATCCTTCTTTCCCTCTTCCCTGATTATTTTTATTCATCCCCATCCATACCACCACTCCTACTCCCTCCCATAACTTGCATTTATCATTTTCGTTTTCACTTCATACACCTTATCCAAAGGTTTCCCCAATCCCAAGCACATCCAAATTTGACTTTTAAATTGCTCCACAAGCTCCCTCCTTTTACTCTCATGTCATCCCCTTTACCTTCAGCACCATCACCTTCAATTGTCCCATTTACTCCCCAGCATACCTGGTAGGCTCATTGCCACTCCTTAGCTTTTTGGTCCTCACCCTTGACAGGCCACTGGCAGAGGGCACCTCCATTGCAGTTTCCCATAGGCAGCAGAGCTCCCATATTGTCCAAATAACTAAAACCCCAGCACTTCTCAGGTGTTTGTTTTTATTTCAAAACTACTGTTGCCCAGATGGAGGTGGGCAATGCCTATCCCTTCTGTTCCACCCCTTGTGTGTAGTAACGAGGTCATCACAAGAAGGTGGGTTGAGACTAGGCTACTCCAGAAAACTAGAGTATCCCCTTGAAGTACTGAAATTCAAAACTTTAACCAATTTTGAACCCATAGTGCAGTAGCAGTACCTCCTGTTTTGATAGGTTATGATACTACGTCTGTGCAAAGCTAAAAATAGAAAAGAAAGATGCGTTTATCAGTATGTGGTTGATGGCGGTCAGTTGAGTGAATCATTGTGTTTTTGCAAGGTTTAATTCAGCCACTGCAGTGGTGCAGCACCTTCCAGGACCTTGAAGCTTTCCCTGCTTGTGGGAGGGTTGGCAGACTATGAAATATGTTTGAATTATTCTCTGACAGCTGTATACATTCAGCATATTTTGCAGTGAGAAGGAACATTTTTTATTATGACTTTTATCTTAAATCAAGGCCAAGGAGTTAAACAACAGTGACTACTAATGGGGTGACACCTTTGATCTGAGATTTATAAGGCAGGTCTGGATTATACCATATGTATGGTGGCTAATATATAAGTGGCGACTAGTTGATGATAAATGAATATCATCTAATATGCAAAAAGTGCTAAGAAGTATATTCACTTTATGTAATTTTGCAGATGTACCTAGTGCACCTTGGGGGACCTGTAGACATGGCTAACTTACCCCTTAATGATTATTGAAATTACCCAAAATGTCAGGATTGTCAGGCTCGAGAATTGTTTGCATTCCATGAGCAAGAGATTATGATGTTGTTATTGAGTGGTGATTGTCAGTTGGTCATTGGATGGACCTAGGACAAGATGTAGGCCCCTATCATCAATTAGTTGATTAGTTAGGAACAAGAGCCTCATACCTTACCTGAAAGTAGGGGGGTCAAGAGGTTTTTAACTTTCAGGGATCATAGAAACTCTCAAGGCCCTTGGATTACTTACCCGGGGGAATAAATATTTTGAAACTCGCATTTTTTGCTTTACTGCCCTTTCCTCTTTAGGTGGTATATAGTTTCCTTCCCAACTAGAAATCATCAGTGATTCAACTGTATTCCTCCCATTTCACACACTTATTTTTGGTGCTACTACCCACGTAAGCTAAGTCCTTCACCGTTGATTTATTAATCTCCATATCTGTTTTTACCAGGATATACAGTTTTGCTAGTATGCACTAGCCCTGGACACTCTATACTGTGCATACATCTTTGTTTTTAATTATTCTTGTTTGTTTCATATTCACAATTTTTCTATACTAATTGATGCCTTTTTTTTTTTTTTCTTTCCAGGTCTGTGTTCTAGGTTGTTCAGTTGTCAGATGTATCACCTAATGTATGTACACTGCAGTATTTTACTTACTGATATATGTAGTGTAACACTGATAGCAGACTTTCAAAATGTGAATGTGAAGTATATTTTCTTTGGCAAGGCAATATCATCATCAGTGGATAGAAAATCTTAAGGACCTTGCTCCAGAGGAGTCAGACTTTTCCCTGATTGTGCATAGATTGCAGCTTCAAATTTGCAGGAGCCCTAAGAAAGGAGTGATAGGTTGCATGAAAATATTTATATGTACAGTAGATGATTAATTATATAAACAAGTCCTTTTGAAAGGACTCATCCAGGTTTGTGACAACACCACATGCAGGGGCAAAGATATTATGGACTTTGGGAGTGAGAAATTCCTTGACAGGTTTCTATTACTTTTTGTCCACTGATGATGATAAAAACCTTGCCAGAGGTAACTTTTCACCCACAGTAAAATCAGGAGTGGTGGGAGTATGTGATAGAGTGTAAGAAAGTAAACTCTAGATTGATATGGGTAAAACTGGAAGTGGATGGAGAGAGATGGGTGATTATTGGTGCATATGCACATGGGCATGAGAAGAAAGATCATGAGAGGCAAGTGTTTTGGGAGCAGCTGAGTGAGTTTGTTAGTAGTTTTGATGCACCAGACCGGGTTATAGTGATGGGTGATTTGAATGCAAAGGTGAGTAATGTGGCAGTTGAGAGAATAATTGGTGTACATGGGGTGTTCAGTGTTGTAAATGGAAATGGTGAAGAGCTTGTAGATTTATGTGCTGAAAAAGGACTGATGATTGGGAATACCTGGTTGAAAAAGAGATATATACATAAGTTCTACGTATGTAAGTATGAGAGATGGCCAGAGAGCGTTATTGAATAACGTGTTAATTGATAGGCAAGCAAAAGAGAGACTTTTGGAAGTTAATGTGCTGAGAGGTGCAACTAGAGGAATGTCTGATCATTATCTTGTGGAGGCAAAGGTGAAGATTTGTAGAGATTTTCAGAAAAGAAGAGAGAATGTTGGGGTGAAGAGAGTGGTGAGAGTAAGTGAGCTTGGGAAGGAGACTTGTGTGAGGAAGTACCAGGACAGACTCAGTGCAGAATGGAAAAAGGTTAGAGCAAAGGACATAAGGAGAGTGGGGGAGGAATGGGATATATTTATGGAAGCAGTGATGGCTTGTGCAAAAGATGCTTGTGGCATGAGAAGCGTGGGAGGTGGGCAGATTAGAAAGGGTAGTGAGTGGTGGGATGAAGAAGTAAGATTATTAGTGAAAGAGAAGAGAGAGCCATTTGGACGATTTTTGCAGGGAAATAATGCAAATGAGTGGCAGATGTATAAAAGAAAGGCAGGAGGTCAAGAGAAAGTTGCAAGAGGTGAAAAAGAGGGCAAATGAGAGTTGGGATGAGAGAGTATCATTAAATTTTAGGGAGAAAAAAAAATGTTTTGGAAGGAGGTAAATGAAGTGCGTAAGACAAGGGAACAAATGGGAACATCAGTGAAGGGGGCTAATAGGGAGGTGATAACAAGTAGTGGTGATGTGAGGAGATGGAGTGAGTATTTTGAAGGTTTGTTGAATGTGTTTGATAGAGTGGCAGATATAGGGTGTTTTGGTCGAGGTGGTGTGCAAAATGAGAGGGTTAGGGAGAATGATTTGGTAAACAGAGAAGAGGTAGTAAAAGCTTTGCAGAAGATGAAAGCCTGCAAGGCAGCGGGTTTGGATGGTATTGCAGTGGAATTTATTGAAAAAGGGGGTTACTATATTGATGAGTGGTTGGTAAGGTTATTTAATGTATGTATGACTCATGATGAGGTGCCTGACGATTGGCAGAATGCTTCCATAGTGCTATTGTACAAAGGCAAAGGGGATAAAAGTGAGTGCTCAAATTACAGAGGTATAAGTTTGTTGAGTATTCCTGGGAAATTATATGGGAGGGTATTGATTGAGAGGGTGAGGGCATGTACAGAGCATCAGATTGTGGAAGAGCAGTGTGGTTTCAGAAGTGGTAGAGGATGTGTGGATCAGGAGTTTGCTTTGAAGAATGCATGTGAAAAATACTTAGAAAAGAAAATGTATTTGTATGTAGCATTTATGGAACTGGAGAAGGCATATGATAGGGTTGATAGAGATGCTCTGTGGAAGGTATTAAGAATATATGGTGTGGGATGCAAGTTGTTAGAAGCAGTGAAAAGTTTTTATTGAGGATGTAAGGCATGTGTATGTGTAGGAAGAGAGGAAAGTGATTGGTTCTCAGTGAATGTTGGTTTGCGGCAGGGGTGTGTGATGTCTCCATGGTTGTTTAATTTGTTTATGGATGGGGTTGTTAGGGAGGTGAATGCAAGAGTTTTGGAAAAAGGGGCAAGTATGCAGTCTGTTGTGGACGAGAGAGCATGGGAACTGAGTCGGTTGTTGTTTGCTGATGATACAGCGCTGATGGCTGATTCGGGTGAGAAACTGCAGAAGCTGGTGACTGAGTTTGGTAAAGTATGTGAAAGAAGAAAGCTGAGAGTAAATATGATTAAGAGCAAGGTTATTAGGTACAGTAGGGTTGAGGGACAAATAGGAGGTGTTTGAATGGAGAAAAACTGAAGGAAGTGAAGTGTTTTAGATATCTGGGACTAGATTTGGCAGCGGATGGAAGCATGAAAGCAGTAGTGAATCATAGGGTGGGGGAGGGGGTGAAAGTTCTGGGAGCATTGAAGAATGTGTGGAAGTAGGGAATGTTATCTTGGAAAGCAAAAATGGGTATGTTTGAAGGAATAGTGGTTCCAACAATGTTATATGGTTGCGAGGATTGGGCTATAGATAGAGTTGTGCAGAGGAGAGTGGATGTGCTGGAAATGTGATGTTTAAGGACAATATGTGGTGTGAGGTGGTTTGATTGAGTAAGTAATGAAAGGGTAAGAGAGATGTGTGGTTCAATCCATTAACAGAACGTCAACCCCGGCATACCACATCGTTCCAGTTCACTCTATTCCTTGCATGCCTTTCACCCTCTTGCATGTTCAGGCCCCGATCACTCCAAATCTTTTTCACTCCATCTTTCCACCTCCAATTTGGTCTCCCACTTCTCCTCATTCCCTCCACCTGTGACACACATATCCTCTTGGTCAATCTTTCCTCACTCATTCTCTCCATGTGACCAAACCATTTCAAAACACCTTCTTCTGCTCTCTCAACCACACTCTTTTTATTACCCCACATCTCTCTTACCCTTCCATTACTTACTCGATCGAACCACCTCGCATCACATATTGTCCTCAAACATCTCATTTCCAGCACATCCACCCTCCTCCGCACAACTCTATCTATAGGTCACACCTCATAACCATATAACATTGTTGGAGCCAATATTCCTTCACACATACCCATTTTTGCTTTCCAAGGTAACGTTCTCGACTTCCACACATTTTTCAATGCTCCCAGAACTTTTGCCCCCTCCCCCACCCTATGATTCACTTCAGCTTCCATGGTTCCATCTGCTGCCAAATCCACTCCCAGATATCTAAAACACCTCTTCCTCCAGTTTTTCTCCATTCAAACTTACCTCCCAGTTGACTTGACCCTCAACCCTACTGTACGTAATAACCTTGCTCTTGTTCACAACTACTCTCAGCTTTCTTCTTTCACACACTTTACCAAACTCAGTCACCAGCTTCTGCAGTTTCTCACCCGAATCAGCCACCAGCGCTGTATCATCAGCGAACAACAACTGACTCACTTCCCAAGCTCTCTCATCCACAACAGACTGCATACTTGCCCCTCTTTCCAAAACTCTTGCATTCACCTCCGTAACGACCCCATCCATAAACAAATTAACCATGGAGACATCACGCACCCCTGCCGCAAACCAACATTCACTGAGAACCAATTACTTTCCTTTCTTCCTACACATACACATGCCTTACATCCTCGATAAAAACTTTTCACTGCTTCTAACAACTTGCCTCCGACACCATATATTCTTAATACCATCCACAGAGCATCTCTATCAACCCTATCATATGTCTTCTCCAGATCCATAAATGCTACATACAGATCCATTTGCTTTTCTAAGTATTTCTCACATACAGTCTTCAAAGGAAACACTTTATCCACACATCTTCTACCACTTCTGAAACCACACTGCTCTTCCCCAATCTGATATGCTGTACAAGCCTTCACCCTCTCAATCAACACCCTCCCATATAATTTCCCAGGAATACTCAACAGACTTATACCCCTGTAATTTGAGCACTCACATTTATCCCCTTTGCCTTTGTACAATGGCACTATGCAAGCATTTCGCCAATCGTCAGGCACCTCACCATGAGTCATACATACATTAAATAACCTTACCAACCAGTCAACAATACAGTTTTCCCCTTTTTTTAATAAGTTCCACTGCAATACCATCCACACCAGCTGCCTTACAAGTTTTCATCTTGTGGAAAGCTTTTACTACCTCTCCTCTGTTTACCAAATCATTCTCCCTAACCCTGTCACTTTGCACATCACCTCGAACAAAACACCCCATATCTGCCACTCTATCATCAAACACATTCAACAAACCTTCAAAATACTCTCTCCTCCTCACATCACCACTACTTATTACCTCTCCATTAGCCCCCTTCACTGATGTTCCCATTTGTTCCCTTGTTTTATGCACTTTATTTACCTTCTTCCAAAACATCTTTTTATTCTCTCTAAAATTTAATGATACTCTCTCACCCTAACTTTCATTTGCCCTCTTTTTCACCTCTTGCAACTTTCTCTTGACCTCCTACCTCTTTCTTTTATACATCTTCCAGTCATTTGCATTATTTCCTTGCAAAAATCGTCCAAATGCCTCTCTCTTCTCTTTCACTAACAATCTTACTCCTTCATCCCACCACTCCCTACCTTTTCTAATCTGCCCACGTCCCACGCTTCTCATGCCACAAGCATCTTTTGCGCAAGCCATCACTGCTTCCCTTAATACACCCTATTCCTTCCCCACTCCCCTTACGTTCTTTGTTCTCAGCTTTTTCCATCCTGTACTCAGTCTCTCATAGTACTTCCTCTCACAAGTCTCCTTCCCAAGCTCACTTACTCTCACCACTCTCTTCTCCGTAACATTCTCTCTTCTGAAAACCTCTACAAATCTTCACCTTCGTCTCCACAAGATATTGATCAGACATCCCTCCAGTTGCACCTCTCAGTACATTAACATCCAAGTCTCTCTTTCTTGCACCTATCAATTGACACATAATCCAGTAACACTCTCTGGCCATCTCTCCTACTTACATATGTATACTTATGTATATCTCTCTTTTTAAACCAGGTATTCCCAATCACCAGTCATTTTTCAGTTCATAAATCTAGAAGCTCTTCACCATATTCATTTACAACACTGAACACCCCATGTATACCAATTATTCCCTCAACTGCCACATTACTCACCTTTGCATTCAAATCACCCATCACTATAACCCGGTCTGGTGCATCAAAACTACTAACACACACACTCAGCTGCTCCCAAAACACTTGCCTCCCTTGATCTTTCCTCTCATGCCTAAGTGCGTATGCAGCAATAATCACCCATCTCTCTCCATCCACTTTCACTTTTACCCATATCAATCAAGAGTTTACCTTCTTACACTGTATCACATACTCACACCACTCCTTTTTCAGGAGTAGTGCTACACCTTTCCTTGCTCTTGTCCTCTCACTAACCATTGACTTTACTCCCAAGACATTCCCAAACCACTCTTACCCTTTACCCTTAAGCTTCATTTCATTGAGCCAAAAGATCCAGGTGCCTTTCCTCAAACATACTACCTATCTCTCTTTTTTTCTCATCTTGGTTACATCCACACAAATTTAGACACCCCAATCTGAGCCTTCGAGGAGGATGAGCACTCCCCGTGTGACTCCTTCTTATGTTTCCCCATTTAGAAAGTTGAAATACAAGGGAGGGAGGGTTTCTAGCCCCCCACTCCTGTCCCCTTTAGTCGCCTTCTACGACACGTGAGGAATGTGTGGGAAGTATTCTTTCTCCCATATATATATATATATATATATATAAACATTTAAACATTTACTTCCCCTTTAAAAAAAGTTCTGGGGAAGTCTGTCTCGATACACTGCGGGAAACTCTACCACCTGGCGGGGTTTGTGTTGCAAAAAAGATAATAAAAAAAAATATATATATTTATATATATATATATATATATATATATATATATATATATATATATATATATTTTTTTTTTTTTTTTTTGCTTTGTCGCTGTCTCCCACGTTTGCGAGGTAGCGCAAGGAAACAGACGAAAGAAATGGCCCCACCCACCCCCATACACATGTATATACATACGTCCACACACGCAAATATACATACCTACACAGCTTTCCATGGTTTACCCCAGACGCTTCACATGCCCTGATTCAATCCACTGACAGCACTTCAACCCCGGTATACCACATTGATCCAATTCACTCTATTCCTTGCCCTCCTTTCACCCTCCTGCATGTTCAGGCCCCTATCACACAAAATCTTTTTCACTCCATCTTTCCACCTCCAATTTGGTCTCCCACTTCTCCTCGTTCCCTCCACCTCTGACACATATATCCTCTTGGTCAATCTTTCCTCACTCATTCTCTCCATGTGCCCAAGCCATTTCAAAACACCCTCTTCTGCTCTCTCAACCACGCTCTTTTTATTTCCACACATCTCTCTTACCCTTACGTTACTTACTTGATCAAACCACCTCACACCACACATTGTCCTCAAACATCTCATTTCCAGCACATCCATCCTCCTGCGCACAACTCTATCCATAGCCCATGCCTCGCAACCATACAACATTGTTGGAACCACTATTCCTTCAAACATATCCATTTTTGCTTTCTGAGATAATGTTCTCGACTTCCACACATTCTTCAAGGCTCCCAGGATTTTCGCCCCCTCCCCCACCCTATGATTCACTTCCACTTCCATGGTTCCATCCGCTGCCAGATCCACTCCCAGATATCTAAAACACTTTACTTCCTCCAGTTTTTCTCCATTCAAACTTACCTCCCAATTGACTTGACCCTCAACCTTACTGTACCTAATAACCTTGCTCTTATTTACATTTACTCTTAACTTTCTTCTTTCACACACTTTACCAAACTCAGTCACCAGCTTCTGCAGTTTCTCACATGAATCAGTCACCAGCGCTGTATCATCAGCGAACAACAACTGACTCGCTTCCCAAGCTCTCTCATCCACAACAGACTTCATTTTTGCCCCTCTTTCCAAAACTCTTGCATTCACCTCCCTAACAACCCCATCCATAAACAAATTAAACAACCATGGAGACATCACACACCCCTGCTGCAAACCTACATTCACTGAGAACCTATCACTTTCCTATATATATATATATATATATATATATATATATATATATATATATATATATATATATATATATATGGAGAGGATATTCACTGTATGTATGGCTCATGGTAAAGTGCCTGAGGATTGGAGGAATGCATGCATAGTGCCATTGTACAAGAGCAAAGGGGATAAGGGTGAGTGTTCAGATTGCAGAGGTATAAGTTTGTTGATTATTCCTGGGAAATTTAATGGGAGGGTATTGATTGAGAGGGTGAAGGCTTGTACAGAGCATCAGATTGGGGAAGAGCAGTATGGTTTCACAAGTGGTAGAGGATGTGTGGATAAAGTGTTTGCTTTGAAAAATGTATGTGAGAAATACTTAGAAAAACAAAAGGATTTGTATGTAGCATTTATGGATCTGGAGAAGGCATATGATAGAGTTGATAGAGGTGCTCTGTGGAAGTTAAGAGTATATGGTATTGGAGGCAAGTTGCGAGGAGTGAAAAGTTTTTATCGAGGATTTAAGGCATGTGTACGGGTAGGAAGAAAGTGATTGGTTCTCAGTGAATGTCGGTTTGCGGCAGGGGTGCGTGATGTCTCCATGGTTGTTTAATTTGTTTATGGATGGGGTTGTTAGGGAGGTGAATGCAAGAGTTTTGGAAAGAGGGGCAAGTATGCAGTCTGTTGTGGATGAGAGTGCTTGGGAAGTGAGTCAATTGTTGTTCGCTGATGATACAGCGCTGGTGGCTGATTAATGTGAGAAACTGCAGAAGCTGGTGACTGAGTTTGATAGTGTGTGAAAGAAGAAAGTTGAGAGTAAATGTGAATAAGAGCAAGGTTATTAGGTACAGTTGGGTTGAGGGTCAAGTCAATTGGGAGGTAAGTTTGAATGGAGAAAACTGGAGGAAGTGAAGTGTTTTAGATATCTGGGTGCAGATTTGGCAGTGGATGGAACCATGGAAGTTGAAGTGAATCATAGGGTGGGGGAGGGTGTGAAAATTCTGGGAGCCTTGAAGAATGAGTGGAAGTCGAGAACATTATCTCGGAAAGCAAAAATGGGTATGTTTGAAGGAATAGTGGTTCCAACAGTGTTGTATGGTTGCGAGGCATGGGCTATAGATAGAGTTGTGCGCAGGAGGGTGGATGTGCTGGAAATGAGATGTTTGAGGACAATATGTGGTGTGAGGTGGTTTGATCGAGTAAGTAATAGTAGGGTAAGAGAGATGTGTGGAATTAAGAAGAGCGTGGTTGAGAGAGCAGAAGAGGGTGTTTTAAATGGTTTGGTCACACGGAGAGAATGAGTGAGGAAAGATTGACCAAGAGGATATATGTGTCGGAGGTGGACATAACGAGGAGAAGTGGGAGACCAAATTGGAGGTGGAAAGATGGAGTGAAAAAGATTTTGAGTGATTGGGGCCTGAACATGCAGGAGGGTGAAAGGCGTGCAAGGAATAGCGTGAATTAGAATGATGTGGTATACCAGGGTCGACGTGCTGTCAATGGAATTGAACCAGGGCATGAGAAGCGTCTGGGGTAAACCATGGAAAGTTGTGTGGGGCCTGGATGTGGACAGGAAGCTGTGGTTTCGGTGCATTATTACATGACAGCTAGAGACTGAGTGTGAACGAATGTGGCCTTTGTTGTCTTTTCCTAGCGCAATTTTGCATACATGAGGGGGGAGGGGGTTGTTATTTTATGTGTGGCGAGGTGGCGATGGGAATGAATAAAGGTAGACAGTATGAATTATGTACATGTGTACATATGTATATGTCTGTGTGTGTATATATATGTATACTGTGAGATGTATAGGTATGTATATGTGTGTGTGTAGACTTGTATGTATATACATGTGTATGTGGGTGGGTTGGGCCTTTCATTTGTCTATTTCCTTGTGCTACCTCGCTAACGTGGGAGACAGCGACAAAGCAAAATAAATATAAATGAATAAATAAATATATATATAGAAGGGTGGATGTGTTGGAATTGAGATGTTTGAGGACAGTATGTGGTGTGAGGTGGATTGATTGAGTAAGTAATGAAAGGGTAAGAGAGATGTGTGGTAATAAAAAGAGTGTGGTTGAGAGAGCAGAAGAGGGTGTATTGAAATGGTTTGGTCACATGGAGAGAATGAGTAAGGAAAGATTGAAAAAGAGGATATATGGGTCAGAGGTGGAGGGAATGAGGAGAAATGGGAGACCAAATTGGAGGTGGGAGGATAGAGTGGAAAAGATTTTGAGCTATCGGGGCCTGAACATACAGGAGGGTGAAAGGTATGCAAGGAATGGAGCAAATTGGAATGATGTGTTATACCGAGGTCGATGTGCTGTCAGTAGATTGAACCAGGGCATATGAAGTGTCTGCGGTAAACCATGGAAAGTTTTGTAGAGCCTGAATGTGGAAAGGGAGCTGTGGTTTTAGTGCATTACACATGACAGCTAGAGACTGAGTGAGAACAAATGTGGCCTTTATTGTCTTTTCCTAGTGCTACCTCATGCACGCGCTGGGGGAGGGGGGTTCCATTTCATGCATGGTGGGGTGGCGATGGGATTGGATGAAGTTAGCATGTATGAATATGTACATGTGTATATATATGTATATGTCCATGTATATATATGTATGTATGTATACGTTGAAATTTATAGGTATGTATATGTGCGTGTGTGGGCGTTTATGTATATATATGTGTATGTGGGTGGGTTGGGCTATTCTTTCATCTGTGTCCTTGCGCTACCTGGCTAACACGGAAGACAGCAACAAAGTATAGTAGGGGATAGGGAAGAAAGAATACTTCCCACGCATTCCTCACGTGTCGTAGAAGGCGACTAAAGGGGATGGGAGCGGGGGACTAGAAACCCTCCCCTCCTTGTATTTTAACTTTCTAAAAGGGGAAACAGAAGAAGGAGTCACGCAGGGAGTGCTCATCCTCCTCGAAGGCTCAGATTGGGGTGTCTAAATGTGTGTGGATGTAACCAAGATGAGAAAAAAGGAGAGATAGGTAGTGTGTTTGAAGAAAGGAACCTGGATGTTTTGGCTCTGAGTGAAACGAAGCTCAAGGGTAAAGGGGAAGAGTGGTTTGGGAATGTCTTGGGAGTAAAGTCAGGGGTTAGTGAGAGGACAAGAGCAAGGGAAGGAGTAGCACTACTCCCGAAACAGGAGTGGAGGGAGTATGTGACAGAGTGTAAGAAATTAAATTCTAGATTGATATGGGTAAAACTGAAAGTTGATGGAGAGAGATGAGTGATTATTGGTGCATATGCACCTGGGCATGAGAAGAAAGATCATGAGGCAAGTGTTTTGGGAGCAGCTGAATGAGTGTGTTAGTGCTTTTGATGCACAAGACCGGGTTTTAGTGATGGGTGATTTGAATGCAAAGGTAAGTAATGTGGCAGTTGAGGGAATAATTGGTATACATGGGGTGTTCAGTGTTGTAAATGGAAATGAACAGCTTGTAGATTTATGTGCTGAAAAAGGACTGGTGATTGGGGATACCTGGTGTAAAAAGCGAGATATACATAAGTGTACGTATGTAAGTAGGAGAGATGGCCTGAGAGCGTTATTGGATTACGTGTTGACAGGTGTGCGAAAGAGAGAATTTTGGATATTAATGTGCTGAGAGGTGCAACTGGAGGGATGTCTGATCATTATCTTGTGGAGGCAAAGGTGAAGATTTGTAGGGGTTTTCAGAAAAGAAGAGAGAATGTTGGGGTGAAGAGAGTGGTGAGAGTAAGTGAGCTTGGGAAGGAGACTTGTGTGAGGAAGTACCAGGAGAGACTGAGTACAGAATGGAAAAAGGTGAGAACAAAGGAGGTAAGGGGAGTGGGGGAGGAATGGGATGTATTTAGGGAAGCAGTGATGGCTTGCGCAAAAGATGCTTGTGGCATGGGAAGCGTGGGAGGTGGGTTGATTAGAAAGGGTAGTGAGTGGTGGGATGAAGAAGTAAGATTATTAGTGAAAGAGAAGAGAGAGGCATTTGGATGATTTTTGCAGGGAAAAAATGCAAATGAGTGGGAGATGTATAAAAGAAAGAGGCAGGAGGTCAAGAGAAAGGTGCAAGAGGTGAAAAAGAGGGCAAATGAGAGTTGGGGTGAGAGAGTATCATTAAATTTTAGGGAGAATAAAAAGATGCTTTGGAAGGAGGTAAATAAAGTGCATAAGACAAGGGAGCAAATGGGAACTTCAGTGAAGGAGGCTAATGGGGAGGTGATAACAAGTAGTGGTGATGTGAGAAGGAGATGGAGTGAGTATTTTGAAGGTTTGTTGAATGTGTTTGATGATAGAGAGGCAGATATAGGGCGTTTTGGTCGAGTTGGTGTGCAAAGTGAGAGGGTTAGGGAAAATGATTTGGTAAACATAGAAGAGGTAGTAAAAGCTTTGCAGAAGATGAAAGCTGGCAAGGCAGCAGGTTTGGATGTATTGCAGTGGAATTTATCAAAAAAGGGGGTGACTGTATTGTTGACTGGTTGGTAAGGTTATTTAATGTATGTATGATTCATGGTGAGGTGCCTGAGGATTGGTGGAATACTTGTATAGTGGCATTGTACAAAGGCAAAGGGGATAAAAGTGAGTGCTCAAATTACAGAGGTATAAGTTTGTTGAGTATTCCAGGGAAATTATAAGGGAGGGTATTGATTGAGAGGGTGAAGGCATGTACAGAGCATCAGATTGTGGAAGAGCAGTGTGGTTTCAGAAGTGGTAGAGGATATGTGGGTCAGGTGTTAGCTTTGAAGAATGTATGTGAGAAATACTTAGAAAAGCAAATAAATTTGTATGTAGCATTTATGGATTTGGAGAAGGCATATGATAGAGTTGATAGAGATGCTCTGTGGAAGGTATTAAAAATATATGGTGTGGGAGGCAAGTTGTTAGAAGCAGTGAAAAGTTTTTATCGAGGATGTAAGGCATGTGTACGTGAAGAAAGAGAGGAAAGTGATTGGTTCTCAGTGAATGTAGGTTTGCAGCAGGAGTGTGTGATGTCTCCATGGTTGTTTAATTTGTTTATGGATGGGGTTGTTAGGGAAAGTTTTGGAAAGAGGGGCAAGTATGCAGTCTGTTGTGGATGAGAGAGCTTGGGAAGTGAGTCAGTTGTTGTTCGCTGATGATACAGCGCTGGTGGCTGATTCATGTGGGAAACTGCAGAAGATGGTGACTGAGTTTGGTAAAGTGTGTGAAAGGAGAAAGTTTAGAGTAGATGTGAATAAGAGCAAGGTTATTAGGTACAGTAGGGTTGAGGGTCAAGTCAACTGGGAGGTAAGTTTGAATGGAGAAAAACTGGAGGAAGTAAAGTGTTTTAGATATCTGGGAGTGGATCTGGAAGCAGATGGAACCATGGAAGCGGAAGTGAATCATAGGGTGGGGGAGGGGGCGAAAATTCTGGGAGCCTTGAAGAATGTTTGTAAGTCGAGGACATTATCTCGGAAAGCAAAAATGGGTATGTTTGAAGGAATAGTGGTTCCAACAATGTTGTATGGTTACAAGGCATGGGCTGTGGATAGAGTTGTGCGCAGGAGGATGGATGTGCTGGAAATGAGATGTTTGAGGACAATATGTGGTGTGAGGTGGTTTGATCGAGTAAGTAATGTAAGGGTAAGATGTGTGGAAATAAAGAGTGTGGTTGAGAGAGCAGAAGAGGGTGTTTTGAAATGGTTTGGTCACGTGAAGAGAATGAGTGAGGAAAGAGTGAACAAGAGGATATATGTGTCAGAGGTGGAGGGAATGAGGAGAAGTGGGAGACCAAATTGGAGTTGGAAAGATGGAGTGAAAAAGATTTTGAGTGATCGGGGCCTGAACATGCAGGAAGGTGAAAGGCGTGCAAGGAATAGAGTGAATTGGAACGATGTGGTATACTGGGGTCGACGTGTTGTCAATGGGTTGAACCAGGGCATGTGAAGCGTCTGGGGTAAACCATGGAAAGTTCTGTGGGGCCTGGATGTGGACAGGGAGCTGTGGTTTCAGTGCATTATTACATGACAGCTAGAGACTGTGTGTGAACGAATGTGGCCTTTGTTGTCTTTTCCTAGCGCTATTTCACACACATGAGGGGGGAGGGGGTTGTTATTTCATGTGTGGCGGGGTGGCGATGGGAATGAATAAAGGTAAACAGTATGAATTATGTACATGTGTATATATGTATATGTCTGTGTGTATATATATGTATACATTGAGATGTATAGGTATGTATATTTGTGTGTGTGGACGTGTATGTATATATATATGTATGTGTGTTGGTTGGGCCATTCTTTCGTCTGTTTCCTTGCGCTACCTAGCTAATGCGGGAGACAGCGACAAAGCAAAATAAATGAAATAAATAAATGTGTGTGTGTGGCAGTTGAGGGTATAAATGGTTCACATGGGGTACTCAGTGTTATGAATGGAAATGTTGAAGAGGTTGTGTAGTTGTGAGCTGAAAAAATAGATTGGTGATTGTCATTACCTGGTTTAGAATGAGATATATAAAGAAGTGTAGGCTTGTGAGCAGGAGAGATCGTCAGCAGACATTATTAGATTACAGATCAGTTGACAGATATCTAAAAGAGACTTTTTGATGTAAATGTGCTGAAAGGGGTAGCTGGTTGGATCTCTGATCACTATCTTGTGAGGTGAAGGTGAAGATTTGTAAATTTAAAAAAAAAAAACTATGTTGGGGAAGAGAGTGATGAGAGTAAGTGAGCTTGGAAAGGAGAATTGTGTGTAGAAATACTAGCAGAAATTGAGCGTAGAATGGCAGAAGATGAGATCAAATGAAGGGAGCGGATTGGATGAGGAATGGGAGATATTTAGGGAGGCAGTGATGGCATGTGCAAGAGATGCATGTGGCATGCAAAAGGTGGAAGGTTGGCAGATTAGAAAGGGTAGGGAGTGGTGAGATGAAGTAAAGTTGCTGGTGAAAAAGTGAAGAGAGGTGTATGGGTTGTATTTACTGGGAAAGAGTGCAGATGATTAGATGTATAAGAGAAAGTGGCAGGAGGTCAAGAGGAAGGTGCATGGGTTAAAAAAAGAGGGCAAATGAGTTGTGGCAAGGTAGTATCATTAGACTTTAGAGAGAATGAAAAGATGGTTTGGAAGGATATAAATAATGTGCAAAAGACAGGAGAACAAATGGGAACATTGGTGAAGGGGGCTAAAGGGGAAGTGATAACAGGTAGTAATGAAGTGAGGAGGAGTTGGAGGGAGTATTATGAAGGATTGTTGAATGTGTCTGATAGAGTGGCAGATGTAGGGTGTTTTAGTTGGGATGGTATGCAAAGTGAGAGAGTCATGGAGAATGGTTTGGTAAAGAGGGAAAAGGTGATGAAAGGCTTATGGAGGATAAAATGCAGCAAGTCAGCAGGAGTGCCTCTGTATAAAGGCACTGGGGATAAAGGTGAGAGTCCAAACTACAGAGGTATAAGTTTGTTGAGTATACTGGGCGAGTTGTATAGGAGGGTATTGATTGAGAGGGTAAAGGCATGCACAGAGCATCAGATTGTGGAGGAGCAGTTTAGTTTAAGTAGTGTTAGAGGATGTGTGGATCAGGTGCTTGCTTTGAAGAATGTATGTGAGAAATAATAAGAAAATTTGTATGTGGCATTTGTGGATCTGGAGAAAGCATATGATGGGGTTAATTGAGATGCTTTGTGGAAGATGTAGAAGGCAAAGTGCTGGAAGCAATGACAAGTTTCTATCAGGTGTAAGGTGTGTGTAAGATTATGAAGAGAGTGAAGGTTGGTCTGCTGCAGGAGTGTACGATGTCACCTTGGTTGTTTAATTTGTTTATGGATGGGATGATGAGGGAGGTAAATGCAAGAGTGTGGGAGAGAGGGTTGAATGTGCAGTCTGTTAGGGATGAGAGGGTCTGGGAAGCGAGTCAGTTGTTGCTCGCTGGTGATACATCACTGGTGACTGATTCGAGTGAGAAATTAGAAGTTAGTGTCTGAGTTTGGAAGTGTATGAAAGGAGAAGGTTTAGAGTAAATGTGAGTAAAGCTAGGTTATTAGGTTCAGCAGGGTTGAGTGGATGTAAGTATGAATGGAGAAAAATTAGAGGAATTGGAAGTGTTTTAGATATCTGAGAGTGGACTTGGCAGTGAATGGAACTGTGTAAGCGGAAGTGAGTCATAGGGTAGGGGCAGGGGGGGCCAAGGTTATGGGAGCGATGAAGAATGTGTGGAAAGAGAATGTTATCTGGGAGGGCAAAAATGGGTATGTTTGTAGGCATGAGCTATAGATGGGTTGTGTGAAGGGTGGATGTTTTGGAAATGTTTGAGGACAGTATGTGGTGTGAGGTGGTTTGATCAAGTAAGTAATGAAAGGGTGAGAGAAAGGTGTGGAAATTAAAAGAATGTAGTTGATGGAGCAGAAGAGGGTATGTTGAAATGGTTTGCACATATGGAGAGAATGAGTGAGGAAAGGTTGACAAAGAGGATATATGTGTCTGAAGTAGAGGGGACAAGGAGAAATGGGAGACCAAATTGGAGATGGAAGGATGGAATGAAAAAAGATTTTTAGTGACTGGGGCCTAAACATGCAAAGGGTGAAAGGTGTGCACAAAATAGAATGAACTGGAATGCTGGGTATACTGGGGTCAACCTGCCATCAATGGACTGAACCAAGGCATGTGAAACACCCTGAGTAAACCATTGAAAGGTCTTTGGGGCCCAGATATGGATATGGAGCTGTGGTTTTGGAGCATAACACATGGCAGCCAGGGAATTAGTGTGAGCAGATGTCATTTTTTTCCCAGTGATGTAGGGACCAGCAATCGGGTGTGGGGGAAGAGAAGAGAATGTGTGTGCTATCTTTTTTTTTTCATTCATGGATTTATGCTCTTTCTGCAGGGCAGGGTAGCATCGGGAATGGATGAAGGGGGGGCGAAGTTATGAATGTGTACAAGTGTATGTATGTATATGTGTATATATATATATATATATATATATATATATATATATATATATATATATATATATATATATATATATACATACAAAGGCAAAGGGGATAAGAGTGAGTGCTCAAATAACAGAGGTATAAGTTGAGTATTCCTGGTAAATTATATGGGAGGGTATTGATTGAGAGGGTGAAGGCATGTACAGAGCATCAGATTGGGGAAGAGCAGTGTGGTTTCAGAAGTGGTAGAGGATGTGTGGATCAGGTGTTTGCTTTGAAGAATGTATATAAAAGCAAATAAATTTGTATGTAGCATTTATGGATCTGGAGAAGGCATATGATAGAGTTGATAGAGATGCTCTGTGGAAGGTATTAAGAATATATGGTGTGGGAGGCAAGTTGTTAGAAGCAGTGAAAAGTTTTTATCGAGGATGTAAGGCATGTGTACGTGTAGGAAGAGAGGAAAGTGATTGGTTCTCAGTGAATGTAGGTTTGCAGCAGGGGTGTGTGATGTCTCCATGGTTGTTTAATTTGTTTATGGATGGGGTTGTTAGGGAGGTGAATGCAAGAGTTTTGGAAAGAGGGGCAAGTATGAAGTCTGTTGTGGATGAGAGAGCTTGGGAAGTGAGTCAGTTGTTGTTCGCTGATGATACAGCGCTGGTGGCTGATTCATGTGAGAAACTGCAGAAGCTGGTGACTGAGTTTGATAAAGTGTGTGAAAGAAGAAAGTTAAGAGTAAATGTGAATAAGAGCAAGGTTATTACGCACAGTAGGGTTGAGGGTCAAGTCAATTGGGAGGTAAGTTTGAATGGAGAAAAACTGGAGGAACTAAAGTGTTTTAGATATCTGGGAGTGGATCTGGCAGCGGATGGAACCATGGAAGCGGAAGTGAATCATAGGGTGGGGGAGGGGGCGAAAATCTTGGGAGCCTTGGAGAATGTGTGGAAGTTGAGAACATTATCTCGGAAAGCAAAAATGGGTATGTTTGAAGGAATAGTGGTTCCAACAATGTTGTATGGTTGCGAGGCGTGGGCTATGGATAGAGTTGTGCGCAGGAGAGTGGATGTGCTGGAAATGAGATGTTTGAGGACAATGTGTGGTGTGAGGTGGTTTGATCGAGTGAGTAATGAAAGGGTAAGAGAGATGTGTGGAAATAAAAAGAGCGTGGTTGAGAGAGCAGAAGAGGGTGTTTTGAAGTGGTTTGGGCACATGGAGAGAATGAGTGAGGAAAGATTGACCAAGAGGATATATGTGTCGGAGGTGGAGGGAACGAGGAGAAGTGGGAGACCAAATTGGAGGTGGAAAGATGGAGTGAAAAAGATTCTGAGTGATCGGGGCCTGAACATGCAGGAGGGTGAAAGGTGGGCAAGGAATAGAGTGAATTGGATCGATGTGGTATACCGGGGTTGACGTGCTGTCAGTGGATTGAATCGGGGCATGTGAAGCGTCTGGGGTAAACCATGGAAAGTTGTGTGGGGCCTGGATGTGGAAAGGGAGCTGTGGTTTCGGGCATTATTGCACGACAGCTAGAGACTGAGTGTGAATGAATGGGGCCTTTGTTGTCTTTTCCTAGCGCTACCTCGCACACATGAGGGGGGAGGGGGATGGTATTCCATGTGTGGCGAGGTGGCAATGGGTATGAATAAAGGCAGACAGTGTGAATTGTGTGCATAGGTATATATGTATGTGTCTGTGTGTGTATATATATGTGTACATTGAGATGTATAGGTATGTATATTTGCGTGTGTGGACTTGTATGTATATACATGTGTATAGGGGTGGGTTGGGCCATTTCTTTCGTCTGTTTCCTTGCGCTACCTCGTAAACGCGGGAGACAGCGACAAAGCAAAATAATAAAATAAATATATATATATATATTCATTTCTTTATTTTTTCTCCATTCAAACTTACCTCCCAATTGACTTGACCCTCAACCCTACTGTACCTAATATCCTTGCTCTTAATCACATTTACTCTTAACTTTCCTCTTTCACACACTTTACCAAACTCAGTCACCAGCTTCTGCAGTTTCTCACATGACTCAGCCACCAGCGCTGTATCATCAGCGAACAACAACTGACTCACTTCCCAAGCTCTCTCCTCCCCAACAGACTTCATACTTGCACCTCTTTCCAAAACTCTTGCATTCACCTCCCTAACAACCCCATCCATAAACAAATTAAACAACCATGGAGACATCACACACCCCTTCCGCAAACCTACATTCACTGAGAACCAATCACTTTTCTCTCTTCCTACACATACACATACCTTACACCCTCGATAAAAACTTTTCACTGCTTCTAACAACTTGCCTTCCACACCATATATTCTTAATACCTTCCACAGAGCATCTCTATCAACTCTATCATATGCCTTCTCCAGATCCATAAATGCTACATACAAATCCATTTGCTTTTCTAAGTATTTCTCACATACATTCTTCAAAGCAAACACCTGATCCACACATCCTCTACCACTTCTGGAACCACACTGCTCTTCCCCAATCTGATGCTCTGTACATGCCTTCACCCTCTCAATCAATACCCTCCCATATAATTTACCAGGAATACTCAAACTTATACCTCTGTAATTTGAGCACTCACTCTTATCCCCTTTGCCTTTGTACAATGGCACTAGCATGCATTCCGCCAATCCTCAGGCACCTCACCATGAGTCATACATACATTAAATAACCTTACCAACCAGTCAACAATACAGTCACCCCCTTTTTTTTAATAGATTCCACTGCAATACCATCCAAACCTGCTGCCTTGCCAGGTTTCATCTTCCACTAAGCTTTTACTACCTTTTCTTTGTTTACCAAACCATTTTCCCTAACCCTCTCACTTTGCACACCACCTCGACCAAAACACCCTATATCTGCCACTCTATCATCAAACACATTCAACAAACCTTCAAAATACTCACTCCATCTTCTCACATCACCACTACTTGTTATTACCTCCCCATTAGCGCCTTTCATTGAAGTTCCCATTTGCTCCCTTGTCTTACGCACTTTATTTACCTCCTTCCAGAACATCTTTTTATTCTCCCCAAAACTTAATGATACTCTCTCACCCCAACTCTCATTTGCCCTCTTTTTCACCTCTTGCACCTTTCTCTTGACCTCCCGTCTCTTTCTTTTATACATCTCCCACTCAATAGCATTTTTTCCCTGCAAAAATCGTCCAAATGCCTCTCTCTTCTCTTTCACTAGTAATCTTACTTCTTCATCCCACCACTCACTACCCTTTCTAATGAACCCACCTCCCACGCATCTTTTGCACAATCCATCACTGCTCCCCTAAATACAGCCCTTCCTCCCCCACTCCCCTTACTTCCATTGTTCTCACCTTTTTCCATTCTGTACTCAGTCTCTCCTGGTACTTCCTTCGCACAAGTCTCCTTCCCAAGCTCACTTACTCTCACCACCCTCTTCACCCCAACATTCAATCTTCTTTTCTGAAAATCTCTACAAATCTTCGCCTTTGCCTCCACAAGATAATGATCAGACATCCCTCCAGTTGCACCTCTCAGCACATTAACATCCAAAAGTCTCTCTTTCGCGCGCCTCTCAATTAACACGTAATCCAATAACGCTCTCTGGCCATCTCTCCTACTTACATATGTATACATATATATATCTCGCTTTTTAAACCAGGTATTCCCAATCACCAGTCCTTTTTCAGCACATAAATCTACAAGCTCTTCACCATTTCCATTTACAACACTGAACACCCCATGTATACCAATTATTCCCTCAACTGCCACATTACTCACCTTTGCATTCAAATCACCCATCACTATGACCCGGTCTTGTGCATCAAAACCACTAACACACTCATTCAGCTGCTCCCAAAACACTTGCCTCTCATGATCTTTCTTCTCATGCCCAGGTGCATATGCACCAATAATCACCCATCTCTCTCCATCAACTTTCAGTTTTACCCATATTAATCGAGAATTTACTTTCTTACATTCTATCACATACTCCCACAACTCCTGTTTCAGGAGTACTGCTACTCCTTCCCTTGCTCTTGTCCTCTCACTAACCCCTGACTTTACTCCCCAGACATTCCCAAACCACTCTTCCCCTTTACCCTTGAGCTTCGTTTCACTCAGAGCCAAAACATCCAGGTTCCTTTCCTCAAACATAATACCTATCTCTCCTTTCTTCACATCTTGGTTACATCCACACACATTTAGACACCCCAATCTGAGTCTACGAGGAGGATGAGCACTCCCCGCATGACTCCTTCTCTTTCCCATTTTTAGAAAGTTAAAATACAAGGAGGGGAGGATTTCTGGCCCCCCGCTCCTGTCCCCTCTAGTCGCCTTCTACGACATGTGAGGAATGTGTGGGAAGTATTCTTTCACCCCTATCCCCAGGGATAATATATATGTGTGTATATATATATATATATATATATATATATATATATATATATATATATATATATATATATATGTAGATGTATAAAAGAAAGAGACAGGAGGTCAAGAGAAAGGTGCAAGAGGTGAAAAAAAGGGCAAATGAGAGTTGGGGTGAGAGAGTATCATTAAATTTTAGGGAGAATAAAAAGATGTTCTGGAAGGAGGTAAATAAAGTGCGTAAGACAAGGGAGCAAATGGGAACTTCAGTGAAGGGCGCAAATGGGGAGGTGATAACAAGTAGTGGTGATGTGAGAAGGAGATGGAGTGAGTATTTTGAAGGTTTGTTGAATGTGTTTGATGATAGAGTGGCAGATATAGGGTGTTTTGGTCGAGGTGGTGTGCAAAGTGAGAGGGTTAGGGAAAATGATTTGGTAAACAGAGAAGAGGTAGTAAAAGCTTTGCGGAAGATGAAAGCCGGCAAGGCAGCAGGTTTGGATGGTATTGCAGTGGAATTTATTAAAAAAGGGGGTGACTGTATTGTTGACTGGTTGGTAAGGTTATTTAATGTATGTATGACTCATGGTGAGATGCCTGAGGATTGGCGGAATGCGTGCATAGTGCCATTGTACAAAGGCAAAGGGGATAAGAGTGAGTGCTCAAATTACCGAGGTATAAGTTTGTTGAGTATTCCTGGTAAATTATATGGGAGGGTATTGATTGAGAGGGTGAAGGCATGTACAGAGCATCAGATTGGGGAAGAGCAGTGTGGTTTCAGAAGTGGTAGAGGATGTGTGGATCAGGTGTTTGCTTTGAAGAATGTATGTGAGAAATACTTAGAAAAGCAAATGGATTTGTATGTAGCATTTATGGATCTGGAGAAGGCATATGATAGAGTTGATAGAGATGCTCTGTGGAAGGTATTAAGAATATATGGTGTGGGAGGAAAGTTGTTAGAAGCAGTGAAAAGTTTTTATCGAGGATGTAAGGCATGTGTACGTGTAGGAAGAGAGGAAAGTGATTGGTTCTCAGTGAATGTAGGTTTGCGGCAGGGGTGTGTGATGTCTCCATGGTTGTTTAATTTGTTTATGGATGGGGTTGTTAGGGAGGTAAATGCAAGAGTATTGGAAAGAGGGGCAAGTATGAAGTCTGTTGGGGATGAGAGAGCTTGGGAAGTGAGTCAGTTGTTGTTCGCTGATGATACAGCGCTGGTGGCTGATTCATGTGAGAAACTGCAGAAGCTGGTGACTGAGTTTGGTAAAGTGTGTGAAAGAAGAAAGTTAAGAGTAAATGTGAATAAGAGGAAGGTTATTAGGTACAGTAGGGTTGAGGGTCAAGTCAATTGGGAGGTGAGTTTGAATGGAGAAAAACTGGAGGAAGTGAAGTGTTTTAGATATCTGGGAGTGGATCTGGCAGCGGATGGAACCATGGAAGCGGAAGTGGATCATAGGGTGGGGGAGGGGGCGAAAATTCTGGGGGCCTTGAAGAATGTGTGGAAGTCGAGAACATTATCTCGGAAAGCAAAAATGGGTATGTTTGAAGGAATAGTGGTTCCAACAATGTTGTATGGTTGCGAGGCGTGGGCTATGGATAGAGTTGTGCGCAGGAGGATGGATGTGCTGGAAATGAGATGTTTGAGGACAGTGTGTGGTGTGAGGTGGTTTGATCGAGTAAGTAACGTAAGGGTAAGAGAGATGTGTGGAAATAAAAAGAGCGTGGTTGAGAGAGCAGAAGAGGGTGTTTTGAAATGGTTTGGGCACATGGAGAGAATGAGTGAGGAAAGATTGACCAAGAGGATATATGTGTCGGAGGTGGAGGGAACGAGGAGAAGAGGGAGACCAAATTGGAGGTGGAAGGATGGAGTGAAAAAGATTTTGTGTGATCGGGGCCTGAACATGCAGGAGGGTGAAAGGAGGGCAAGGAATAGAGTGAATTGGAGCAATGTGGTATACCGGGGTTGACGTGCTGTCAGTGGATTGAATCGGGGCATGCGAAGCGTCTGGGGTAAACCATGGAAAGCTGTGTAGGTATGTATATTTGTGTGTGTGGACGTATGTATATACATGTGTATGGGGGTGGGTTAGGCCATTTCTTTCGTCTGTTTCCTTGCACTACCTCGCAAACGCGGGAGACAGCGACAAAGCAAAAAAAATATATATATATATATATATATATATATATATATATATATATATATATATATATATATATATATATATATACATATATATTATCCCTGGGGATAGGGGATTAAGAATGCTTCCCATGTATTCCCTGCGTGTCGTAGAAGGTGACTAAAAGGGGAGGGAGCGGGGGGCTGGAAATCCTCCCCTCTCGTTTTTTTTTAATTTTCCAAAATAAGGAACAGAGTGGGGCCAGGTAAGGATATTCCAAAAAAGGCCCAGTCCTCTGTTCTTAACGCTACCTCATTAACGCGGGAAATGGCAAATAGTTTAAAAGAAAAGAAAAGAATATATATATATATATATATATATATATATATATATATATATATATATTGTTTTTTTTTTTTTTGCTTTGTCGCTGTCTCCCGCGTTTGCGAGGTAGCGCAAGGAAACAGACGAAAGAAATGGCCCAACCCACCCCATACACATGCCTTGATTCAATCCACTGACAGCACATCAACCCCGGTAAACCACATCGCTCCAATTCACTCTATTCCTTGCCCTCCTTTCACCCTCCTGCATGTTCAGGCCCCGATCACACAAAATCTTTTTCACTCCATCTTTCCACCTCCAATTTGGTCTCCCTCTTCTCCTCGTTCCCTCCACCTCCGACACATATATCCTCTTGGTCAATCTTTCCTCACTCATTCTCTCCATGTGACCAAACCATTTCAAAACACCCTCTTCTGCTCTCTCAACCACGCTCTTTTTATTTCCACACATCTCTCTTACCCTTACGTTACTCGATCAAACCACCTCACACCACACATTGTCCTCAAACATCTCATTTTCAGCACATTCATCCTCCCGCGCACAACTCTATCCATAGCCCACGCCTTGCAACCATACAACATTGTTGGAACCACTATTCCTTCAAACATACCCATTTTTGCTTTCCGAGATAATGTTCTCGACTTCCACACATTCTTCAAGGCTCCCAGGATTTTCGCCCCCTCCCCCACCCTATGATCCACTTCTGCTTCCATGGTTCCATCCGCTGCCAGATCCACTCCCAGATATCTAAAACACTTTAGTTCCTCCAGTTTTTCTCCATTCAAACTTTCCTCCCAATTGACTTGACCCTCAACCCTACTGTACCTAATAACCTTGCTCTTATTCACATTTACTCTTAACTTTCTTCTTTCACACACTTTACCAAACTCAGTCACCAGCTTCTGCAGTTTCTCACATGAATCATCCACCACCGCTGTATCATCAGCGAACAACAACTGACTCACTTCCCAAGCTCTCTCATCCCCAACAGACTTCATACTTGCCCCTCTTTCCAAAACTCTTGCATTTACCTCCCTAAGAACCCCATCCATAAACAAATTAAACAACCATGGAGACATCACACACCCCTGCCGCAAACCTACATTCACTGAGAACCAATCACTTTCCTCTCTTCCTACACGTACAAATGCAATACATCCTCGATAGAAACTTTTCACTGCTTTGAACAACTTAGAAGATGTAGTAAAAGCTTTGCGGAAGATGAAAGCCGGCAAGGCAGCAGGTTTGGATGGTATTGCAGTGGAATTTATTATAAAAGGGGGTGACTGTATTATTGACTGGTTGGTATGGTTATTTAATGTATGTATGACTCATGGTGAGGTGCCTGAGGATTGGCGGAATGCGTGCATAGTGCCATTGTACAAAGGCAAAGGGGATAAGAGTGAGTGCTCAAATTACAGAGGTATAAGTTTGTTGAGTATTCCTGGTAAATTATATGGGAGGGTATTGATTGAGAGGGTGAAGGCATGTACAGAACATCAGATTGGGGAAGAGCAGTGTGGTTTCAGAAGTGGTAGAGGATGTGTGGATCAGGTGTTTGCTTTGAAGAATGTATGTGAGAAATACTTAGAAAAGCAAATGGATTTGTATGTAGCATTTATGGATCTGGAGAAGGCATATGATAGAGTTGATAGAGATGCTCTGTGGAAGGTATTAAGAATATATGGTGTGGGAGGCAAGTTGTTAGAAGCAGTCAAAAGTTTTTATCGAGGATGTAAGGCATGTGTACGTGTAGGAAGAGAGGAAAGTGATTGGTTCTCAGTGAATGTAGGTTTGCGGCAGGGGTGTGTGATGTCTCCATGGTTGTTTAATTTGTTTATGGATGGGGTTGTTAGGGAGGTGAATGCAAGAGTTTTGGAAAGAGGGGCAAGTATGAAATCTGTTGGTGATGAGAGAGCTTGGGAAGTGAGTCAGTTGTTGTTCGCTGATGATACAGCGCTGGTGGCTGATTCATGTGAGAAACTGCAGAAGCTGGTGACTGAGTTTGGTAAAGTGTGTGAAAGAAGAAAGTTAAGAGTAAATGTGAATAAGAGCCAGGTTATTAGGTACAGTAGGGTTGAGGGTCAATTGAATTGGGAGGTGAGTTTGAATGGAGAAAAACTGGAGGAAGTGAAGTGTTTTAGATATCTGGGAGTGGATCTGGCAGCGGATGGAACCATGGAAGCGGAAGTGGATCATAGGGTGGGGTAGGGGGCGAAAATTCTGGGAGCCTTGAAGAATGTGTGGAAGTCGAGAACATTATCTCGGAAAGCAAAAATGGGTATGTTTGAAGGAATAGTGGTTCCAACAATGTTGTATGGTTGCGAGGCGTGGACTATGGATAGAGTTGTGCGCAGGAGGATGGATGTCCTGGAAATGAGATGTTTGAGGACAATGTGTGGTGTGAGGTGGTTTGATCGAGTAAGTAACATAAGGGTAAGAGAGATGTGTGGAAATAAAAAGAGCGCGGTTGAGAGAGCAGAAGAGGGTGTTTTGAAATGGTTTGGTCATGTGGAGAGAATGAGTGAGGAAAGATTGACCAAGAGGATATATGTGTCGGAGGTGGAGGGAACGAGGAGAAGAGGGAGACCAAATTGGAGGTGGAAAGATGGAGTGAAAAAGATTTTGTGTGATCGGGGCCTGAACATGCAGGAGGGTGAAAGGAGGGCAAGGAATAGAGTGAATTGGAGCGATGTGGTATACCGGGGTTGACGTGCTGTCAGTGGATTGAATCAAGGCATGTGTATGGGGGTAGGTTGGGCCATTTCTTTCGTCTGTTTCCTTGCGCTACCTCGCAAACGCGGGAGACAGCGACAAAGCAAAAAAAAAAAAAAAAAAGAGAAAAAAATATATATATATATATATATATATATATATTTTAATAAATAAATTCCACTGCAATACCATCCAAACCTGCTGCCTTGCCGGCTTTCATCTTCCGCAAAGCTTTCACTACCTCTTCTCTGTTTACCAAATCATTTTCCCTAACCCTCTCACTTTGCACACCACCTCGACCAAAACACCCTATATCTGCCACTCTATCATCAAACACATTCAACAAACCTTCAAAATACTCACTCCATCTCCTTCTCACATCACCACTCCTTTTATTAAAAAAGGGGGTGACTGTATTGTTGACTGGTTGGTAAGGTTATTTAATGTATGTATGACTCATGGTGAGGTGCCTGAGGATTGACGGAATGCGTGCATAAGTGCCATTGTACAAAGGCAAAGGGGATAAGAGTGAGTGCTCAAATTACAGAGGTATAAGTTTGTTGAGTATTCCTGGTAAATTATATGGGAGGGTATTATTGATTGAGAGGGTGAAGGCATGTACAGAGCATCAGATTGGGGAAGAGCAGTGTGGTTTCAGAAGTGGTAGAGGATGTGTGGATCAGGTGTTTGCTTTGAAGAATGTATGTGAGAAATACTTAGAAAAGCAAATGGATTTGTATGTAGCATTTATGGATCTGGAGAAGGCATATGATAGAGTTGATAGAGATGCTCTGTGGAAGGTATTAAGAATATATGGTGTGGGAGGAAAGTTGTTAGAAGCAGTGAAAAGTTTTTATCGAGGATGTAAGGCATGTGTACGTGTAGGAAGAGAGGAAAGTGATTGGTTCTCAGTGAATGTAGGTTTGCGGCAGGGGTGTGTGATGTCTCCATGGTTGTTTAATTTGTTTATGGATGGGGTTGTTAGGGAGGTAAATGCAAGAGTTTTGGAAAGAGGGGCAAGTATGAAGTCTGTTGGGGATGAGAGAGCTTGGGAAGTGAGTCAGTTGTTGTTCGCTGATGATACAGCGCTGGTGGCTGATTCATGTGAGAAACTGCAGAAGCTGGTGACTGAGTTTGGAAAAGTGTGTGGAAGAAGAAAGTTAAGAGTAAATGTGAATAAGAGCAAGGTTATTAGGTACAGTAGGGTTGAGGGTCAAGTCAATTGGGAGGTGAGTTTGAATGGAGAAAAACTGGAGGAAGTGAAGTGTTTTAGATATCTGGGAGTGGATCTGGCAGCGGATGGAACCATGGAAGCGGAAGTGGATCATAGGGTGGGCGAGGGGGCCAAAATCCTGGGGGCCTTGAAGAATGTGTGGAAGTCGAGAACATTATCTCGGAAAGCAAAAATGGGTATGTTTGAAGGAATAGTGGTTCCAACAATGTTGTATGGTTGCGAGGCGTGGGCTATGGATAGAGTTGTGCGCAGGAGGATGGATGTGCTGGAAATGAGATGTTTGAGGACAATGTGTGGTGTGAGGTGGTTTGATCGAGTGAGTAACGTAAGGGTAAGAGAGATGTGTGGAAATAAAAAGAGCGTGGTTGAGAGAGCAGAAGAGGGTGTTTTGAAGTGGTTTGGGCACATGGAGAGGATGAGTGAGGAAAGATTGACCAAGAGGATATATGTGTCGGAGGTGGAGGGAACAAGGAGAAGAGGGAGACCAAATTGGAGGTGGAAAGATGGAGTGAAAAAGATTTTGTGTGATCGGGGCCTGAACATGCAGGAGGGTGAAAGGAGGGCAAGGAATAGAGTGAATTAGAGCGATGTGGTATACCGGGGTTGATGTGCTGTCAGTGGATTGAATCAAGGCATGTGAAGCGTCTGGGGTAAACCATGGAAAGCTGTGTAGGTATGTATATTTGCGTGTGTGGATGTATGTATATACATGTGTATGGGGGGGGGTTGGGCCATTTCTTTCGTCTGTTTCCTTGCGCTACCTCGCAAACGCGAGAGACAGCGACAAAGTATAAAAAAATAAAAAAAAAAATAAAAATATATATGTATATATATATATATATATATATATATATATATATATATATATATATATATATATATATATATATACACATATGGGGACGGGAGCGGGGGGCCAGAAATCCTCCCCTCCTTGTACTTTTTTAACTTTCTAAAATGGGAAACAGAAGAAGGAGTCACGCGGGGAGTGATCATCCTCCTCGAAGGCTCAGATTGGGGTGCCTAAATGTGTGTGGATGTAACCAAGATGTGAAAAAAGGAGAGATAGGTAGTATGTTTGAGGAAAGGAACCTGGATGTTTTGGCTATGAGTGAAACGAAGCTCAAGGGTAAAGGGGAAGAGTGGTTTGGGAAGGTCTTGGGAGTAAAGTCAGGGGTTAGTGAGAAGACAAGAGCAAGGGAAGGAGTAGCAATACTCCTGAAACAGTTGTGGGAGTATGTGATAGAATGTAAGAAAGTAAATTCTCGATTAATATGGGTAAAACTGAAACTTGATGGAGAGAGATGGGTGATTATTGGTGCATATGCACCTGGGCATGAGAAGAAAGATCATGAGAGGCAAGTGTTTTGGGAGCAGCTGAATGAGTGTGTTAGTGGTTTTGATGCATGAGACCGGGTTATAGTGATGGGTGATTTGAATGCAAAGGTGAGTAATGTGGCAGTTGAGGGAATAATTGGTATACATGGGGTGTTCAGTGTTGTAAATTGAAATGGTGAAGAGCTTGTAGATTTATGTGCTGAAAAAAGAACTGATGATTGGGAATACCTGGTTTAAAAAGCGAGATATACATAAGTATACTTATGTAAGTAGGAGAGATGGCCAGAGAGCGTTATTGGATTACGTGTTAATTGACAGGCGCGCGAAAGAGAGACTTTTGGATGTTAATGTGCTGAGAGGTGCAACTGGAGGGATGTCTGATCATTATCTTGTGGAGGCTAAGGTGAAGATTTGTATGGGTTTTCAGAGAAGAAGAGTGAATGTTGGGGTGAAGAGGGTGGTGCGCATAAGTGACCTTGGGAAGGAGACTTGTGTGAGGAAGTACCAGGAGAGACTGAGTACAGAATGGAAAAAGGTGAGAACATTGGAAGTAAGGGGAGTGGGGGAGGAATGGGATGTATTTAGGGAATCAGTGATGGATTGCGCAAAAGATGCTTGTGGCATGAGAAGAGTGGGAGATGGGTTGATTAGAAAGGGTAGTGAGTGGTGGGATGAAGAAGTAAGAGTATTAGTGAAAGAGAAGAGAGAGGCATTTGGACGATTTTTGCAGGGAAAAAATGCAATTGAGTGGGAGATGTATAAAAGAAAGAGACAGGAGGTCAAGAGAAAGGTGCAAGAGGTGAAAAAAAAAGGGCAAATGAGAGTTGGGGTGAGAGAGTATCATTAAATTTTAGGGAGAATAAAAAGATGTTCTGGAAGGAGGTAAATAAAGTGCGTAAGACAAGGGAGCAAATGGGAACTTCAGTGAAGGGCGCAAATGGGGAGGTGATAACAAGTAGTGGTGATGTGAGAAGGAGATGGAGTGAGTATTTTGAAGGTTTGTTGAATGTGTTTGATGATAGAGTGGCAGATATAGGGTGTTTTGGTCGAGGTGGTGTGCAAAGTGAGAGGGTTAGGGAAAATGATTTGGTAAACAGAGAAGAGGTAGTAAAAGCTTTGTGGAAGATGAAAGCCGGCAAGGCAGCAGGTTTGGATGGTATTGCAGTGGAATTTATTAAAAAAGGGGGTGACTGTATTGTTGACTGGTTGGTAAGGTTATTTAATGTATGTATGACTCAAGGTGAGGTGCCTGAGGATTGGCGGAATGCGTGCATAGTGCCATTGTACAAGGGCAAAGGGGATAAGAGTGAGTGCTCAAATTACACAGGTATAAGTTTGTTGAGTATTCCTGGTAAATTATATGGGAGGGTATTGATTGAGAGGGTGAAGGCATGTACAGAGCATCAGATTGGGGAAGAGCAGTGTGGTTTCAGAAGTGGTAGAGGATGTGTGGATCAGGTGTTTGCTTTGAAGAATGTATGTGAGAAATACTTAGAAAAGCAAATGGATTTGTATGTAGCATTTATGGATCTGGAGAAGGCATATGATAGAGTTGATAGAGATGCTCTGTGGAAGGTATTAAGAATATATGGTGTGGGAGGAAAGTTGTTAGAAGCAGTAAAAAGTTTTTATTGAGGATGTAAGGCATGTGTACGTGTAGGAAGAGAGGAAAGTGATTGGTTCTCAGTGAATGTAGGTTTGCGGCAGGGGTGTGTGATGTCTCCATGGTTGTTTAATTTGTTTATGGATGGGGTTGTTAGGGAGGTGAATGCAAGAGTTTTGGAAAGAGGGGCAAGTATGAAGTCTGTTGGGGATGAGAGAGCTTGGGAAGTGAGTCAGTTGTTGTTCGCTGATGATACAGCGCTGGTGGCTGATTCATGTGAGAAACTGCAGAAGCTGGTGACTGAGTTTGGTAAAGTGTGTGAAAGAAGAAAGTTAAGAGTAAATGTGAATAAGAGCAAGGTTATTAGGTACAGTAGGGTTGAGGGTCAAGTCAATTGGGAGGTGAGTTTGAATGGAGAAAAACTGGAGGAAGTGAAGTGTTTTAGATATCTGGGAGTGGATCTGGCAGCGGATGGAACCATGGAAGCGGAAGTGGATCATAGGGTGGGGGAGGGGGCGAAAATTCTGGGAGCCTTGAAGAATGTGTGGAAGTCGAGAACATTATCTCGGAAAGCAAAAATGGGTATGTTTGAAGGAATAGTGGTTCCAACGATGTTGTATGGTTGTGAGGCGTGGGCTATGGATAGAGTGGTGCGCAGGAGGATGGATGTGCTGGAAATGAGATGTTTGAGGACAATGTGTGGTGTGAGGTGGTTTGATCGAGTAAGTAACGTAATGGTAAGAGAGATGTGTGGAAATAAAAAGAGCGTGGTTGAGAGAGCAGAAGAGGGTGTTTTGAAATGGTTTGGGCACATGGAGAGAATGAGTGAGGAAAGATTGACCAAGAGGATATATGTGTCGGAGGTGGAGGGAACGAGGAGAAGAAGGAGACCAAATTGGAGGTGGAAAGATGGAGTGAAGAAGATTTTGTGTGATCGGGGCCTGAACATGCAGGAGGGTGAAAGGATGGCAAGGAATAGAGTGAATTGGAGCGATGTGGTATACCATGGTTGACGTGCTGTCGGTGGATTGAATCAGGGCATGTGAAGCGTCTGGGGTAAACCATGGAAAGCTGTGTAGTTATGTATATTTGCGTGTGTGGACGTATGTATATACATGTGTATGGGGGTGGGTTGGGCCATTTCTTTCGTCTGTTTCCTTGCGCTACCTTGCAAACGCGGGAGACAGCGACAAAGCAAAAAATATATATATATATATATATATATATATATATATATATATATATATATATATATATATATATATATAAAGAGAAGAGAGAGGCATTTGGACGATTTTTGCAGGGAAAAAATGCAATTGAGTGGGAGAAGTATAAAAGAAAGAGACAGGAGGTCAAGAGAAAGGTGCAAGAGGTGAAAAAAAGGGCAAATGAGAGTTGGGGTGAGAGACTATCAGTAAATTTTAGGGAGAATAAAAAGATGTTCTGGAAGGAGGTAAATAAAGTGCGTAAGACAAGGGAGCAAATGGGAACTTCAGTGAAGGGCGTAAATGGGGAGGTGATAACAAGTAGCGGTGATGTGAGAAGGAGATGGAATGAGTATTTTGAAGGTTTGTTGAATGTGTCTGATGACAGAGTGGCAGATATAGGGTGTTTTGGTCGAGGTGGTGTGCAAAGTGAGAGGGTTAGGGAAAATGATTTGGTAAACAGAGAAGAGGTAGTAAAAGCTTTGCGGAAGATGAAAGCCGGCAAGGCAGCAGGTTTGGATGGTATTGCAGTGGAATTAATTAAAAAAGGGGGTGACTGTATTGTTGACTGGTTGGTAAGGTTATTTAATGTATGTATGACTCATGGTGAGGTGCCTGAGGATTGGCGGAATGCGTGCATAGTGCCATTGTACAAAGGCAAAGGGGATAAGAGTGAGTGCTCAAATTACACAGGTATAAGTTTGTTGAGTATTCCTGGTAAATTATATGGGAGGGTATTGATTGAGAGGGTGAAGGCATGTACAGAGCATCAGATTGGGGAAGAGCAGTGCGGTTTCAGAAGTGGTAGAGGATGTGTGGATCAGGTGTTTGCTTTGAAGAATGTATGTGAGAAATACTTAGAAAAGCAAATGGATTTGTATGTAGCATTTATGGATCTGGAGAAGGCATATGATAGAGTTGATAGAGATGCTCTGTGGAAGGTATTAAGAATATATGGTGTGGGAGGCAAGTTGTTAGAAGCAGTGAAAAGTTTTTATCGAGGATGTAAAGCATGTGTACATGTAGGGAGAGAGGAAAGTGATTGGTTCTCAGTGAATATTGGTTTGCGGCAGGGGTGCGTGATATCTCCATGGTTGTTTAATTTGTTTATGGATGGGGTTGTTAGGGAGGTAAATGCAAGAGTTTTGGAAAGAGGGGCAAGTATGAAGTCTCTTGGGGATGAGAGAGCTTGGGAAGTGAGTCAGTTGTTGTTCACTGATGATACAGCGCTGGTGGCTGATTCATGTGAGAAACTGCAGAAGCTGGTGACTGAGTTTGGTAAAGTGTGTGGAAGAAGAAAGTTAAGAGTAAATGTGAATAAGAGCAAGGTTATTAGGTACAGTAGGGTTGAGGGTCAAGTCAATTGGGAGGTGAGTTTGAATGGAGAAAAACTGGAGGAAGTGAAGTGTTTTAGATATCTGGGAGTGGATCTGGCAGCGGATGGAGCCATGGAAGCGGAAGTGGATTATAGGGTGGGGGAGGGGGCGAAAATTCTGGGGGCCTTGAAGAATGTGTGGAAGTCGAGAACATTATCTCGGAAAGCAAAAATGGGTATGTTTGAAGGAATAGTGGTTCCAACAATGTTGTATGGTTGCGAGGCGTGGGCTATGGATAGAGTTGTGCGCAGGAGGATGGATGTGCTGGAAATGAGATGTTTGAGGACAATGTGTGGTGTGAGGTGGTTTGATCGAGTAAGTAACGTAAGGGTAAGAGAGATGTGTGGAAATAAAAAGAGCGTGGTTGAGAGAGCAGAAGAGGGTGTTTTGAAATGGTTTGGGCACATGGAGAGAATGAGTGAGGAAAGATTGACCAAGAGGATATATGTGTCGGAGGTGGAGGGAACGAGGAGAAGAAGGAGACCAAATTGGAGGTGGAAAGATGGAGTGAAGAAGATTTTGTGTGATCGGGGCCTGAACATGCAGGAGGGTGAAAGGAGGGCAAGGAATAGAGTGAATTGGAGCGATGTGGTATACCATGGTTGACGTGCTGTCGGTGGATTGAATCAGGGCATGTGAAGCGTCTGGGGTAAACCATGGAAAGCTGTGTAGTTATGTATATTTGCGTGTGTGGACGTATGTATATACATGTGTATGGGGGGGGGTTGGGCCATTTCTTTCGTCTGTTTCCTTGCGCTACCTCGCAAACGCGGGAGACAGCGACAAAGTATAATAAAATAAATAAAAAATATTCTTTTATTTTCATTTTTATTTTGCTTTGTCGCTGTCTCCCACGTTAGCGAGGTAGCGCAAGGAAACAGACAAAAGAATGGCCCAAACCACCCACATACACATTTATATACATACCCGTCTACACACGCAAATATAGATACCTAAACATCTCAACATATACATGTATATACACACACAGACATACACATATATACACATGTACATGATTCATACTGTCTGCCCTTATTCATTCCCATCGCCACCCCGCCACAATAACGCCCTCCCCCCGCATGTGCGCGATGTAGCGCTAGGAAAAGACAACAAAGGCCACATTCGTTCACACTCAGTCTCTAGCCGTCATGTATAATGCACTGAAACCACAGCTCCCTGTCCACATCCAGGCCCCACAGAACTTTCCATGTTTTACTCCAGATGGTTCAAACGCCCTGGTTCAATCCATTGACAGCACATCAACCCTGGTATACCACATCGTTCCAATTCACTCTATTCCTTGCATGTCTTTCCACCCTCCTGCATGTTCAGGCCCCAATCACTCAAAATCTTTTTCACTCCATCTTTCCACCTCCAATTTGGTGTCCCACTTCTCCTCGTTCCCTCCACCTCTGACACATATATCCTCTTGGTCAATCTTTCCTCACTCATTCTCTCCAGGTAATCAAACCATTTCAGAACACCCTCTTCTGCTCTCTCAACCACTCTTTTTATTACCACACATTTCTCTTACCCTATTATTACTTTACTCGATCAAACCACCTCACACCACATATTGTCCTCAAACATCTCATTTCCAGCACACCCACCCTCCTCCGCACAACTCTATCCATAGCCCATGCCTCGCAACCATATAACATCGTTTGAACCACTATTCCTTCAAACATACCCATCTTTGCTTTCTGAGATAATGTTCTCAACTTACACACATTCTTCAACGCTCCCAGAACTTTTGCCCCCTCCCCCACCCTATGATTCACTTCCACTTCCTTGGTTCCATCTGCTGCCAAATCCACTCCCAGATATCTAAAACACTTCACTTCCTCCAGTTTTTCTCCATTCAAACTTTCCTCCCAATTGACTTGTCCCTCAACCCTACTGTACCTAATAACCTTGCTCTTATTCACATTTACTCTCAGCTTTCTTCTTTCACACACTTTACCAAACTCAGTCACTCGCTTCTGCAGTTTCTCACATGAATCAGCCACCAGCACTTTATCATCAGCGTACAACATCTGACTCGCTTCCCAAGCTTTCTCATCCACAACAGACTGCATACTTGCCCATTTTTCCAAAACTCTTGCATTCATCTCCCTAACAACCCCATCCATAAACAAATTAAACAGCCTTGGAGACATCGCACACCCCTGCCGCAAACCATCATTCACTGAGAACCAGTCACTTTCCTCATTTCCTACACGTACACATGCCTTACATCCTCGATAAAAACTTTTCACTGCTTCTAACAACTTATATCCCACACCATATATCCTTAATACCTTCCACAGAGCATCTCTATCAACTCTATCATATGCCTTCTCCTGATCCATAAATGCTACATACAAGTCCATTTGCTTTTCTAAGTATTTCTCATACATTCTTCAAAGCAAACACCTGATCCACACATCCTCAACCACTTCTGAAACCATACTGCTCTTCCCCAGTCTGATGCTCTGTACATGCCTTCACCCTCTCAATCAATACCCTCCCATATAATTTCCCACGAATACTCAACAAACTTGTACCTGTATAATTTGAGCACTCACTCTTATCGCCTTCGCCTTTGTACAGTGGCACTATGCAAGCATTCCACCAGTTCTTAGGCATCTCACTATGATGCATACATACATTAAGTAACCTTACCAACCTGTCAACAATACAGTCACTCCATTTTTTAATAAATTCCACTGCAATACCATCCAAACCCACTGCCTTGCCAGCTTTCATCTTCCACAAAACTTTTACTACCTCTTCTCTGTTTACCAAATCATTTTCCCTAACCCTCTCACTTTGCACACCTCCTCGACCAAAACACCCTATATCTGCCATTCTATCATCAAACACATTCAACAAACCTTCAAAATACTCACTCCATCTCCTCACATCACCACTACTTGTTATCATCTCCCCATTAGCCCCCTTCACTGAAGTTCCCATTTGTTCCCTTGTCTTATGCACTTTATTTACCTCCTTCCAAAACATCTTTTTATTCTCCCTAAAATTTAATGATACTTTCTCACCCCAACTCTCATTTGCCCTCTTTTTCACCTCTTGCACCTTTCTCTTGACCTCCTGCCTCTTTCTTTTATACATCTCCCACTCATTTGCATTTTTTCCCTGCAAAAATCGTCTAAATGCCTCTCTCTTCTCTTTCACTAATAATCATACTTCTTCATCCCACCACTCACTACCCTTTCTAATCTGCCCACCTCCCACGCTTCTCATGCCACAAGCTTCTTTTGCGCAAGCCATCACTGTATCCCTAAATACATCCCGTTCCTTCCCCACTCGCCTTACGTCCTTTATTCTCACCTTTTTCCATTCTGTACTCAGTCTGTCCTGGTACTTACTCACACAAGTCTCCTTCCCAAGCTCACTTACTCTCACCACTCTTCACCCCAACATTCTCTCTTCTTTTCTGAAAACCTCTACAAATCTTCACCTTCGCCTCCACAAGATAGTGATAAGACATCCCTCCAGTTGCACCTCTCAGCACATTAACATCCAAAAGTCTCTCTTTCGCGTGCCTATCAATTAACACATAATCCAATAACACTCTAGCCATCTCTCCTACTTACATACGTATACTTATGTACATCCCTCTTTTTAAACCAGGTATTTCCAATCACCAGTCCTTTTTCAGCACATAAATCTACAACCCCTTCACCATTTCCATTTACAACACTGAACACCCCATGTACACCAATTATTCCCTCAACTGCCACATTACTCACCTTTACATTCAAACCGCCCATCACTATAACCCGGTCTCGTGCATCAAAACTACTAACACACTCATTCAGCTGCTCCCAAAACACTTGCCTCTCATGATCTTTCTTCTCATGCTCAGGTGCATAGGCACCAATAATCACCCATTTCTCTCCATCCACTTTCAGTTTTACCCATATCAATCTGGAGTTTACTTTCTTACACTCTATCACATACTCCCAAAACTCCTGATTCAGGATTAGTGCTACTCCTTCCCTTGCTCTTGTCCTCTCACTAACCCCTGACTTTACTCCCAAGACATTCCCAAACCACTCTTCCCCTTTACCCTTTAGCTTTGTTTCACTCAGAGCCAAAAGATCCAGGTTCCTTTCCTCAAACATACTACCCATCTCTCCTTTTTTCTCATCTTGGTTACATCCACTCATATTTAGACACCCCAGTCTGAACCTTCGAGGAGGATGAGCACTCCCCGCATTACTCCTTCTTCTGTTTCCCCTTTTAGAAAGTTAAAATACAAGGAGGGGAGGTTTTCCAGACCCCCGTTCCCATCCCCTATAGTCACGTTCTATGACACGTGAGGAATGTGTGGGAAGTATTCTTTCTCCCCTATCCCCAGGGATATATATATATAAGTGTGTATAAATTTGTTTGTATATATGTATACGTACAAGAACAAACTTTAGAAGTTTCTCACTTGAATCTCTCGCCAGTACTGTGTCATCTGCAAACAACAACTAACTTGCTTATCAGGCCTTCTCATTCCCTACAGACTGCATACTCACCCTTCTCTATACATGAACCTTACACCCTTGATAAAATTTTCTCACTGCTTCTCACAGCTTTTCTCCCACACCATATATTCTTAAAACTTTCCACAAAGCCTCCCTATCAACCTCATCATATGCTTTCTTCAGATCCATATATACCACATACAAATCCGACTGTTTCTGTAAGTAATTCTCACAGATGTTCTTTAAAGCAGACACCTGAGCCACTTATCCTCTCCCACTTCTGAAACTACAGTTTCTCCCCGTGTCCAATTGTGATGCTTTGTACTTGCCTTCACCCTCTTGGTCACTACTATCCCATACAACTCACTAGGTACACTCAACAAACTTGTACCGCTGAAGTTTAAACACTCTTTATTCCCCTTGCCTTTATACTGTGGCACTATTTATGCATTCTGCTAAACCTAAGGCAACTCACACATTGAAAATCCTAGCTAACCAGTCAGCAACACAGTCGCTTCCTTTCTTAAGACATTCAACTGCTGTATCATCTACTCGAGCCACCTTGGCACATTTTATCATATATATAAGGGGATAAAGAATACTTCCCACGCATTCCTCACGTGTCGTAGAAGGCGACTAAAGGGGACGGGAGTGGGGGGCCAGAAACCCTCCCCTCCTTGTTTTTTAACTTTCTGAAAGGGGAAACAGAAGGAGTCACGCGAGGAGTGCTCATCCTCCTCGAAGGCTCAGATTGGGGTGTCTAAATGTGTGTGGATGTAACCAAGATGAGAAAAAAGGAGAGATAGGTAGTGTGTTTGAAGAAAGGAACCTGGATGTTTTGGCTATGAGTGAAATGAAGCTCAAGGGTAAAGGGGAAGAGTGGTTTGGGAATGTCTTGGGAGTAAAGTCAGGGGTTAGTGAGAGGACAAGAGCAAGGGAAGGAGTAGCACTACTCCTGAATCAGGAGTTGTGGGAGTAAGTGATAGAGTGTAAGAAAGTAAATTCTAGATTGATATGGGTAAAACTGAAAGTGGAAGGAGAGAGTTGGGTGATTATTGGTGCATATGCACCTGGGCATGAGAAGAAAGATCATGAGAGGCAAGTGTTTTGGGAGCAGCTGAATGAGTGTGTTAGTGGTTTTGATGCACAAGACCAGGTTATAGTGATGGGTGATTTGAATGCAAAGGTGAGTAATGTGGCAGTTGAGGGAATAATTGGTATACATGGAGTGTTCAGTGTTGTAAATGGAAATGAAGAGCTTGTAGATTTATGTGCTGAAAAAGGACTGGTGATTGGGAATACCTGGTTTAAAAAGCAAGATATACATAAGTATACGTAAGTAGGAGAGATGGCCAGAGAGCGTTATTGGATTACGTGTTGATAGACGCACGAAAGAGAGACTTTTGGATGTTAATGTGCTGAAAGGTGCAACTGGAGGGATGTCTGATCATTGTCTTGTGGAGGCGAAGGTGAAGATTTGTGGGGGTTTTCAGAAAAGAAGAGAGAAGGTTGGGGTGAAGAGAGTTTTGAGAGTAAGTGAGCTTGAGAAGGAGACTTGTGTGAGGAAGTACCAGGAGAGACTGAGTACAGAATGGAAAAAGGTGAGAACAAAGGAGGTAAGGGGAGTGGGGGAGGAATGGGATGAATTTAGGGAATCAGTGATGGATTGCGCAAAAGATGCTTGTGGCATGAGAAGCGTGGGAGGTGGGTTGATTAGAAAAGGTAGTGAGTGGTGGGATGAAGAAGTAAGATTATTAGTGAAAGAGAAGAGAGAGGCATTTGAACGATTTTTGCAGGGAAAAAATGCAAATGAGTGGGAGATGTATAAAAGAAAGAGGCAGGAGGTCAAGAGAAAGGTGCAAGAGGTGAAAAAGAGGGCAAATGAGAGTTGGGGTGAGAGTGTATCATTAAATTTCAGGGAGAATAAAAAGATGTTTTGGAAGGAGGTAAATAAAGTGCATAAGACAAGGGAGCAAATGGGAACTTCAGTGAAGGGGGCTAATGGGGAGGTGATAACTAGTAGTGGTGATGTGAGAAGGAGATGGAATGAGTATTTTGAAGGTTTGTTGAATGTGTTTGATGATTGAGTGGCAGATATAGGGTGTTTTGGTCGAGGTGGTGTGCAAAGTGAGAGGGTTAGGGAAAATGATTTGGTAAATAGAGAAGAGGTAGTAAAAGCTTTACGGAAGATGAAAGCCGGCAAAGCAGCAGGTTTGGATGGTATTGCAGTGGAATTTATTAAAAAAGGGGGTGACTGTATTATTGACTGGTTGGTAAGGTTATTTAATGTATGTATGATTCATGGTGAAGTGCCTGAGGATTGGCGGAATGCTTGCATAGTGCCATTGTACAAAGGGAATAAGAGTGAGTGCTCAAATTACAGAGGTATAAGTTTGTTGAGTATTCCTGGTAAATTATATGGGAGGGTATTGATTGAGAGGGTGAAGGCGTGTACAGAGCATCAGATTGGGGAAGAGCAGTGTGGTTTCAGAAGTGGTAGAGGATGTGTGGATCAGGTGTTTGCTTTGAAGAATGTATGTGAGAAATACTTAGAAAAGCAAATGGATTTGTATGTAGCAATTATGGATCTGGAGAAGGCATATGATAGAGTTGATAGAGATGCTCTGTGGAAGGTATTAAGAATATATGGTGTGGGAGGCAAGTTGTTAGAAGCAGTGAAAAGTTTTTATCGAGGATGTAAGGTATGTGTACGTGTAGGAAGAGAGGAAAGTGATTGGTTCTCAGTGAATGTAGGTTTGCGGCAGGGGTGTGTGATGTCTCCATGGTTTTTTAATTTGTTTATGGATGGGGTTATTAGGGAGGTAAATGCAAGAGTTTTGGAAAGAGGGGCAAGTATGCAGTCTGTTGTGGATGAGAGAGCTTGGGAAGTGAGTCAGTTGTTCACTGATGATACAGCGCTGGTGGCTGATTCATGTGAGAAACTGCAGAAGCTGGTGACTGAGTTTGGTAAAGTGTGTGAAAGAAGAAAGTTAAGAGTAAATGTGAATAAGAGCAAGGTTATTAGGTACAGTAGGGTTGAGGGTCAAGTCAATTGGGAGGTAAGTTTGAATGGAGAAAAACTGGAGGAGGTAAAGTGTTTTAGATATCTGGGAGTGGATCTGGCAGCAGATGGATCCATGGAAGCGGAAGTGAATCATAGGGTGGGGGAGGGGGCGAAAATTCTGGGAGCCTTGAAGAATGTTTGGAAGTCGAGAACATTATCTCGGAAAGCAAAAATGGGTATGTTTGAAGGAATAGGGGTTCCAACAATGTTGTATGGTTGCGAGGCGTGGGCTATGGATAGAATTGTGCACAGGAAGGTGGATGTGCTGGAAATGAGATGTTTGAGGACAATATGTGGTGTGAGGTGGTTTGATTGAGTAAGTAATGTAAGGGTGAGAGAGATGTGTGGAAATAAAAATAGTCTGGTTGAGAGAGCAGAAGAGGGTGTTTTGAAATGGTTTGGTCACATGGAGAGAATGTTAGTGGGGAAAGATTGGCAAAGAGGATATATGTGTCAGAGGTGGAGGGAACAATGAGAAGTGGGAGACCAAATTGGAGGTGGAAAGATGGAGTGAAAAAGATTTTGAGTGATCGGGGCCTGAACATGCAGGAGGGTGAAAGGCGTGCAAGGAATAGAGTGAATTGGAACGATGTGGTATAACGGGGTCGACGTGCTGTCAATGGATTGAACCAGGGCATGTGAAGCGTCTGGGGTGAACCATGGAAAGTGTGTGGGGTCTGGATGTGGAAAGGGAGCTGTGGTTTCAGTGCATTATTACATGACAGCTAGAGACTGAATGTGAATGAATGGGGCCTTTGGTGTCTTTCATAGCGCTACGTCGCACACATGAGGGGGGAGGGGGTTGTTATTCCATGTGTGGCGGGGTGGCGATGGGAACAAATAAAGGCAGACTATGAATTATGTACATGTGTATATATGTATATGTCTGTGTGTGTATATATGTGTACATTGAGATGTGTAGGTATGTATATTTGCATGTGTGGACATGTATGTATATGCATGTGTAGGTGGGCGGGTTGGGCCATTCTTTCGTCTGTTTCCTTGCGCAACCTCGCTAATGCGGGAGACAGCGACAAAGCAAAATAAATAAATAAATAAGGCTTACTACACCAAATTGCTCTCCTTGATATTCTCACTTCACATATCACCCTGACTAAAATACCTTAAATCTTTTACCCTATCATTGGTCACATTCCTCATCCCAAGGACTGGACTGATTGAACTCAATCATCATAAAGAAATGCAAGTCACCTTGAGCACAAACATTTAAGAGTTTTCAGGAGAAAAAGTCTAGATTCAGGCATCATTCCCGTGAGTATGAAACTTACCCACATCACTCCATAAAGGTGGAAGCAAAGCAGTCCAAAAAATTCTCAACAGGTAGCATTAACTTCACACATCATTAGAATTTTTGAGAGTCCTAAAAGACAAGCTGACTGAATTTATGGAAATGAAGAAGCTTTATAACCCAGGACAACATGGTTTTATGGTGGGAAGATCATCCCTTCTCAGTTGCTTGACCATTATGATAGGATTGTTGAAGCTCTGGAAACTCTGGAAAATAGAGAAATTGTGCTTAATTTACCTAGACTCTTCAAAAGCATTTGACAAATGTGATTATGGTGTCATAGCACATAGAATTCGAAAGATAGGAATAACTGGAAAAATTGGGAGATTGATATACAGCTTAACTCATAGATCATAACATAGGTGTAAACCACACCATACCTAGTGCCTCCATAGTTGAAAGCTCCTCCCTTGAGGAACTGTACTTGTACATTTCCCAGTTCTCATTCCTGGATCTGATATTGACACAAGCATGAGCCAAAGTTCCATATCATCCTTTGCAGATAATACCAGAAAAAGTATGAAAATCGCATCAGAAGATGCAAAAAGGCCATGAAGAGACAAACAAAATCTGCAACTGAGAACATGTTTTTCAGTGGAGATAAATTTTAACTCCCAGTAGGGGAGAGTGAAGAAATCAAAAATGCAAAATACCAGACAGACATGGATGGTATCATAAACCAGATAATGTGAAAGACCTTGAAGTAATAGTGTCTGATGACCTAACCTTCAGTGAACACATCAAAACAACGATTGCCTCGTGTAGAAGGATGGCAAGCTAGACCCTGCAGACCATTAAGATAAGGAAAGGAAAACCACTGATGATATTGTTCAAAGCACTAAATCTTTCATGAATTGAGAATTACTGTGTTCTAAAGTCACCCTACTTGGCAGGCAGAATTGCAGAGATCTTTCACTGCCCATATTAATGTTATAATGGAACTAAATTACTGGAAACAACTAAAAACACTGAGGCCATAGTCCCTTAATCATATTAGGGAGAGATATATCACCATCTATACCTGGAAAATCCTAGAAGGAAAGGTTCCCAACCTACATTTGGAAAAAACATCCTACTGACATTATTAAACATGGTGCCATCTTACATTAGAAACAGCATGGGATGCATGTGAAATTCAAGAGTTGACTGATGAGTTACATACAAAATATATCTGTGGTGGCTTTGTGGACCTGAGAGCTGTAGCTTCCAATAGCTTGGTTCACCGACAACCCAATTTTGCAGCCTATGCCCAGTCCAGGCATTGGGAGTGAAGAACCCTGAAGTCTTCATGAGGTATCTGCAGAGTTTTTGAAGATACTCACTCCATTGTCTTCTCACTTCATAACTACCTGTTACCAATTATCCATTTGCCCCCTTCACTGATATTCCCATTTGTTCTCTTGTTTTTCACACATCATTAAGTGTCAAAAAACATATTTTCCCTAAAGTGTACTGATACTTGCTCACCCTAATTCTCATTTGCCCTCTTTTTCAGCTCTTGCACCTTTCTCTTTACCTCTTGCTGCTTTCTCTTATACATCTCACAATCATTTGCTCTCCTTCCCTGTAGGTATCATCCATATAGCTCTCTATTCTCTTTCACGAGCAACTTGACTTTATCATCCCACTCAACTGCCACATTCCTCACCTTTGCATTTGAATCACCCATCTCTAATTCTCAATCTCTTAAAGATTTTAATAATGTGTGATGTTAATGCTACTGGTCAATAGTTTTTTGGGACTATTTTGGTTCCACCTTTGTGGTGTAGGGCAATGTAAGTCAGTTTCATATTCTTGGGAATGATGCCTAAATATAGTATTTTTCTTGAGAGAATAGTTTATGTTCATGCTAGAGGTGGTTTTCGTTTCTTTATGAAGACTGAGTTCCATGAGTCCAGGTTTGAGGCTTAGTACTTGGGCATGCTCTCAATAGCCCTCTCAAAATTCTTGTTAAGGTGATGATATATGGTACATTTAAGATTGGGGAATTATTTTATAGGAAGAAGTTCATCGAGTCATTTATCTTTAATGTGGCTTTTGGCTCTTTGAGTACCGATTCATATTGCCTTTTTATAATCTCCCTCATCACCTGATAGTTATCTGTAAAAATACCTTGTTTTAGGTGGGCCAATGGAATTTGTGGACCTGGATTGGCATATTGCTTATGAGTAAAAGTATTTTGGATTATTTGATATTTCAATAATGGCTTTTTCTTCTACTTTCTCCTGTGCTTTATATGACATTTTTAGTTTATGATCTATATATATATATATATATATATATATATATATATATATATATATATATATGTATATATAATTTTTTTTTTTTTTTTTTGTCGGTCTCCCGCATTTGCGAGGTAGTGCAAGGAAACAGACGAAAGAAATGGCCCAACACACCCCCATTCACATGTATATACATACGTCCACACACGCAAATATACATACCTACACAACTTTCCATGGTTTACCCCAGACGCTTCACATGCCTTGATTCAATCCACTGACAGCACGTCAACCCCGGTATACCACATCGCTCCAGTTCACTCTATTCCTTGCCCTCCTTTCACCCTCCTGCATGTTCAGGCCCCGATCACACAAAATCTTTTTCACTCCATCTTTCCACCTCCAATTTGGTCTCCCTCTTCTCCTCGTTCCCTCCACCTCCAACACATATATTCTCTTGGTCAAACTTTCCTCGCTCATTCTCTCCATGTGCCCGAACCATTTCAAAACACCCTCTTCTGCTCTCTCAACCACGCTCTTTTTATTTCCACACATCTCTCTTACCCTTACGTTACTTACTTGATCAAACCACCTCACACCACACATTGTCCTCAAACATCTCATTTCCAGCACATCCACCCTCCTGCGCACAACTCTATCCATAGCCCACGCCTCGCAACCATACAACATTGTTGGAACCACTATTCCTTCAAACATACCCATTTTTGCTTTCCGAGATAATGTTCTCGACTTCCACACATTCTTCAAGGCTCCCAGAATTTTCGCCCCCTCCCCCACCCTATGATCCACTTCCGCTTCCATGGTTCCATCCGCTGCCAGATCCACTCCCAGATATCTAAAACACTTCACTTCCTCCAGTTTTTCTCCATTCAAACTCACCTCCCAATTGACTTGACCCTCAACCCTACTGTACCTAATAACCTTGCTCTTATTCACATTTACTCTTAACTTTCTTCTTTCACACACTTTACCAAACTCAGTCACCAGCTTCTGCAGTTTCTCACATGAATCAGCCACCAGCGCTGTATCATCAGCGAACAACAACTGACTCACTTCCCAAGCTCTCTCATCCCCAACAGACTTCATACTTGCCCCTCTTTCCAAAACTCTTGCATTCACCTCCCTAACAACCCCATCCATAAACAAATTAAACAACCATGGAGACATGACACACCCCTGCCGCAAACCTACATTCACTGAGAACCAATCACTTTCCTCTCTTCCTACACGTACACATGCCTTACATCCTCGATAAAAACTTTTCACTGCTTCTAACAACTTGCCTCCCACACCATATATTCTTAATACCTTCCACAGAGCATTTCTATCAACTCTATCATATGCCTTCTCCAGATCCATAAATGCTACATACAAATCCATTTGCTTTTCTAAGTATTTCTCACATACATTCTTCAAAGCAAACACCTGATCCACACATCCTCTACCACTTCTGAAACCACACTGCTCTTCCCCAATCTGATGCTCTGTACATGCCTTCACCCTCTCAATCAATATCCTCCTATATAATTTACCAGGAATACTCAACAAACTTATACCTCTGTAATTTGAGCACTCACTCTTATCCCCTTTGCCTTTGTACAATGGCACTATGCACGCATTCCGCCAATCCTCAGGCACCTCACCATGAGTCATACACACATTAAATAACCTTACCAACCAGTCAGCAATACAGTCACCCCCTTTTTTAATAAATTCCACTGCAATACCATCCAAACCTGCTGCCTTGCCGGCTTTCATCTTCCGCAAAGCTTTTACTACCTCTTCTCTGTTTACCAAATCATTTTCCCTAACCCTCTCACTTTGCACACCACCTCGACCAAAACACCCTATATCTGCCACTCTATCATCAAACACATTCAACAAACCTTCAAAATACTCACTCCATCTCCTTCTCACATCACCACTACTTTTTCCAGAACTCTTTCCTACTCTTTCCAGAACATCTTTTTATTCTCCCTAAAATTTAATGATACTCTCTCACCAAAAACTCTCATTTGCCCTTTTTTTCACCTCTTGCACCTTTCTCTTGACCTCCTGTCTCTTTCTTTTATACATCTCCCACTCAATTTCATTTTTTCCCTGCAAAAATTGTCCAAATGCCTCTCTCTTCTCTTTCACTAATACTCTTACTTCTTCATCCCACCACTCACTGCTTTTTCTAATCAACCCACCTCCCACTCTTCTCATACCACAAGCATCTTTTGCGCAATCCATCACCGATTCCCTAAATACATCCCATTTATTTTGCTTTGTCGCTGTCTCCCGCATTTGCGAGGTAGCGCAAGGAAACAGACGAAAGAAATGGCCCAACCCACCCCCATACACAATGTATATACATACACGTCCACACACGCAAATATACATACCTATACATCTCAATGTACACATATATATACACACACAGACACATACATATATACCCATGCACTCAATTCACACTGTCTGCCTTTATTCATTCCCATCACCACCTCACCACACATGGAATACCATCCCCCTCCCCCCTCATGTGTGCGAGGTAGCTCTAGGAAAAGACAACAAAGGCCCCATTCGTTCACACTCAGTCTCTAGCTGTCATGCAATAATGCCCAAAACCACAGCTCCCTTTCCACATCCAGGCCCCACACAACTTTCCATGGTTTACCCCAGACGCTTCACATGCCCTGATTCAATCCACTGACAGCATGTCAATCCCGGTATACCACATCAATCCAATTCACTCTATTCCTTGCCCTCCTTTCACCCTCCTGCATGTTCAGGCCCCGATCACACAAAATCTTTTTCACTCCATCTTTCCACCTCCAATTTGGTCTCCCACTTCTCCTCGTTCCCTCCACCTCCGACACATATATCCTCTTGGTCAATCTTTCCTCACTCATTCTCTCCATGTGCCCAAACCATTTCAAAACACCCTCTTCTGCTCTCTCAACCACACTCTTTTTATTTACCACATATTGTCCTCAAACATCTCATTTCCAGCACAACCCTATCCATAGCCCACGCCTCACAACCATACAACATTGTTGGAACCACTATTCCTTCAAACATACCCAACATACTCAATCACGCTCTTTTTATTTCCACACATCTCTCTTACCCTTACATTACTGACTCGATCAAACCACCTCACACCACACATTGTCCTCAAACATCTCATTTCCAGCACATCCACCCTCCTGTGCACAACTCTATCCATAGCCCACGCCTCGCAACCATACAACATTGTTGGAACCACTATTCCTTCAAACATACCCATTTTTGCTTTCCGAGATAATGTTCTCGACTTCCACACATTCTTCAAGGCTCCCAGGATTTTCGCACTATGCAAGCATATATATATATATATATATATATATATATGGTGTAGGAGGCAAGTTGTTAGAAGCAGTGAAAAGTTTTTATCGAGGATGTAAGGCATGTGTACGTGTAGGAAGAGAGGAAAGTGATTGGTTCTCAGTGAATGTAGGTTTGCGGCAGGGGTGTGTGATGTCTCCATGGTTGTTTAATTTGTTTATGGATGGGGTTGTTAGGGAGGTGAATGCAAGAGTTTTGGAAAGAGGGGCAAGTATGAAGTCTGTTGGGGATGAGAGAGCTTGGGAAGTGAGTCAGTTGTTGTTCGCTGATGATACAGCGCTGGTGGCTGATTCATGCGAGAAACTGCAGAAGCTGGTGACTGAGTTTGGTAAAGTGTGTGAAAGAAGAAAGTTAAGAGTAAATGTGAATAAGAGCAAGGTTATTAGGTACAGTAGGGTTGAGGGTCAAGTCAATTGGGAGGTGAGTTTGAATGGAGAAAAACTGGAGGAAGTAAAGTGTTTTAGATATCTGGGAGTGGATCTGGCAGCGGATGGAACCATGGAAGCGGAAGTGGATCATAGGGTGGGGGAGGGGGCAAAAATTCTGGGAGCCTTGAAGAATGTGTGGAAGTCGAGAACATTATCTCGGAAAGCAAAAATGGGTATGTTTGAAGGAATAGTGGTTCCAACAATGTTGTGTGATTGCGAGGCGTGGGCTATGGATAGAGTGGTGAGCAGGAGGATGGATGTGCTGCAAATGAGATGTTTGAGGACAATGTGTGGTGTGAGGTGGTTTGATCGAGTAAGTAACGTAAGGGAAAGAGAGATGTGTGGAAATAAAAAGAGCGTGGTTGAGAGAGCAGAAGAGGGTGTTTTGAAATGGTTTGTGCACATGGAGAGAATGAGTGAGGAAAGATTGACCAAGAGGATATATGTGTCGGAGGTGGAGGGAACGAGGAGAAGAGGGAGACCAAATTGGAGGTGGAAAGATGGAGTGAAAAAGATTTTGTGTGATCGGGGCCTGAACATGCAGGAGGGTGAAAGGAGGGCAAGGAATAGAGTGAATTGGAGCGATGTGGTATACCGGGGTTGACGTGCTGTCAGTGGATTGAATCAGGGCATGTGAAGCGTCTGGGGTAAACCATGGAAAGCTGTGTAGGTATGTATATTTGCGTGTGTGGACGTATGTATATACATGTGTATGGGGGTGGATTGGGCCATTTCTTTCGTCTGTTTCCTTGCGCTACCTCGCAAACGCGGGAGACAGCGACAAAGCAAAAAAAAAAAAAAAAAAAAAATATATATATATATATATATAGTGGTGATGTGAGGAGATGGAGTGAGTATTTTGAAGGTTTGTTGAATGTGTTTGATGATAGAGTGGCAGATATAGGGTGTTTTGGTCGAGGTGGTGTGCAAAGTGAGAGGGTTAGGGAAAATGATTTGGTAAACAGAGAAGAGGTAGTAAAAGCTTTGCGGAAGATGAAAGCCGGCAAGGCAGCAGGTTTGGATTGTATTGCAGTGGAATTTATTAAAAAAGGGGGTGACTGTATTGTCGACTGGTTGGTAAGGTTATTTAATGTATGTATGACTCACGGTGAGGTGCCTGAGGATTAGCGGAATGCGTGCATAGTGCCATTGTACAAAGGGAATAAGAGTGAGTGCTCAAATTACAGAGGTATAAGGGAGATAGGGGAGAAAGAATACTTCCCACGTATTCCCTGCGTGTCGTAGAAGGCGACTAAAAGGGGAGGGAGCGGGGGGCTGGAAATCCTCCCCTCTCACTTTTTTTTTTAATTTTCCAAAAGAGGGAACTGAGAAGGGGCCAAGGTGAGGATATTCCCTCAAGGGCCCAGTCCTCTGTTCTCAACGCTACCTCGCTAATGCGGGAAATGGCGAATAGTATGAAAGAAAGAAAAGAAAGTTTGTTGAGTATTCCTGGTAAATTATATGGGAGGGTATTGATTGAGAGGGTGAAGGCATGTACAGAGCATCAGATTGGGGAAGAGCAGTGTGGTTTCAGAAGTGGTAGAGGATGTGTGGATCAGGTGTTTGCTTTGAAGAATGTATGTGAGAAATGCTTAGAAAAGCAAATGGATTTGTATGTAGCATTTATGGATCTGGAGAAGGCATATGATAGAGTTGATAGAGATGCTCTGTGGAAGGTATTAAGAATATATGGTGTGGGAGGCAAGTTGTTAGAAGCAGTGAAAAGTTTTTATCGATGTTGTAAGGCATGTGTACGTGTAGGAAGAGAGGAGAGTGATTGGATCTCATTGAATGTAGGTTTGCAGCAGGGGTGTGGGATGTCTCCATGGTTGTTTAATTTGTTTATGGATGGGGTTGTTAGGGAGGTAAATGCAAGAGTTTTGGAAAGAGGGGCAAGTATGAAGTCTGTTGGGGATGAGAGAGCTTGGGAAGTGAGTCAGTTGTTGTTCGCTGATGATACAGCGCTGGTGGCTGATTCATGTGAGAAACTGCAGAAGCTGGTGACTGAGTTTGGAAAAGTGTGTGGAAGAAGAAAGTTAAGAGTAAATGTGAATAAGAGCAAGGTTATTAGGTACAGTAGGGTTGAGGGTCAAGTCAATTGGGAGGTGAGTTTGAATGGAGAAAAACTGGAGGAAGTGAAGTGTTTTAGATATCTGGGAGTGGATCTGGCAGCGGATGGAACTATGGAAGCGGAAGTGGATCATAGGGTGGGGGAGGGGCGAAAATCCTGGGGGCCTTGAAGAATGTGTGGAAGTCGAGAACATTATCTCGGAAAGCAAAAATGGGTATGTTTGAAGGAATAGTGGTTCCAACAATGTTGTATGGTTGCGAGGCGTGGGCTATGGATAGAGTTGTGCACAGGAGGATGGATGTGCTGGAAATGAGATGTTTGAGGACAATGTGTGGTGTGAGGTGGTTTGATCGAGTGAGTAACGGAAGGGTAAGAGAGATGTGTGGAAATAAAAAGAGCGTGGTTGAGAGAGCAGAAGAGGGTGTTTTGAAGTGGTTTGGGCACATGGAGAGGATGAGTGAGGAAAGATTGACCAAGAGGATATATGTGTCGGAGGTGGAGGGACCAAGGAGAAGAGGGAGACGAAATTGGAGGTGGAAAGATGGAGTGAAAAAGATTTTGTGTGATCGGGGCCTGAACATGCAGGAGGGTGAAAGGAGGGCAAGGAATAGAGTGAATTGGAGCGATGTGGTATACCGGGGTTGACGTGCTGTCAGTGGATTGAAGCAGGGCATGTGAAGCGTCTGGGGTAAACCATGGAAAGCTGTGTAGGTATGTATATTTGCGTGTGTGGACGTATGTATATACATGTGTATGGGGGGGGTTGGGCCATTTCTTTCGTCTGTTTCCTTGCGCTAACTCGCAAACGTGGGAGACAGCGACAAAGTATAATAAATAAAATATATATATATATATATATATATATATATATATATATATATATATTATCCCTGGGGATAGGGGATTAAGAGTACTTCCCACGTATTCCCTGCATGTCGTAGAAGGCGACTAAAAGGGGAGGTAGCGGGGGGCTGGAAATCCTCCCCTTTCGTTTCTTTTTTAATTTTCTAAAAGAAGGAACAGAGAATTGGGCCAGGTGAGGGTATTCCCTGTAAGGCCCAGTCCTCTGTTCTTAACGCTACCTCGCTGATGCGGGAAATGGTGAATAGTATGAAATAAAAGAAAAGATATATATATATATATATATATATATATATATATATATATATATATATATATATATATATTTTTTTTATTTATTATACTTTGTCGCTGTCTCCCGCGTTTGCGAGGTAGCGCAAGGAAACAGACGAAAGAAATGGCCCAACCCCCTCCCCCCATACACATGTATATACATACGTCCACACACGCAAATATACATGCCTACACAGCTTTCCATGGTTTACCCCAGACGCTTCACATGCCTTGCTTCAATCCACTGACTGCACGTCAACCCCGGTATACCACATCGCTCCAATTCACTCTATTCCTTGCCCTCCTTTCACCCTCCTGCATGTTCAGGCCCCGATCACACAAAATCTTTTTCACTCCATCTTTCCACCTCCAATTTGGTCTCCCTCTTCTCCTTGTTCCCTCCACCTCCGACACATATATCCTCTTGGTCAATCTTTCCTCACTCATCCTCTCCATGTGCCCAAACCACTTCAAAACACCCTCTTCTGCTCTCTCAACCATGCTCTTTTTATTTCCACACATCTCTCTTACCCTTACGTTACTCACTCGATCAAACCACCTCACACCACACATTGTCCTGAAACATCTCATTTCCAGCACATCCATCCTCCTGCGCACAACTCTATCCATAGCCCACGCCTCGCAACCATACAACATTGTTGGAACCACTATTCCTTCAAACATACCCATTTTTGCTTTCCGAGATAATGTTCTCGACTTCCACACATTCTTCAAGGCCCCCAGGATTTTGGCCCCCTCCCCCACCCTATGATCCACTTCCGCTTCCATGGTTCCATCCGCTGCCAGATCCACTCCCAGATATCTAAAACACTTCACTTCCTCCAGTTTTTCTCCATTCAAACTCACCTCCCAATTGACTGGACCCTCAACCCTACTGTACCTAATAACCTTGCTCTTATATATATATATATATATATATATATATATATATATATATATCCCTGGGGATAGGGGAGAAAGAATACTTCCCACGTATTCCCTGCGTGTCGTAGAAGGCGATTAAAAGGGGAGGTAGCGGGGGGCTGGAAATCCTCTCCTCTTGTTTTTTTTTATTTTTTTTTTATTTTCCAAAAGAAGGAACAGGGAAGGGGGCCAGGTGAGGATATTCCTTCAAAGGCCCAGTTCTCTGTTCTTAATGCTACCTCGCTAACGCGGGAAATGGCAAATAGTTTGAAAGAAAAAAAAGATATATATATATATATATATATATATATATATATATATATATATATATATATATATATATATATATATATGTATTATGTTTTGCTTTGTCGCTGTCTCCCACGTTAGTGAGGTAGTGCAAGGAAACAGACGAAAGAATGGCCCAACCCACCCACATTCACATGTATACACATACACGTCCACACACACAAATATACATACCTATACATCTCAATGCATACATATATATATACACACACAGACATATACATATATACACATGTACATAATTCATTGTATAAGTTTGTTGAGTATTCCTGGTAAATTATATGGGAGGGTATTGATTGAGAGGGTGAAGGCATGTACAGAGCATCAGATTGGGGAAGAGCAGTGTGGTTTCAGAAGTGGTAGAGGATGTGTGGATCAGGTGTTTGCTTTGAAGAATGTATGTGAGAAATACTTAGAAAAGCAAATGGATTTGTATGTAGCATTTATTTATCTGGAGAAGGCATATGATAGAGTTGATAGAGATGCTCTGTGGAAGGTATTAAGAATATATGGTGTGGGAGGCAAGTTGTTAGAAGCAGTGAAAAGTTTTTATCGAGGATGTAAGGCATGTGTACGTGTAGGAAGAGAGGAAAGTGATTGGTTCTCAGTGAATGTAGGTTTGCGGCAGGGGTGTGATGTCTCCATGGTTGTTTAATTTGTTTATGGATGGGGTTGTTAGGGAGGTGAATGCAAGAGTTTTGGAAAGAGGGGCAAGTATGAAGTCTGTTGGGGATGAGAGAGCTTGGGAAGTGAGTCAGTTGTTGTTCGCTGATGATACAGCGCTGGTGGCTGATTCATGTGAGAAACTGCTGAAGCTGGTGACTGAGTTTGGTAAAGTGTGTGAAAGAAGAAAGTTAAGAGTAAATGTGAATAAGAGCAAGGTTATTAGGTACAGTAGGGTTGAGGGTCAAGTCAATTGGGAGGTGAGTTTGAATGGAGAAAAACTGGAGGAAGTGAAGTGTTTTAGATATCTGGGAGTGGATCTGGCAGCGGATGGAACCATGGAAGCGAAAGTGGATCATAGGGTGGGGGAGGGGGCGAAAATTCTGGGAGCCTTGAAGAATGTGTGGAAGTCGAGAACATTATCTCGGAAAGCAAAAATGGGTATGTTTGAAGGAATAGTGGTTCCAACAATGTTGTATGGTTGCGAGGCGTGGGCTATGGATAGAGTTGTGCGCAGGAGGATGGATGTGCTGGAAATGAGATGTTTGAGGACAATGTGTGGTGTGAGGTGGTTTGATCGAGTAAGTAACGTAAGGGTAAGAGAGATGTGTGGAAATAAAAAGAGCGTGGTTGAGAGAGCAGATGAGGGTGTTTTGAAATGGTTTGGGCACATGGAGAGAATGAATGAGGAAAGATTGACCAAGAGGATATATGTGTCGGAGGTGGAGGGAACGAGGAGAAGAGGGAGACCAAATTGGAGGTGGAAAGATGGAGTGAAAAAGATTTTGTGTGATCGGGGCCTGAACATGCAGGAGGGTGAAAGGAGGGCAAGGAATAGAGTGAATCGAAGCGATGTGGTATACCGGGGTTGACGTGCTGTCAGTGGATTGAATCAGGGCATGTGAAGCGTCTGGGGTAAACCATGGAAAGCTGTGTAGGTATGTATATTTGCGTGTGTGGACGTATGTATATACATGTGTATGGGGGTGGGTTGGGCCGTTTCTTTCGTCTGTTTCCTTGCGCTACCTCGCAAATGCGGGAGACAGCGACAAAGCAAAAAAAAAAAAAAAATAATTCATTGTCTGCTTTTATTCATTCCCATCGCCACCCTGCCACACATGAAATAACAACCCCCTCCCCCTTCATATGCATGAGGTAGCGCTAGGAAAAGACAACAAAGGCCACATTCGTTCACACTCAGTCTCTAGCTGTCATGTAATAATGCAACGAAACCACAGGTCCCTTTCCACTTCCAGGCCCCACAGAACTTTCCATGGTTTACCCCTGACACTTCACATGCCCCGGTTTAATCCATTGACAGCACGTCGACCCCGGTATACCACATCGTTCCAATTCATTCTATTCCTTGCACGCCTTTTACCCTCCTGCATGTTTAGGCCCCAATCACTCAAAATCTTTTTAACTCCGTCTTTCCACCTCCAATTTGGTCTTCCACTTCTCCTCATTCCCTCCACCTCTGACACATATATCCTTCTTGGTCAATCTTTCCTCACTCATTTTCTCCATGTGACCAAACCATTTCAAAACGCCCTCTTCTGCTTTCTCAACCACACTCTTTTTATTACCACACATCTCTTACCCAATTATTACTTGCTTGATCAAACCACCTCACACCACATATTGTCCTCAAACATCTCATTTCCAGCACATCCACCCTCCTCCGCACAACTCTATCTATAGCCCATGCCCCGCAACCATATAACATTGTTGGAACCACTATTCCTTCAAACATTCCCATTTTTGCTTTCCGAGATAATGTTCTCGACTTCCACACATTCTTCAACACTCTGAGAACTTTCGCCCCCTCCCCACCCTATGATTCACTTCTGCTTCCACGGTTCCATCCGCTGCCAAATCCACTCCCAGATATCTAAAACAGTTCACTTCCTCCAGTTTTTCTCCATTTTATGTTCTAGTTCCAATAATTCACTTGATAGGTTTGCTGTAAAGTGCTAAAGTGCTTATTCATTCAAACCCAAACCTCTTGTAGTTTCTCCTTGCTGGTGTATGTCTACCATAGTGATCATGTCATTTTGTAACACACTCCTCTGATTTGGTAATCAGCAGGGTTTCCCATTGTGTTGCAAACATCTTATAGATCACATTTTCCCAATTTATCCAACTATTATTCACTAAAACTGAAATTACTGAAAACACCTCTGTTGTTACTTGCATTGTCTTTAGGTGGTTAAGCATCCAAACTTGTTTTTATGTCCATTAGGTTGTTATCAAAGGATAAGGTGTTTGAGATGGTAATGTCACATATTAGGTGCACATTATTTGGAAAAATTAGGTTCAGAGTTTTATTTTCTCTGGCTAGTTTTATTTTGTGTTGAATGAGGGAGAACTTTCTACATAATCTGAATAACTTTTTCGCAGATGTTCATCCAAGCTGCTTCCACCCTAACAGTAGAAATATGCAAGACTAAAATTGCACTTATTGGTATTTTCTCACCTACCTTAGTTACTTGTCTCTGTATATCACAATACTCATTTTAATTTCTCATCATGTCATGTCATGTCTTCTAAAGTTAGCTGACAGTGTCTGAGCTGACCATATAGTCTGGAATCTGATTCCAGCCATCCATCACTCTTGAGAGAAGAATTGCTTCCTAATATTTTTTATTGCTTTGCTACTTTATAGCATACTTCCTCTTAAATTATTCCTGTTTTTTTCAAATAGTTTTGTCTTGTCATATCCAGTTTTCTAAGTCTTTTTTTATGTGTTAATTCTCTTAGTTCTGGGATTAGCTTCGCGGCACATCGTTGTACTCTTTCAATCATACTGATATACTTTCTTTCAGTAGGGTTACCAAACCTGGACAGCAGACTCCGCTAGGGTCTTGTATATGTCTTTTACAAAATACTCATTGTTTCAGGAAATAAAATACTTGAGTGAGTTGTTTATTATTTGCAGCATCCTTTTAGCCTTTTTGATTATTACAGTAACACCGTTGGAAACTTTTTAGATTTTTGGTATTTCTCCTCATCTACTAAAATTGTCTCTTCCATTCATAGCATATGTTGTTATTGGACTGTTACATCCACAAGGCATATCTTTGCATTTATCATTGTTAAACTCTGTCATCCATGTTTCTGACTGATGCTTTGTTGATTTGGTTATAGATTCATGTATCCCCAGCAAATATCTTGCACTATGATTTCACCTTTTTTGGGAGGTCTTGAATGTATATTAGGAACAAGATTGGTCCAAGAATAGTTTCTTGATGTACACCATTCAGAACAGTTTTCCTTGATGATTTTTTCCCAGTAATGAGATACAGTTTTTTGCCGGTCAGAAAAGCTTCTGTTCACCTAAGTATGTTCCCACTCACTCCAGGCTTTCATAAAATCAAAATATATCCAATGGTTCATTCTAGTCATCCATTAATGGCCAATCTTCCGATAATTGCAATGAAATGGTACGACATGATCTTCTGAATGTCTTGACATTAAAAAGTAACTCGTTAATTAAAATATTTATTTATTTATTTAATTTGCTTTGTCGCTGTCTCCCGCGTCTGCGAGGTAGCGCAAGGAAACAGACGAAAGAAATGGCCCAACCCACCCCCATACACATGTATATACATACACGTCCACACACGCAAATATACATATCTATACATCTTAATGTACACATATATATGCACACACAGACACGTACATATATACCCATGCACACAATTCACACTGTCTGCCTTTATTCATTCCCATCGCCACCTCGCCACACATGGAATACCATCCCCCTCCCCCCTCATGTGTGTGAGGTAGCGCTAGGAAAAGACAACAAAGGCTCCATTCGTTCACATTCAGTCTCTAGCTGTCATGCAATAATGCCCGAAACCACAGCTCCCTTTCCACATCCATGCCCCACACTACTTTCCCTGGTTTACCCCAGATGCTTCACATGCCCTGATTCAATCCACTGACAGCACATCAACCCCGGTATACCACATCGATCCAATTCACTCTATTCCTTGCCCGCCTTTCACCCTCCTGCATGTTCAGGCCCCGATCACTCAAAATCTCTTTCACTCCATCTTTCCACCTCCAATTTGGTCTCCCACTTCTCCTCGTTCCCTCCACCTCCGACACATATATCCTCTTGGTCAATCTTTCCTCACTCATTCTCTCCATGTGCCCAAACCATTTCAAAACACCCTCTTCTGCTCTCTCAACCACGCTCTTTTTATTTCCACACATCTCTCTCACCCTCACATTACTTACTCGATCAAACCACCTCACACCACACATTGTCCTCAAACATCTCATTTCCAGCACATCCACCCTCCTGCGCACAACTCTATCCATAGCCCACGCCTCGCAACCATACATCATTGTTGGAACCACTATTCCTTCAAACATACCCATTTTTGCTTTCCGAGATAATGTTCTCGACTTCCACACATTCTTCAAGGCTCCCAGGATTTTCGGCCCCTCCCCCACCCTATGATTCACTTCCGCTTCCATGGTTCCATCTGCTGCCAGATCCACTCCCAGATATCTAAAACACTTTACTTCCTCCAGTTTTTCTCCATTCAAACTTACCTCCCAATTGACTTGACCCTCAACCCTACTGTACCTAATAACCTTGCTCTTATTCACATTTACTCTTAACTTTCTTCTTTCACACACTTTACCAAACTCAGTCACCAGCTTCTGCAGTTTCTCACATGAATCAGCCACCAGCGCTGTATCATCAGCGAACAACAACTGACTCACTTCCCAAGCTCTCTCATCCCCAACAGACTTCATACTTGCCCCTCTTTCCAAAACTCTTGCATTCACCTCCCTAACAACCCCATCCATGAAGAAATTAAACAACCATGGAGACATCACACACCCCTGCCGCAAACCTACATTCACTGAGAACCAATCTCTTTCCTCTCTTCCTACACGTACACGTGCCTTACATCCTCGATAAAAACTTTTCACTGCTTCTAACAACTTGCCTCCCACACCATAATTAAAATAATTAAAATGCATTTATTTATTTTTTCTTTAGTTTTTCCAATATCTTAACTACATGTAAGGTTAGTGAGATTGGTCTATAATTACTTAGTTCTTTTTTTGTCTTCCCTTTTTATTAATTGCAGCATATGTAGTTTCTATCAGTCATGAGGATTAATTCCACTCTTGAGTGACATATTGAATAAGAGAGTCAGGGGTTCAGCCAGTTTCTCTATGGCCTCACCTAAGATCTCGGGATGCATACCAACTGGACCAATAGGTTTATGCATATTAGCCTCATCGAGGATGTCTTTGATTGAACTTAAACTAACATGAAAATGATTCATTACTAGGATGTTTTCTTCAAAGAGATCAGTTGCTGTCTTGGTAAAAGGAAGCACTTCTACTGCTTCATCATTCATGGTAAGGGTATCATCTCTCCTCCTTAATCTGTGTATGGGTGCTCTCATGTCATTTTTCTTTTTTTCATTTTCTTTCATACTTGATTGCTGTTAATCGAGTTAGCGAGGTAATATCAGGAACAGACAAAGAAAAGCTTAATCTTCTCAAATCCTTCTCTAGCTGTTATGTGTAATGCTCCCTATCCACAACCAGGCCCCACAGACTTTTCCATAGGTTACCCTGGATGCTTCATATGCCCTGGGTGAGTCCACTGACAGCATGTCAACTCCTCTATACCACATCATTCCAGTTCACTCTGTCTCATGCACACCTTTCACCCTCTTGCATGTTCATGCCTCAATTGCTCAATATCTTTTTCACTCCATCCTTCCATCTCTAACCTGGTCTGCCTGTTCTCCTTTTTCCCTCCACTTCTGACACTAATTTTCTTTATATATCCAGATCATTTCATCATACCCTCTTCAGCTCTTTCAACCACTCTATCTTTATAATCACACCTCTATCATACCCTTTCATTACTTACTTGATCAAACCACTTAACACCTCATATTGTTCTCAAACATTTTGTTTCTAACATGCCCACCCTTTCTGCACAATCTTGTATGTAGTCCATGCCTCACATCTGTATAATAATGATGGGACTACTATGCCTTCAAACAGGCCCATTTTTGCCCTCTCAGATAACACTCTCTCTTTCCCCTTATTCTTTAGAGCTCCCAGAACCTTCACCCCCTCATCCACTCTGACTCGCTTCCACTTCCTTAGTTACATTCACTGCCATGTCCACTTTTGGGTATCTAAAACACTTCATTTCCTTCAGTATTTTTACAGTCTTACTCACACCCCATCTAACCTGTCCCTCAGCTCTGCTGAATTTAATAACCTTGCCTTATTCACATTTACTCTCAGGTTCCTCCTTTTGCACACCCTTTCAAACTCAGTCACCAACTTCTGCAGTTTCACACTTAAATCTACCACTGGTGCTATATTATCAGGGAACAACACTTGACTCTTTTCTCAGGCCCTTTCATCCCCCATAGTCTGCATACTCACTCTTCTTTCCAAGACTCTTGCATTTACCTCCCACAGCACCCTATCCGTAAACAAATTAAACATCAATGGTGACATCACACATTCCTACTGGAAACCAACCTTCACTTGAAATCATTCACTCTCCTCTCATTCTACTTAAACATATGCCTTACACTCTTGTTAATAACTTCTAACTCCTTCAGGCAGCTTTCCTCCTACTCCTTTTATTGTTAAGATCTTCCATAAGGCTCCTCTGTCAACTTGATCATATGCTGTCTCCAGATCCATAATTGCCACATAAAAATGTTTCTTTATGTATTTCTCTGACACATTTTTCAGTGCAAATACTTGTCACACACATCCTGCACTCCATTTGAAACCGTGCTGTTCCTCCACAGTCTGGTGCTCTATACATGCCTTTACTTACCCAATTACTACCCTCTTATACAATTTTACAACTTGCTAGATATGCTTAATAAATTTATACCTGTTTTGTTTGAATGCTCACCTCTGTCCCCACTTGCTTTTATGCAGTGGCACTATGTATGCTTTTCACCAATCCTGAGGCACCTTATCATGATCCATACATGCATTGAAAATCCTAACTAGCCAATCGGCAACACAGCCACCCCTTACTTTTAAAATAAATTCAGCTGCAATACCATCCACTCCAGCTGTCTTGCCACTCATCACTCATTGTTAGGCTTTCACTACTTCTCTCCAGCAAACACTTATTCATGACTTTCAGCATACAAACCACCCAGACCCAAACACTCTCCACCTGCCACCCTGTCATCAGACATTCATCATGATCTATTACCACTTCTCCTTTCACCCCACTTCAACGATGTGACTATTTGTTTTGTTGTCTTATGCACATTATTAACCTTCTTCCAAAAAATCTTATTCTCCATAAAGTTTAATGATTTTTGATTAACCCAGCTCTCATTTGCCTTCTTTTTCAACTGCTTCACCCTCCTCTTGACCTGCCACTTTCTCTTATACATTTCCCAATCATTTGCAATCCTTCTCTTTGAATACTACCCAAAAGCCTCCCTTTTCTCTTTCACTGGCAACTTTATTTCTTCATCCCACCCTCTCTGATCTGCCAACCTCCCACATGCCATATGTATCTCTTGCAAATGATAGCCCTACTTCCATAAATACCTCCCATTCCTTGCTCACTCTCCCTGCTTCATTTACTCTCACATTTTGCCATTCTTCATTCAGTCTCTTATGGTATTATTACAGTTTTTTTGCCCTAGGCTTGCTTAATTTCACCACTCTCTTCTCACCAGTATCATTTTCTCCTGAAACCTCTACAAATCTTCACCCTTGCTTCCACAAGATAGTGGTCAGATATCCCACCAACTGCCCCCTCTCAACATGTTTCCATTCAAATGTCTCTCTTTTCCATGCCTATCAATTAGTATGTGATCCAGTAATGCCTGCTGATCATCTTCCCTACTTGCATACATATGTATGTCATTCAATTTGAAGCAGGTAATACCAATCACCCAATCAACACATAACTCCACAAACTGTTCACCATTTCCTTTCATAATACTGAATACCTCATGCCACCTAATTTAATGCACGGCTGCCACACAATTGATCTTCTCTTTCAAATCACCCATCACTGATCCCCATTCTCTTGTATCAAAACTGACACACTCACTCAGCTGCTCCCAAAACAATTACCTTTCATGATTTTTCTTATGTCCAAGCCAGGTTCATTAGCACTAATAATCACCCATCTTTAATTTTTACCCACATCAGTCTAGAATTCATAGATGTAGACACAGCCCACACAAACTCTAAGATCCAGGTGAGTTGATCTGGCCTTAACACTACCAAAGGAGAAAAAATGCAGTCCTCTTTAAAGCAGTAGAAGAAAAGAATACCAAATCAAAGACTTTTCCCCCACCCTCCACTCCGTCTGGCGACATGACAGATAGAAATCTGGTAAATAACAATACCAGAAGAGAAGAGAGAGGCATTTGGACGATTTTTGCAGGGAAAAAATGCAATTGAGTGGGAGAAGTATAAAAGAAAGAGACAGGAGGTCAAGAGAAAGGTGCAAGAGGTGAAAAAAAGGGCAGATGAGAGTTGGGGTGAGAGACTATCAGTAAATTTTAGGGAGAATAAAAAGATGTTCTGGAAGGAGGTAAATAGGGTGCGTAAGACAAGGGAGCAAATGGGAACTTCAGTGAAGGGTGTAAATGGGGAGGTGATAACAAGTAGTGGTGATGTGAGAAGGAGATGGAATGAGTATTTTGAAGGTTTGTTGAATGTGTCTGATGACAGAGTGGCAGATATAGGGTGTTTTGGTCGAGGTGGTGTGCAAAGTGAGAGGGTTAGGGAAAATGATTTGGTAAACAGAGAAGAGGTAGTAAAAGCTTTGCGGAAGATGAAAGCCGGCAAGGCAGCAGGTTTGGATGGTATTGCAGTGGAATTTATTAAAAAAGGGGGTGACTGTATTGTTGACTGGTTGGTAAGGTTATTTAATGTATGTATGACTCATGGTGAGGTGCCTGAGGATTGGCGGAATGCGTGCATAGTGCCATTGTACAAAGGCAAAGGGGATAAGAGTGAGTGCTCAAATTACAGAGGTATAAGTTTGTTGAGTATTCCTGGTAAATTATATGGGAGGGTATTGATTGAGAGGGTGAAGGCATGTACAGAGCATCAGATTGGGGAAGAGCAGTGCGGTTTCAGAAGTGGTAGAGGATGTGTGGATCAGGTGTTTGCTTTGAAGAATGTATGTGAGAAATACTTAGAAAAGCAAATGGATTTGTATGTAGCATTTATGGATAGAGATGCTCTGTGGAAGGTATTAAGAATATATGGTGTGGGAGGCAAGTTGTTAGAAGCAGTGAAAAGTTTTTATCGAGGATGTAAGGCATGTGTACGTGTAGGAAGAGAGGAAAGTGATTGGTTCTCAGTGAATGTAGGTTTGCGGCAGGGGTGTGTAATGTCTCCATGGTTGTTTAATTTGTTTATGGATGGGGTTGTTAGGGAGGTAAATGCAAGAGTCCTGGAAAGAGGGGCAAGTATGAAGTCTGTTGGGGATGAGAGAGCTTGGGAAGTGAGTCAGTTGTTGTTCGCTGATGATACAGCGCTGGTGGCTGATTCATGTGAGAAACTGCAGAAGCTGGTGACTGAGTTTGGTAAAGTGTGTGGAAGAAGAAAGTTAAGAGTAAATGTGAATAAGAGCAAGGTTATTAGGTACAGTAGGGTTGAGGGTCAAGTCAATTGGGAGGTGAGTTTGAATGGAGAAAAACTGGAGGAAGTGAAGTGTTTTAGATATCTGGGAGTGGATCTGTCAGCGGATGGAACCATGGAAGCGGAAGTGGATCATAGGGTGGGGGAGGGGGCGAAAATTTTGGGAGCCTTGAAAAATGTGTGGAAGTCGAGAACATTATCTCGGAAAGCAAAAATGGGTATGTTTGAAGGAATAGTGGTTCCAACAATGTTGTATGGTTGCGAGGCGTGGGCTATGGGTAGAGTTGTGCGCAGGAGGATGGATGTGCTGGAAATGAGATGTTTGAGGACAATGTGTGGTGTGAGGTGGTTTGATCGAGTAAGTAACGTAAGGGTAAGAGAGATGTGTGGAAATAAAAAGAGCGTGGTTGAGAGAGCAGAAGAGGGTGTTTTGAAATGGTTTGGGCACATGGAGAGAATGAGTGAGGAAAGATTGACCAAGAGGATATATGTGTCGGAGGTGGAGGGAACGAGGAGAAGAGGGAGACCAAATTGGAGGTGGAAAGATGGAGTGAAAAAAGATTTTGTGTGATCGGGGCCTGAACATGCAGGAGGGTGAAAGGAGGGCAAGGAATAGAGTGAATTGGAGCGATGTGGTATACAGGGGTTGACGTGCTGTCAGTGGAGTGAATCAAGGCATGTGAAGCGTCTGGGGTAAACCATGGAAAGCTGTGTAGGTATGTATATTTGCGTGTGTGGACGTGTGTATGTACATGTGTATGGGGGGGGGGTTGGGCCATTTCTTTCGTCTGTTTCCTTGCGCTACCTTGCAAACGCGGGAGACAGCGACAAAGTAAAAAAAAAAAAAAAAAAAAAAAAAAAAAAAAAAAAAATACCTTGCAGGAATAATATGCCTGAGGAAATTTTTATTGAAAAGTCATGAGGTAGAATTAACATGAATGTCATAAATCCCTTCATTTTTATCAAAATAATAGTAAGATGTATTTGAGCTCTAGCCTTTTGACTTACCATATCATGTCTATATCATTCCTGATGTGGAAGAATACAATAATTTTTACTTACTCTCACAAAGCAAGTAACATGGGTTAATCAATGTTGGTATATTACTGCAGCATTTACTCTCACCTTCCTCCTTTTGCACACACTCTCAGACTTGGTCACCAACTTCTGCAGTTTCACACTCAAATCTGTCACTGGTGCTATATCATCAGGAAACAACACCTGACTCTCTTCTCAGGCCTCCTCATCCCCTATATTCTGCATACTCACCCATCTTTCCAAGACTCTTGCATTTACCTCCCTCACCACCCCATCCATAAACAAATTAAGCATCCATGGTGACATCACACTCCCCTACAGGAGACCAACTTTCACTTGGAACCATTCACTCTCCTCTCTCCCTACTTGTACATATGCCTTACACCCTTGGTGATAACTTCTTACTGCTTCAAGCAGCTTTTCTCCCACTCCCTTTATTGTTAAGATCTTCCATGAGGCTCCTGTATCAACTTGATCATATGCTTTCTCCAGATCCATAACTGCCACGTAAAAATCTATGTTTCTTTAAGTATATTTCACTCATTTTTCATTGCAAATACTTGACACACACATCCTGCACTACTTTTGAAACCATGCTGTTCCTCCACAATCTGATGCTCTGTATATGCCTTCACTCTCCCAATTACTACCTTATTATACAACTTCACAACTTGCTGGGTACACTTTACTAACTTGTACCTCTTGAGTTTGAATTCTCACCTTCATCCCCACTTGCCTTTATGCAGAGACACTGTATATGCATTTCACCAACTTCAGGCACCTTACCATGATCCATACATACATTGAAAATCCTAACTAGCCAGTTGACAACACAGTCACCATTTACTTAATAAATTCAACTGCATTACCATCCACTTCAGCTGTCTTGCTACTCTTCATCCTTTGTAAGGCTTTCACCACTTCTCTCTTCAGCAAACACTATTCACTACTCGGGTTGCAAACCACTGTGACCCAAACACTCTCCACCTGCCACCCTGTCATCAGACATTCATCATGACCTGTTACTTCTACTACTATCACCCCCCTTCACTGATGTGACTATTAGTTCTCTTGTTTTATGCATATTATTAACCTTCTTTCAAAACATTCTCCATAAAGTTTACTGATACTTGCGCAGCCCAGCTCTCATTTGCCCTCTTTTTTTAACCCTTGCACCTTTCTCTTGACCTGCCACTTTCTCTTACACAGCCCCCAATCATTTGCTTTCCTTCCCTGTGGGTACCACCCAAATGCCTCCTTTTTCTCTTTCACTGGCAACTTTATTTCTTCATCCCACTCTTTCTGATCTGTCCACCTTCCACATGCATCTCTCACAAATGCCAGCCCCACATCCATAAATACCTCTCATTCCTCACCCTCCACTTGCTTCATTTACTCTTGCCTTTTGCCCTTTTTCATTGTCTTTCATGGTATTTCTTACATTTTTTTTTTCTTTTTTATCAAGCTTGCTTGCTTTCACCACTTTCTTCTCACCAATATTGTTTCCTCATTTTCTGAAACTTCTACAAATCTTCAACCTTGCTTCCACAAGATAGTAATCAGATATCCCCCAGCTGCCCCCTCTCAACATGTTTACATTCAAATGTTTCTCTTTTACACTCCTATCAGTTAGTATGTGATCCAGTAATGCCCTTTGATAATCTTTCTCACGTACATATACTTATGTATGTACCTCAATTTTAAGCTGGTAATCCCATGTGTCCCTCAATTTTAAGCAATTAATCCTAATCCCTAGTCATTTCTCAGCACACAACTTAAGCTTTTCACCACTTCCTTTCTTAATACTGAATACCCCATGCCACCCAATTAAAGCCTCAGCTGCCACAGTATTCACCTTTGCTTTCAAATAGCCCATCACTGATCCCTGTTCTCTTATATCAAAATTGCTGATACGCTCACTCGCCTGCTCCCAAAACAATTGCCTCTCATGATTTTTCTTCTTGTGGCCAAGCCTGGTGCATTAGCATTGATAATCATCCATCTTTTGCCATCCACTTTGATTTTTACCCACATCAGTCTAGAATTCTTTGACATAGACACTCACTCAAGGTCTAAGCGAGGTGGTCTGGCCTTAACACTGATAAAAAAATGCAGCCCTCTTTAAAGGAGTAGAAGAAAAGAATACCAAATCAGAGGCTTTTTCCCCAACCTCCACTCCTTCTGGCAACATGACAGTTAGAAATCTGTTAAATAACAATACCTTGCAGAATTGATTGTAAAGAAATTTTTATAGGAAAGCCATGAGGTAGAATTAACATATGTCATACATCCCATCACCAATGACAAGCATCCCTTCATTTTTGCTATCAAAATAATAGTAAGATGTATTTGAGCTCTAGCCTCTTGACTTACCATACCATGTCTGTATCATTCCTGATGTGGAAGAATGCTGCAATAACTTTTTGTTACTTTCACAAAGCAGGTAACATGGGTTAATCATTGTTGGTATGTTACTGCAGCCTGACCTGAGATAGACCAGTGATTGAGAAGGTGGCACGATATATCACTGTTACGAAGATTGATTAATTGAATTATTCAGTACTGGAGTGACAATTGATGATCAATCCTAATTTTGTCCTAATTTTGAAGATATTTAGGTTGTTGCTCTAACAACATTTTCTAGGAGCTTATTCCATGCATCATTAATGTTATTGATAAAGAACTAATTTTTACAGTCGAAGATTAACTCTGTGACCTCTACGTTTTAGTCCATTTTCTCTCATTGGTAGTACTGGCACTACTGTAAAGAAATTTTCAGTATCAACATTGTTGAATCCTTTAAGTATTTTAAAACATTCTATATTTTTGCCTCAAAGATGCTTCTTACCTAGGGAAAACAAGTTTAATTCTCACAGTCTGTCCTTGCATGGTTTGTTACACATGGAAGGAATCAATATAGGTACTCTTCTGCACTGCTTCCAATTCAAGAATATCATTACTTACATGGGGAGCCCAAAACTGCATTGCTTATTTGATGTGGGGTCTACCTAGACTTAGGTTTAGTGGCAATATTACCTCCTTGCTGTATGAAAGGTTTTTGTTAATAGATCCTAATATCCTATTTGCTTTCTTAGTAGCTTCATTAAAATGCTGTGAGACTTGGAAGTTGTTGGAGACAGTAACCTTTAGATCACTCGCACAAGGAGTGTCCTGTATCTTGTGGTCCATCAGTTCATAATCAAATTTTGTTCAGCAATGCCACATTAACAGAAATAGATAGCCTTAGATTACAAGAGGATCTAGATAAGATTGCTGAATGGTCTAGAAAATGGCAAATGCCATTTAATGTCAATAAACGTCTGATGTTACAAGCAGGAAACCTCTACAAAATTTGATTATGAACTGATGGACCACAAGATATAGGACTGATGTCTGCTAGTCTCCAAGCTTGTGGGACTATTCCATCTTGGAGAGATTTATTAAAGATGTAGATAAATGGTTCTTTTAGTGATGATTTTACATTACTTCCCAAGTTGCTTAAAACCTTCAATATAAATGTAGCCTTCAGCAATAACAATACTTTAAAGAATATCTTAATCAAAAACTCAACAGAAAATTCTGTGGGTTGTGCTTACACAATACCTTGTAAAAATTTTGATATGTTTTATGTTGGGCAGACTGGTAAGGATCTTTGTTAGACTTCAGCAACATAAATATAGTATAAGAACAGGACAAGAATCAAATGCATTGTTTTATCAAGTTAAGAATTATGACCATTGCATAGATTGAGAAATGCCAATTCAGTTAACTGTAACTCCTTTACCAAAATATCGTTGAATCTTTTATTGTTGAATACATAAAGAATTGTAATATTAGTATTTGTGAGGGTCTATACAAATTCGATAGCTTTGTTGTTGGCAAAATTTGTAAATGGTTCCCTTTCTTGTCCACATAATAGATATTGTATGAGGGGTATGTTGCCACCATCTGGTAATGCTTGTTTATCAATGGTGTCTTAGCTACATCTCTTAAATGTATATCTGGCTGTTCGATATCTTCTATCTCATTCTTGTTTCTTCCCTGATGATTTAATCATTACATGAAAGTGCATTTGGGAACATAATGCATTTATTTTTTTTTTTTTTTCATACACTAGACAACACATGCCACTATGACCTCTTGGTGAGAGGCCAAGAGCTAAGGAAGGAATAGCACTGCTTCTGAAGCTGGAGTTTTGGGAGTATGTGGTAGTGTAAGAAAGTAAATTCTAGATTGATGTGAGTAAAACTGAAAGTGGATGGAGGTGGGTGATTATTGGTGCTTATGCACCTGGTCATGGGAGGCAAGTGTTTTGGGAGTAGCTGAAAGAGTGTGGCAGCAGCTTTGATGCACGAGAACGGGTTTTATTGATTGATGATTTAAATGCAAAAATGAGTAATGTGGCGGTTGAGGGTAATTGGTGTACATGGGGTATTCTGTGTTGTGAATAGAAATGGTGAAGAGCTTGTGGATTCGTGTGCTGAAAAAAGACTGGTGATTGGGAATACCTGGTTTAAAAAGAGAGATATACATAAGTATATGTATGCAAGTAGGAGAGATGGTCAAAGGGCATTATTGGATTGTGTTAATTGATAGGTGTGCAAGAGATACTTTTGGATGTTAATGTGCTGAGAGGGGCAACTGGAGGGATGTCTGATCTCTATCTTGTGGAGGCGAAGGTGAAGATTTGTAGTTTTCAAAAAAGGAGATAATGTTGGGGAGAAAGAGGGCTGAGAGTAAGTGAGCTTGGAAAGGAGATGTGTGAGAAAGTACCAGGAAAGATTGACCATAGAATGGCAAAAGGTGAGAGCAAACGACGTAAGAGGAGTGAGGGGGGAATGGGATGTATTTAGGGAAGCAGTGATGGCTTATGCAAAAGATGCATGTGGCATGAGAAAGGAGGGAGGTGGGCAGATTGGAAAGGGTTGTGAGTGGTGGGATGAAGAAGTAAAGTTGTTAGTGAAAGAGGAAAGAGGTGTTTGGACAGTACTTGCAAGGAAGGGGTGCAAATGCAAATGACTGGGAGATGTATAAAAGAAAGCAGCTGGAGGTCAAGAGAAAGGTGCAGGGGTTGAAAAAGAGGGCAAATGAGAGTTTGGGTGAGAGACTATCATTAAACTTTAGGGAGAATAAAAAGACATTTTAGTCGGAGGTAAATAACGTGCGTAACACGAGAACAAATGGGAACATCGGGGAAGGGAGCAAGTGGGAAGGTTATAACAAGTAGTGATGAAGTGAGGAGATGGATAGAGTATTTTGAAGGTTTGTTTAATGTGTTTGATGATAGAGTGGCAGATGTAGAGTGTTTTGGTCGGGGTGGAGTACAAAGTGAGGGGGCCAGGGAGAATGGTTTGGTTAAGAAAGAAGAGGTAGTGAAAGCTTTGCAGAAGATGAAATTTGGCAAGGCAGTGAGTTTCAATGGTATTGCAGTGGAATTTATTAAAAAGGGGGTAACTGTGTTGCTGATTGGTTGGTAAGGGTGTTCACTGTATGTATAGACCATGATGAATTGCTTAAGGATTGGCAGAATGCACGCATAGTGCCATTGTACAAAGAGGAAGGGGATAAAACTACAGAGGCATAAGTTTGTTGAGTATACCTAGGAAATTATATGGGAGGGCTTTAATTGAGAGGATGAAGGTATGCTTGTACAGAGCATGAGATTTGGGAAGAGAAGTGTGGTTTCAGAAGTAGTAGAGGATGTGTGGATCAGGTGTTTGCTTTGAAGAACGTGAGAAATACTTAGAAAAACAGATGGATTTGTCTGTAGCATATATGTTTCTAGAGAAGGCATATGATAGGGTTGATGGAGATGCATTGTGGAAGGTCTTAAGAGTATATGGTGTGGGAGGTAAGTTGCTAGAAGCAGTGAAAAGTTTTTACCAAGGGTGTAAGGCCTGTGCATGAGTAGGAAGAGGAGAGAGTGATTGGTTCCCAGTGAATGTCAGTCTGCAGCAGGGTTGTGGGATGTCCTCATGGTTAATTAATTTGTTTATGGATGGGGTAGTTAGAGAGGTAAGTGCAAGAGTTATGGAGAGAGAGGGGCAAGTCTGTTGTGGATGAGAGGGCCTGGGAAGCAAGTCATTGCTGTTTGCCGATGATACAGCTCTAGTGGCTGATTCAAGTGAGAAACTGCAGAGGTTGGTGACTGAGTTTGGGAAAGTATGTGAAAGGAGAGAGTTGAGAGTAAAAGTGAACAAGAGCAAGATTATTAGGTTCATTAGAGTTGAGGGACAACTTAACTGGGGTGTAAGTTTGAATGGAGGGAAATTGGAGTAAGTGAAGTGTTTTAGATATCTGGGAGTGGGCTTAGGAGCAAATGGAACTATGGAAGTGGAAATGAGTCACAGGGTGGGTGAAGGTTCTGGGAGCAATGAAGAATGTGTGGAAGGAGATAACGTCATCTCGGAGAGCAAAAATGGGTATGTTTGAAGGAATAGTAGTTTCAACAAGGTTATGTGGTTGAGGCATGGGCTATAGATGGGTTGTCCAGAGGAGTATGGATGTGTTGAAAATGAAATGTTTGAGGGCAATATGTGGTGTGAAGTGGTTTGATTAAGTAATGAAAGGGTAAGAGAGACGTGTGGAAAATAAAAAGAGTGTGGTTGAGAAAGTAGAAGAGGGTGTTGAAAAGGATTGGACATACAAGAGAATGAGTGAGGAAAGATCGACAAAGATGTATGTGTTAGAGGTGGAGGGAACAAGAAGCAGGAGACCAATTGGAGGTGGAAGGATGGAATGAGAGATTTTGACCAATTGGGGCCTGAACATACAGGAGGCTGAAAGGCATGCAAGGATTAGGATGAATTGGAACTATGTAGTATACCGTGGTCAACGTGCTGTCTATGGACAGAACCAGGGCATGTGAAACATCTGGTGTAAACCATGGAAAGGTCTGTGGGGCCTGGATTTGGATAGAGAACTGTTTCCTGTGGGGTGGAGTAGCACCGTGAATTGATGAGGGCAGGCAAGTATGAATGTCTAGTCGGGGAACAAAACTTGGACACAAGTGGCAACTTCTGGCTACAACCCTAGTAGTATACACGGAGGTGGTGAAGTCATGAATGGAGGGGGAACGTTTATCAGTGTGTTTGGTCAACCTATCGCATTTACAGGCTAAACATATATTGGGGAGGGTTCTGTGTCCGAATACTCAATGTAATAGATGTGAATCATTTATGTGTGTGTGTCCTTTGTAATACGTTAGTTTAATATCTATCACGCACATTTTATTGGTTGCATTAGGAATTATGACTCATATTAATGGCATTGCTCGACCTAAAGTATTTGTGGAGTCATCGGCATCTGTCTAGGGTGTGGGTTCACTGAGACCGAAGCATCAAATGTTTTATCAATTCATATCGGATAAAACAATTTATTCATCAATGTCGTCTACATGCTTTATTAACGGGTATATCACTGGAATACGACGTTGTTGTTAATAATCTTTATCACTTTACGTTCTCAGTAAGTACAAGGTGCCTCCCATGAAGATGGACAGAGCTTCATTGAGCACATACTCATTATTTACTAACTTCATTCAACTGGTAAAAAAAATCTCGTTATTAAACTGATGTTTGTTCTATCCATGATAAAAACATAGTGGCCGATACTCAAAACATTCCTCTTAGAATCTCTACCCTCTCGCCGTACAACCTCTTCAACGAGCTAGCGTCACACTAGCACTCGCCTCCCACATTCTTTCCTTGTCTCGTCCACCCTTCGGTAATAACATTATAGACGATACCTTACATCGAGATAAATTACAAAAATTTCACGTTCAAGTGATGTATTGAAGATGTTATGATAAAACGGTGATCTGTCGCCCCTCAGTTGAAAAATCAGTGACATTCTATTAAACCCTTTTGTGGGCGAGTGCATTTTCAAGTCGGTGCAAATGCCGCATTCATAGGTTGCGTTGCTTGATCCCTCGCACGTGTTACGAGGTTGACACACTAAAGTAACTCCAAAGAGCTGATGGACTTGTTATTCATTTATACAGGATGATTTTTATGTATTGACACATTGAGGTTAACACTCGCTGCGTGGGGTTTCCCATATAACAAGTATAATCTTGTAGCGTCAGTCTGAGTAAAATAGTATCCTGTTAGCTAGAGTAAAATACTAAAGTCACGTGCAGTGCCACTCCTAGTACTCTCTTCCCCCTTCGGTACAACCTTTATAACTTTAAGAGCCAGGTAAGGTTATAAAAATTTCAGAAACACTAGTTAACTTTCCCATTTTCTCCTATATTCGCTGTTTTGTCCTTAATTTCTTTTCTTTTTTCACTCAATAACGGCCTCAGATTAGGGCAGGATTTGTCCGTGCTGTGTCGGTTACAGTTAAAAAACAAATAGGTTACATAAGCATGGTTAAGTTATCGAGATTACAATATTTGCATTTTGTTCACATTTTGTCCTTCCAAGTAAAAAGTTAATTTCTTTACAGTATATTCTGTATTACCTCGGGCAGTTTCACTCGTATGAAATACCACACACACACACACACAATCGTAGCTCCAACTGGATACTGTATTCTTAAGTTTTAATGAAAGCAGTAAAGCGTTTAATATATTGATATGCTTAATGGCAGACGATTTTATCAATAACCGAGAACAATCTGCCTTCAATAAGGGTTATCTATGTAATATAAGGTATTAAGGTGGAAGGTATTAAGAATATATGGTGTGGGAGGCAAGTTGTTAGAAGCAGTGAAAAGTTTTTATCGAGGATGTTAAGGCATGTGTACGTGTAGGAAGAGAGGAAAGTGATTGGTTCTCAGTGAATGTAGGTTTGCGGCAGGGGTGTGTGATGTCTCCATGGTTGTTTAATTTGTCTATGGATGGGGTTGTTAACGAGGTGAATGCAAGAGTTTTGGAAAGAGGGGCAAGTATGAAGTCTGTTGTGGATGAGAGAGCTTGGGAAGTGAGTCAGTTGTTGTTCGCTGATGATACAGCGCTGGTGGCTGATTCATGTGAGAAACTGCAGAAGCTGGTGACTGAGTTTGGTAAAGTGTGTGAAAGAAGAAAGTTAAGAGTAAATGTGAATAAGAGCAAGGTTATTAGGTACAGTAGGGTTGAGGGTCAATTGGGAGGTAAGTTTGAATGGAGAAAAACTGGAGGACGTAAAGTGTTTTAGATATCTGGGAGTGGATCTGGCAGCGGATAGAACCATGGAAGCGGAAGTGGATCATAGGGTGGGGGAGGGGGCGAAAATCCTGGGAGCCTTGAAGAATGTGTGGAAGTCGAGAACATTATCTCGGAAAGCAAAAATGGGTATGTTTGAAGGAATAGTGGTTCCAACAATGTTGTATGGTTGCGAGGCGTGGGCTATGGATAGAGTTGTGCGCAGGAGGGTGGATGTGCTGGAAATGAGATGTTTGAGGACAATGTGTGGTGTGAGGTGGTTTGATCGAGTAAGTAACGTAAGGGTAAGAGAGATGTGTGGAAATAAAAAGAGCGTGGTTGAGAGAGCAGAAGAGGATGTTTTGAAATGGTTTGGGCACATGGAGAGAATGAGTGAGGAAAGATTGACCAAGAGGATATATGTGTCGGAGGTGGAGGGAACGAGGAGAAGAGGGAGACCAAATTGGAGGTGGAAAGATGGAGTGAAAAAGATTTTGTGTGATCGGGGCCTGAACATGCAGGAGGGTGAAAGGAGGGCAAGGAATAGAGTGAATTGGATCGATGTGGTATACCGGGGTTGACGTGCTGTCAGTGGATTGAATCAGAGCATGTGAAGCGTCTGGGGTAAACCATGGAAAGCTGTGTAGGTATGCATATTTGCGTGTGTGGACGTGTATGTATATACGTGTGTATGGGGGTGGGCTGGGCCATTTCTTTCGTCTGTTTCCTTGCGCTACCTCGCAAACGCGGGAGACAGCGACAAAGTATAAAAAATATATATATATATATATATATATATATATATATATATATATATATATATATATATATATGAAGTCTGTTGGGGATGAGAGAGCTTGGGAAGTGAGTCAGTTGTTCGCTGATGATACAGCGCTGGTGGCTGATTCATGTGAGAAACTGCAGAAGCTGGTGACTGAGTTTGGTAAAGTGTGTGAAAGAAGAAAGTTAAGAGTAAATGTGAATAAGAGCAAGGTTATTAGGTACAGTAGGGTTGAGGGTCAAGTCAATTGGGAGGTGAGTTTGAATGGAGAAAAACTGGAGGAAGTGAAGTGTTTTAGATATCTGGGAGTGGATCTGGCAGCGGATGGAACCATGGAAGCGGAAGTGGATCATAGGGTGGGGGAGGGGGCGAAAATTCTGGGAGCCTTGAAGAATGTGTGGAAGTCGACAACATTATCTCGGAAAGCAAAAATGGGTATGTTTGAAGGAATAGTGGTTCCAACGATGTTGTATGGTTGCGAGGCGTGGACTATGGATAGAGTTGTGCGCAGGAGGATGGATGTGCTGGAAATGAGATGTTTGAGGACAATGTGTGGTGTGAGGTGGGTTGATCGAGTAAGTAACGTAAGGGTAAGAGAGATGTGTGGAAATAAAAAGAGCGTGGTTGAGAGAGCAGAAGAGGGTGTTTTGAAATGGTTTGGGCACATGGAGAGAATGAGTGAGGAAAGATTGACCAAGAGGATATATGTGTCGGAGGTGGAGGGAACGAGGAGAAGAGGGAGACCAAATTGGAGGTGGAAAGATGGAGTGAAAAAGATTTTGTGTGATCGGGGCCTGAACATGCAGGAGGGTGAAAGGAGGGCAAGGAATAGAGTGAATTGGAGCGATGTGGTATACCGGGGCTGACGTGCTGTCAGTGGATTGAATCAAGGCATGTGAAGCGTCTGGTGTAAACCATGGAAAGCTGTGTAGGTATGTATATTTGCGTGTGTGGACGTATGTATATACATGTGTATGGGGGTGGGTTGGGCCATTTTCTTTCGTCTGTCTCCTTGCGCTACCTCGCAAACTCGGGAGACTGCGACAAAGCAAAATATATATATATATATATATATATATATATATATATATATATATATATATATATATTCTTTTCTTTCTTTCTTTCATACTATTTGCCATTTCCCGCGTTAGCAAGGTAGCGTTAAGAACAGAGGACTGGGCCTCTGAGGGAATATCCTCACCTGGCCTCGTTCTCTGTTCCTTCTTTTGGAAAATCAAAAAAAAACGAGAGGGGAGGATTTCCAGCCCCCCGCTCCCTCCCCTTTTAGTCGCCTTCTACGACACGCAGGGAATACGTGGGAAGTATTCTTTCTCCCCTATCCCCAGGGATAATATATATATATATAATATATATATATATAATATATATATATATATATATATATATATATATATATATATATATATATATATATATATATATATATTAAGTTTTTATCGAGGATGTAAGGCATGTGTATGTGTAGGAAGAGAGGAAAGTGATTGGTTCTCAGTGAATGTAGGTTTGCGGCAGGGTTGTGTGATGTCTCCATGGTTGTTTAATTTGTTTATGGATGGGGTTGTTAGGGAGGTAAATGCAAGAGTCTTGGAAAGAGGGGCAAGTATGAAGTCTGTTGGGGATGAGAGAGCTTGGGAAGTGAGTCAGTTGTTGTTCGCTGATGATACAGCGCTGGTGGCGGATTCATGTGAGAAACTGCAGAAGCTGGTGACGGAGTTTGGTAAAGTGTGTGGAAGAAGAAAGTTAAGAGTAAATGTGAATAAGAGCAAGGTTATTAGGTACAGTAGGGTTGAGGGTCAAGTCAATTGGGAGGTGAGTTTGAATGGAGAAAAACTGGAGGAAGTGAAGTGTTTTAGATATCTGGGAGTGGATCTGTCAGCGGATGGAACCATGGAAGCGTAAGTGGATCATAGGGTGGGGGAGGGGGCAAAAATTTTGGGAGCCTTGAAAAATGTGTGGAAGTCGAGAACATTATCCCGGAAAGCAAAAATGGGTATGTTTGAAGGAATAGTGGTTCCAACAATGTTGTATGGTTGCGAGGCGTGGGCTATGGATAGAGTTGTGCGCAGGAGGATGGATGTGCTGGAAATGAGATGTTTGAGGACAATGTGTGGTGTGAGGTGGTTTGATCGAGTGAGTAACGTAAGGGTAAGAGAGATGTGTGGAAATAAAAAGAGCGTGGTTGAGAGAGCAGAAGAGGGTGTTTTGAAGTGGTTTGGGCACATGGAGAGAATGAGTGAGGAAAGATTGACCAAGAGGATATATGTGTCGGAGGTGGAGGGAACGAGGAGAAGAGGGAGACCAAATTGGAGGTGGAAAGATGGAGTGAAAAGGATTTTGTGTGATCGGGGCCTGAACATGCAGGAGGGTGAAAGGAGGGCAAGGAATAGAGTGAATTGGAGCGATGTGGTATACAGGGGTTGACGTGCTGTCGGTGGATTGAGTCGAGGCATGTGAGGCGTCCGGGGTAAACCATGGAAAGCTGTGTAGGTATGTATATTTGCGTGTGTGGACGTATGTATGTACATGTGTATGGGGGGGGTTGGGCCATTTCTTTCGTCTGTTTCCTTGCGCTACCTCGCAAACGCGGGAGACAGCGACGAGGTATAAAAAAAAAAATATATATATATATATATATATATATATATATATATATATATATATAGGAAAACAATTTTGCCGTGATCAAGTATATTCCTGTGAGTCCATGGGGAAAATGAAACACGATAAGTTCCCAAATGCACTTTCGTGTAATAATCACATCATCAGGGGAGACACGAGAAAAATATGTCAGTTGATATACAACGAAGAGACGTAGGTAGGAAGCCCTTTGGTAAACATGTGATTGTCCAAGACAGACAACGAGTGTATCATAAACTTATTATGTGGACAAGGTGAATTGTTTACAAATTTTATCAACAATAAAGTTATCCAATTTGTATAGACCTTCACTAATATTAAGGTTATAATTCTTTGTGTATCTGATAACAAGATTCAATGATATTTCTCGTGGTACTGGAGTTAGTTAATAACTGAGATAGCATTACTTCAGTCAGTACAATGATCATAGTTTTTAACGTGATTAAACAAGGCATGTCATTCTTGTCCTGTTCTTATACTATATTTATGTTGTTTGAGTCTAACAGAAATATCCTTACCAGTCTGCCCAACATAAAACGTATCAGTTTCTACAAGGCACTTTATAAATGCACCCAGGAGAATTTTCTGGCGAGTTCCTGATTAAGATATTCTTTATAGTATTATTGTTGCTGAAGGCAACATTTACATTAAAGGATTTGAGCAACATGAAAAGTAAAGTGAAATTATTATTAAAAGGGAGAACTAAAAGATTCTTGGTGTCATTGAGAAGTTTGGGCTCAACTCTGTAAAATGATTTCTTTGCTAACTTAAGGGATTTATCAATAAAAGATCTAGGGTACTTTAACTTAGATCCAATTGAATATATCTTCTCAAACTCATCATCAATAAACTCGACTGCAAATACGTAATGACCTAAGGAACATTGATTGAAAGGATGATAATTTAACTCTGTCATGTTGAGTGATAATGGATATATGAGCATACATTGGTAGGTTTTCTGTATATGCTAACTTTGTTTCCTTGCTTATGGATCATGCAATCTAAAAATGGTAACATACCATTATTTTCATTTTCTAGAGTAAATTTGATGGAAGGTACTAAATTGTTAGGTAAAGGGAGAAATGTTTGTAAATTTTCATTTGTTGGCCAAACACAAAGAACATCATATACATACCTAAACCAAATTGCATTAAAAGGTAAGATATCCTTTAGTAATTTTGTTTCAAAAAAATTCCATATAAAGATTACTTAGTACAGGTGAAAGAGGGTTCCCCATTGCCATACTAAATTTTTGAGCATAATTATCTCCATTGAATTGAAATACACAGCCTTTTATACACACATTTATCAGTTCAGTGAAAACAGACTTTGAAGCAGGTATATGAATATCATCCAAAACATCAAATAGATATTCTAAAAGGTCATCAACTGGAACTTTTGTGAAAAGTGAGGAAACATCAAAGCTAACTGTTTGAAATCAATATTAACACTGGTATTGTTAAGCTTGTTAACTGTCTACTTTGTTCATGTTATAATTTGATATCTTAATAAAGAAACTAACCATTATGACAATTTATATGTGATGGAGCCTACTGATTGAAATGGAGGAGGCTGTTCGTTTTACAAGAGAGAAGAACATGCCTTTCAAATGGCTATAACGACATATTGGAAGAACTGGATGTTGGAATATTGCTGTAATAGATTAGGAAGTGAACGCAGTAGGCTACAAATGAAACTGAATTGCAAGTTGGACCATCTTATTGAAACTGGCGTCTGGACTAAGAACACAAACCCTTCTTTTGCGGTAAACTTGACCAATAAACAACTAGATATGGATTCTTGTGTGCTTTAGGCTATAGATTAAGTTTTGTGTGCTCTAAGAGGGAAGCCAGCTGTGTTGACGTCACAAAGTCTTGTTGCAATTTAGAGAAATACAGTAATTTATTTGATGATGAAATGAATATCTGTAAGGGTTTAGTGTATTCCAGTTTGTCAAAACCAATTGAACATAATTGCCCTACAAGATCTATAAGAGCTATTAATACCTTGAAAAAAGACAACCCACCCACAGATACATGTGTATAGATGCATGTCCACACACGCACATATACATACCTATACATTTCATCTTGCATAGATATACATACACAGACATATACATATATACACATGTACGTAATTCATACTTGCTGCCTTTATTCATTCCCGTCGCCACCCCTCCACTCATGAAATGACAACCCTCTCCTCCCACATGTGCGTAAGGTAGCACTAAGAAAAGACAACAAAGGCCACATTCATTCACACTCAGTCTCTAGCTGTCATGTATAATGCACCAAAACCACAGCTCCCTTTACACATCCAGGCCCCACAAAACTTTCCATGGTTTATCCCAGACGCTTCACATACCCAGGTTCAATCCATTGACAGCACGTCGACCCCGGTATACCACATCGTTCCAATTCACTCTATTCCTTGCACGCCTTTCACTCTCCTGCATGTTCAGGCCCCAATCGCTCAAAATCTTTTTCACTCCATCCTTCCACCTCCAATTTGGTTTCCCATTTCTCTCTCATTCCCTTCACCTCTGACACATATATCCTCTTTGTCAATCTTTCCTCACTCATTCTTTCCATATGACCAAACCATTTCAACACACCCTCTTCAGCTCTTTCAAGCACACTCTTTTTATTACCACACATATCTCTTTACCCTTTCATTACTTACTCGATCACACCACCTCACACAATATATTGTCCTCAAACATCTCATTTCCAAAATGTCCACCCTCCTCCGCAAAACCCTATCTATAGTCCATGCCTCACAACCATATAATGTTGTTGGAAAGACACTTCCTACAAACATACCCATTTTTGCTTTCCGAGATAATGTTCTCGCCTTCCACACAATTTTCAACACTCCCAGAACTTTTGACCCCTCCCCAACACTGTGACTCGCTTCCACTTTTATGTTTCCATCCACTGACAAATCCACTCCCAGATATCTAAAGCTCTTCACTTCCTCCAGTTTTTCTCCATTCAAGCTTACCTCCCAGTTGACCTCTCCCTCAACCCTACTGTACATAATAACTTTGCTCTTATTCACATTTACTCTCAACTTTCTTCTTTCACACACTTTACCAAACTCAGTCACCAGCTTCTGCATTTCTTACTCGAATCAGCCACCAGTGCTGTATCATCAGCGGACAACAACTGACTCACTTCCCAAGCTCTCTCTCATCCACAACAGACTGCTTACTTGCCCTTCTCTTCAAAACTCTTGCATTCACCTCCCTAACAACCCCATCCATAAGCAAATTAAAAAAACATGGAGACATCACGCACCCCTGCCGCAAACCAACATTCATTGAGAACCAGTCACTTTCCTCTCTTCCTACTTGTACACATGCCTTACATCCTGGGGAAAAAAAAAAGCTTTTCACTGCTTCCAGCAACTTGCCTCCCACACCATATGTTCTCAATACCTTCCACAGAGCATCTCCATCAACTCTTATCGTATGCCTTCTCCAGATCCATAAATGCTACACACAAATCCATTTTTTTTCTAAGTATTTCTCACATACATTCTTCAAAGCAAACACCTGATCCACACACCCTCTACCACTTCTGAAACCACACTGCTCTTCCCCAATCTGATGTCCTGTACATACCTTCACCCTCTCAATCAATACCCTCCCATATCATTTCCCAGGAATACTCAACAAACTTATACCTCTGTAATTTGAACACTCACCTTTATCCCCTTTGCCTTTGTACAATGGCACTATGCATGCATTCGGCCAATCATGTGGCACTTCACTAGGAGCCATACATATATTGAATATCCTCACCAACCAGTCAACAACACAGTCACCACCTTTTTTAATAAATTTCACTGCAGTACCATCCAAATCCACCGCCAAGCCGGCTTTCATCTTCTGCAAAGCTTTCACTACCTCTTTTCTGCTTACCAAATCATTCTCTGTGACTCCTCTCACTTTGTACACTACCTCAACCAAAACACCCTATATCTGCCACTGTATCATGTAAAACATTCAAAAGACCTTCAAAATACTCACTCCATCTCCCCACACCACCACTACTTGTTATTACCTCCCCTTTAGCCCCCTTCACTCGTATATATATTATTTATTTATTTTGCTTTATCGCTGTCTCCCGCGTTAGCGAGGCAGCACAAGGATACAGACAAAAGAATGGCCCAACCCACCCACATACACATGTATATATATACACATCCACACATGCAAATATACATACCTATACATCTCAATGTATACATATATATACACACACAGACATACATATATACGCATGTACATAATTCATACTGTCTGCCTCTATTCATTCCCATCGCCACCTCGCCACACATGGAATAACAACCCCCTCCCTCCTCGTGTGCGAGGTAGTGCTAGGAAAAGACAACAAAGGCCCCATTCATTCACACTCAGTCTCTAGCTGTCATGTAATAATGCACCGAAACCACAGCTCCCTTTCCACATCCAGGCCCCACACAACTTTCCATGGTTTACCCAAGACGCTTCACATGCCCTGGTTCAATCCATTGATAGCACGTCGACCCCGGTATACCACATCGTTCCAATTCACTCTATTCCTTGCACGCCTTTCACCCTCCTGCATGTTCAGGCCCCGATCACTCAAAATCTTTTTCACTCCATCTTTCCACCTCCAATTTGGTCTCCCACTTCTCCTTGTTCCCTCCACCTATGACACATATATCCTCTTGGTCAATCTTTCCTCACTCATTCTCTCCATGTGACCAAACCATTTCAAAACACCTTTTTCTGCTGTCTCAACCACACTCTTTTTATTACCACACATCTCTCTTACCCTATTATTACTTACTCGATCAAACCACCTCACACCACATATTGTCCTCAAACATCTCATTTCCAGCACATCCACCCTCCTGCGCACAACTCTATCCATAGCCACGCCTTGCAACCATACAACATTGTTGGAACCACTATTCTTTCAAACATACCCATTTTTGCTTTCTGAGATAATGTTCTTGACTTCCACACATTCTTCAACACTCCCAGAATTTTCGCCCCCTCCCCCACCCTATGATTCACTTCCGCTTCCATGGTTCCATCCGCTGCCAAATCCACTCCCAGATATCTAAAACACTTCACTTCCTCCAGTTTTTCTCCATTCAAACTTACCTCCCAATTGACTTGACCCTCAACCCTACTGTACCGAATAACCTTGCTCTTATTCACATTTACTCTCAGTTTTCTTCTTTCACATACTTTACCAAACTCAGTCACCAGCTTCTGCAGTTTCTCACACGAATCAGCCCCCAGCGCTATATCATCAGCGAACAACAACTATACATATATTATTTTTTTCATTATTTTGCTTTGTCGCTGTCTCCTGTGTTAGCAAGGTAGAGCAAGGAAACAGACGAAAGAATGGCCCAACCCACCCACATACACATGTATATACATACATTTCCACACACACAAATATCCATACCTATACATCTCAACGTATACGTATATATACACACACAGACATACGTATATACATGTACATAATTCATACATGCTGCCTTTATTCATTCCCATTGCCACCCCACCACACATGAAAAACAACCCCCTCCCCTGCATGTGCACAACGTAGTGCTAGGAAAAGACACGAAGGCCACATTCATTCACACTCAGTCTCTATCTGTCATGTAATAATGCACCGAAAGCACAGCTCCCTTTCCACATCCGGGCCCCAGAGAACCTTCCATGGTTTACCCCAGACGCTTCACATTCCCTGGTTGAATCCATTGACAGCACGTCGACCCCGGTATACCACATCGTTCAAATTCATTCTATTCCTTGCACGCCTTTCACCCTTCTGCATGTTCAGGCCCCAATCACTCAAAATCTTTTTCACTCCATCTTTCCACCCCCAATTTGGTCTCCCACTTCTCCTCGTTCCCTCCACCTCTGACACATATATCCTCTTGGTCAATCTTTCCTCACTCATTCTCTCCATGTGACCAAACCATTTCAAAACACCCTCTTCTGCTCTCTCAACCACACACTCTTTATAACCACGCATCTCTCTTACCCTATTATTACTTACTCGATCAAACCACCTCACACCACATATTGTCCTCAAACATCTCATTTCCTGCACATCCACCCTTCTCTGCACAACTCTATCTATAGCCTACGCCTCACAACCGTATAGCATTGTTGGAGCCACTATTCCTTCAAACATACCCATTTTTGCTTTCCGAGATAACGTTCTCGACTTCCACACATTCTTCAAAGCTCCCAGAATTTTCGCCCCCTCCCCCACCCTATGATTCACTTCCACTTCCATGGTTCCATCCACTGCCAAATCCACTCCCAGATATCTAAAACATTTCACTTCCTCCAGTTTTTCTCCATTCAAACTTACCTCCCAGTTGACTTGTCCCTCAACCCTACTGTACCTAATAACCTTGCTCTTATTCACATTTACTCTCAGCTTTCTTTTTTCTCACACTCTACCATACTCAGTCACCAGCTTCTGTAGTTTCTCACATGAATCAGCCACCAGCGCTGTATCATCAGCGAACAAAAACTGACTCACTTCCCAAGCTCTCTCATACACAACAGACTGCATACTTGCCCCTCTTTCCAAAACTTGCATTCACCTCCCTAACAACCCCATCCATAAACAAATTGAACAACCATGGAGACATCACACACCCCTGCCGGAAATCTACATTCACTGAGAACCAATCACTTTCCTCTTTTCTTACACGTACACATGCCTTACATCCTCGATAAAAACTTTTCACTGTTTCTAACAACTTGCCTCCCACACCATATATTCTTAATACCTTCCACAGAGCATCTCTATCAACTCTGTTGTATGCCTTCTCCAGATCCATAAATGCTACATGCAAGACCATTTGCTTTTCTAAGTATTTCTCGCATACATTCTTCAAAGGAAACACCTGATCCACACATCCTCTACCACTTCTGAAACCACACTGCTCTTCCTCAATCTGATTCTCTGTATGTGCCTTCACCCTCTCAATCAATACCCTCCCATATAATTTACCAGGAATACTCAACAAACTTATACCTCTGTAATTTGAGCACTCACTTTTATCCCCTTTGTCTTTGTACAATGGCACTATGCAAGCATTCCGCCAATCCTCAGGCACCTCACCATGAGTCATACATACATTAAATAACCTTACCAACCAGTCAACAATACAGTCACCCCCTTTTTTGATAAGTGCCAATGCAAAACCATCCAAACCTACTGCCTTGCCGTCTTTCATCTTCCGCAAAGCTTTTACTACCTCTTCTCTGTTTACCAAAACATTCTCCCTAACCCTCTCATTTTGCACACCACCTTGACCAAAATACCCTATATCCGCCACTCTATTATCAAACACATTCAACAAACCTTCAAAATACTCATTCCATCTCCTTCTCACATCACCACTACTTGTCATCACCTCCCCGTTAGCCCCCTTCACTGAAGTTCCCATATGTTCCCTTGTCTTATGTACTTTATTTACCTCCTTCCAAAACATCTTTTTATTCTCCCTAAAAGTTAATGATACTCTCTCACCCCATCTCTCATTTGCCCTCTTTTTCACCTCTTGCACCTTTCTCTTGACCTCCTGCCTCTTTCTTTTATACATCTCCCACTCATTTGCATTATTTCACTGAAAAAATCGCCCAAATGCCTCTCTCTTCTCTTTCACTAATAATCTTGCTTCATCCCACCACTCACTACCCTTTCTAATTTGCCCACCTCCCACACTTCTCATGCCACAAACATCTTTTGCACAAGCCATCACTGCTTCCCTAAATACATCCCATTCCTCCCCCACTCCCCTTATGTCCTTGGTTCTCACCTTTTTCCATTCTGTACTCCCCTGGTACTTCCTCACACAAGCCTCCTTCCCAAGCTCTCTTACTCTCACCACTCTCTTCACCCCAACATTTTCTCTTCTGAAAACCTCTACAAATCTTCACCTTCGCCTCCACAACATAATGATCAGACATCACTCTAGTTGCACCTCTCAGCACGTGTTATAACATTCAGAAGTCTCTCTTTCACGGCCTATCAATTAACACGTAATCCAATAACGCTCTCTGGCCATCTCTCCTACTTATATACGTATACTTATGAATATCCCTCTCTTTAAACGAGGTATTCCCAGTCACCAGTCATTTTTCAGCACATAGATCTACAAGTTCTTAACATTTCCATTTACAACACTGAACACCCCATGTACACCAATTATTCCCTCAACTGCCACATTACTCACCTTTGCATTCACATCACCCAACACTATAACCCGGTCTCATGCATCAAAACTACTAACACACTCACTCAGCTGCTGCCAAAACACTTGCCTCTCATGATCTTTCTTCTCATGCCCAGGTGCATATGCACCAATAATCAGCCATCTCTGTCCATCGACTTTCAGTTTTACCCATATCAATCTAGAGTTTACTTTCTTACTCTCTGTCACATACTCCCACCACTCCTGTTTCAGGAGTAGTGCTACTCCTTCCCTTGCTGTTGTCCTCTCACTAACCCCTGACTTTACTCCCAAGACACTCCCAAACCACTCTTTCCCTTTACCCTTGATCTTTGTTTCACTCAGAGCCAAAACATCCAGGTTCCTTTCCTCAAACATACTACCTATCTCTCCTTTTTTTCTCCTCTTGGTTACATCCACACACATTTAGACACCCCAGTTTGAGCCTTCGAGGAGGATGAGCACTCCCCGCGTGACTCCTGTTTCCCCTTTTAGAAAGTTAAAATACATTAGGGGAGGGTTTCCAGTCCCCTGCTCCCATCCCCTTTAGTCGCCTATATATTCCCATGAGTCCACAGGGAAAATGAAACATGCTAAGTTCCCAAGTGCACTTTCATGTAATAATCACATCATCAGGGGAGACACGAGCTAAATATAAGCCAATTGATATACAACGAAGAGACGAAGCTAGGATGCCATTTGGTGAACATATGATTGTCCAAAACATTCAAGGAGTGTTAGTAAACTTATTTTACAAATTTTATCCACAATAAAGTTATATAATTTGTATAGACCATCACTAATATTAAGATTATAATTCTTTGTGTATTTAATAATAGAAGATTCAATGATATTTCTCTTGGTAATAGAGTTAATAACCGAGATGGCATTACTCCACTCAATACAATGATCATAGTTTTTAACGTGATTAAACAAGGCATTTGATTCTTGTCCCGTTCTTATACTATATTTATGTTAATTAAGTCTAAGAGAAGGATCCTTACCAGTCTGACCAACATAAAATTTATCACAATTTCCACAAGGCACTTTATAGATGTAACCAAGAGAATTTTCTGGTGAATTCCTGATTAAGATATTCTTTATAGTATTATTGTTGCTAAAGGCAACATTTACATTAAAGAATTTAAGCAACATGGGAAGTAAAGTGAAATTATTATTAAAAGGGAGAACTAAAAGATTCTTTGTGTCAATGGGTGGTTTGGGCTCAACTCTATAAAATGATTTCTTTGCTAACTTAAGGGATTTATCAATGAAAGATCTAGGGTACTTTAACTTAGATCCAATAGAATATATCTTCTCAAACTCATCATCAATAAACTCTGGACTGCAAATACGTAATGCCCTAAGGAACATAGATTGAAATGAGGATAATTTAACTGTCATGTTGAGATGAGTAATAATGGATATATGAGCATACATTGGTGGGTTTTCTATATATGCTAAACTTAAACTTGTTTCCTTGTCTATGAATCATGCAATCTAAAAATGGTAACATAACATTATTTTCATTTTCTACAGGTACTGAATTGTTAAGTAAGGGGAGAAATATTTGTAAATTTTCATTTGTTGGCCAAACACAAAGAACATCATCTACATACCAAAAACAAATTGCATTAGAAGGTATTTCAACTGACATATTTGTTTCTTGTGTCTCCCCTGATGATGTTATTATTACATGAAAGTGCACTTGGGAACTTAGTGTGTTTCATTTTCCCCGTGGACTCATAGGAATATATATGTATTATATTTATTTTGCTTTGTCTCTGTCTCCCGTGTTAGTGAGGTAGTGCAAGGAAACGGACAAAAGAATGGCCTAACCCACCCACATACACATGTATATACATACACGTCCACACACGCAAATATACATACCCATACATCTCAATGTACACATATATATACACACACAGACATATACATATATACACATGCACACAATTTACACTGTCTGCCTTTATTAATTCCCATCGCCACCTCGCCACACATGGAATAACATCCCCCCTCATGTATGCGAGGTAGCGCTAGGAAAAGACAACAAAGGCTCCATTCGTTCACACTCAGTCTCTAGCTGTCATGCAATAATGCCCGAAACCACAGCTCCATTTCCACATCCAGGCCCCACAGAACTTTCCATGGTTTATCCCAGCCGCTTCACATGCCCTGATTCAATCCATTGACAGCACGTCGACCCTGGTATACCACATCGATCCAATTCATTCTATTCCTTGCACGCCTTTCACCCTCCTGCATGTTCAGGCCCTGATCACTCAAAATCTTTTTCACTCCATCTTTCCACCTCTAATTTGGTCTCCCACTTCTCCTCATTCTCTCCACCTCTGACACATATATCCTCTTTGTCAATCTTTCCTCACTCATTCTCTCCATGTGACCAAACCATTTCAAAACACCCTCTTCTGCTCTCTCAACCACTCATTTTATTACCACACATCTCTCTTACCTTGTATATATATATATATCCTTGGGGATAGGGGAGAAAGAATACTTCCCATGTATTCCCTGCGTGTCATTGAAGGCGGCTAAAAGGGGAGGTAGTGGAGGGCTGGAATTCCTCCCCTCTCATCTTTTAATTTTTCAAAAAAGGAACAGTGAAGGGGGCCAAGTGAGGAAATTCCCTCAAAGGCTCAGTCCTCTGTTCTTAATGCTACCTCGCTAATGCAGGAAATGGCAAATAGTATGGAATATACTATTCTGGGAGCGTTGAAGAATGTGTGGAAGTCAAGAACATTGTCTCGGAAAGGAAAAATGGGTATGTTTGAAGGAATAGTGGTTCCAACAATGTTATATGGTTGCGAGGCGTGGGCTATGGATAGAGTTGTGCGGAGGAGGGTGGATATGCTGGAAATGAGATGTTTGAGGACAGTATGTGGTGTGAGGTGGTTTGATCGAGTAAGAAATAATAGGGTAGGAGAGATGTGTGGTAATAAAAAGAGTGTGGTTGAGAGAGCAGAAGAGGGTGTTTTGAAATGGTTTGGTCACATGGAGAGAATGAGTGAGGAAAGATTGACCAAGAGGATATATGTGTCGGAGGTGGAGGGAACGAGGAGAAGTGGGAGACCAAATTGGAGGTGGAAAGATGGAGTGAAAAAGATTTTGAGTGATCGGGGCCTGAACATGCAGGAGGGTGAAAAGCATGCAAGGAATAGTGAATTGGAACGATGTGGTATACCGGGGTCGACGTGCTGTCAATGGATTGAACCAGGGCATGTGAAGCATCTGGGGTAAACCGTGGAAAGTTCTGTGGGGCCTGGATGTGGAAAGGGAGCTGTGGTTTCGGTGCATTATTACATGACAGCTAGAGACTGAGTGTGAACGAATGTGGCCTTTGTCGTCTTTTCCTAGCACTACCTCGCGCAGATGAGGGGGAGGGGGTTGTTATTTCATGAGTGGCGATGGGAATGAATAAAGGCAGACAGTATGAATTATGTACATGTGTATATATGTATATATGTCTGTGTGGGAGGCAAGTTGTTAGAAGCAGTGAAAAGTTTTTATCGAGGATGTAAGGCATGTGTACGTGTAGCAAGAGAGGAAAGTGATTGGTTCTCGGTGAATGTAGGTTTGCGGCAGGGGTGTGTGATGTCTCCATGGTTGTTTAATTTGTTTATGGATGGGGTTGTTAGGGAGGTAAATGCAAGAGTTTTGGAAAGATGGGCAAGTATGAAGTCTGTTGTGGATGAGAGAGCTTGGGAAGTGAGTCAGTTGTTGTTCGCTGATGATACAGCGCGAGTGGCTGATTCATGTGAGAAACTGCAGAAGCTGGTGACTGAGTTTAGTAAAGTGTGTGAAAGAAGAAAGTTAAGAGTAAATGTGAATAAGAGCAAGGTTATTAGGTACAGTAGGGTTGAGGGTCAAGTCAATTGGGAGGTAAGTTTGAATGGAGAAAAACTGGAGGAAGTAAAGTGTTTTAGGTATCTGGGAGTGGATCTGGCAGCGGATGGAACCATGGAAGCGGAAGTGGATCATAGGGTGGGGGAGGGGGCAAAAATCCTGGGAGCCTTGAAGAATGTGTGGAAGTCGAGAACATTATCTCGGAAAGCAAAAATGGGTATGTTTGAAGGAATAGTGGTTCCAACAATGTTGTATGGTTGCGAGGCATGGGCTATGGATAGCGTTGTGCTCAGGAGGGTGGATGCATTGGAAATGAGATGTTTGAGTACAATATGTGGTGTGAGGTGGTTTGATCGAGTAAGTAATGTAAGGGTAAGAGAGATGTGTGGAAATAAAAAGAGCGTGGTTGAGAGAGCAAAAGAGGGTGTTTTGAAATGGTTTGGGCACATGTAGAGAATGAGTGAGGAAAGATTGACCAAAAGGACATACGTGTCGGAGGTGGAGGGAGCGAGAAGAAGTGCGAGACCAAATTGGAGGTGGAACGATGGAGTGGAAAAGATTTTGAGTGATCAGGGCCTGAACATGCAGGAGTGTGAAAGGCTGGCAAAGATAGAGTGAATTGGATCGCTGTGGTATACCGGGGTTGACGTGCTGTCAGTGGATTGAATCAGGGCATGTGAAGCGTCTGGGGTAAACCATGGAAAGTTCTGTGGGGCATGGATGTGGAAAGGGAGCTGTGGTTTCGGGCATTATTGCATGACAGCTAGAGACCGAGTGTGAATGAATGGGGCCTTTGTTGTCTTTTCCTAGCGCAACCTCGCACACATGAGGGGGGGGATGTTATTCCTTGTGTGGCAAGGTGGCGATGGGAATGAATGAAGGCAGACAGTATGAATTGTGTGCATGTGTATATATGTATATGTCTGAGTGTGTATATATATGTGTACATTGAGATGTATAGGTATGTATATTTGCGTGTGTGGACGTGTATGTATATACATGTGTATGGGGGTGGGTTGAGCCATTTTTTCGTGTGTTTCCTTGCGCTACCTAGCAAAAGCGGGAGACAGCGACAAAGCAAAATAAATAAATAAATGAATATATATATATATATAATATATATATATATATATATATATATATATATATATATATATATATATATATATATATTTACTTGTGGAGGCTAAGGTGAAGATTTGTATGGGTTTTCAGAAAAGAAGAGTGAATGTTGGGGTGAAGAGGGTGGTGAGAGTAAGTGAGCTTGGGAAGGAGACCTGTGTGAGGAAGTACCAGGAGAGACTGAGTACAGAATGGAAAAAGGTGAGAACAATGGAAGTAAGGGGAGTGGGGGAGGAATGGGATGTATTTAGGGAATCAGTGATGGATTGCGCAAAAGATGCTTGTGGTATGAGAAGAGTGGGAGGTGGGTTGATTAGAAAGGGTAGTGAATGGTGGGATGAAGAAGTAAGAGTATTAGTGAAAGAGAAGAGAGAGGCATTTGGACGATTTTTACAGGGAAAAAATGCAATTGAGTGGGAGATGTATAAAAGAAAGAGACAGGAGGTCAAGAGAAAGGTGCAAGAGGTGAAAAAAAAGGGCAAATGAGAGTTGGGGTGAGAGAGTATCATTAAATTTTAAGGAGAATAAAAAGATGTTCTGGAAGGAGGTAAATAAAGTACGTAAGACAAGGGAGCAAATGGGAACTTCAGTGAAGGGCGCAAATGGGGAGGTGATAAGTAGTGGTGATGTGAGAAGGAGATGGAGTGAGTATTTTGAAGGTTTGTTGAATGTGTTTGATGATAGAGTGGCAGATATAGGGTGTTTTGGTCGAGGTGGTGTGCAAAGTGAGAGGGTTAGGGAAAATGATTTGGTAAACAGAGAAGAGGTAGTAAAAGCTTTGCGGAAGATGAAAGCCGGCAAGGCAGCAGGTTTGGATGGTATTGCAGTGGAATTTATTAAAAAAGGGGGTGACTGTATTGTTGACTGGTTGGTAAGGTTATTTAATGTATGTATGACTCATGGTGAGGTGCCTGAGGATTGGCGGAATGCGTGCATAGTGCCATTGTACAAAGGCAAAGGGGATAAGAGTGAGTGCTCAAATTACAGAGGTATAAGTTTGTTGAGTATTCCTGGTAAATTATATGGGAGGGTATTGATTGAGAGGGTGAAGGCATGTACAGAGCATCAGATTGGGGAAGAGCAGTGTGGTTTCAGAAGTGGTAGAGGATGTGTGGATCAGGTGTTTGCTTTGAAGAATGTATGTGAGAAATACTTAGAAAAGCAAATGGATTTGTATGTAGCTTTTATGGATCTGGAGAAGGCATATGATAGAGTTGATAGAGATACTCTGTGGAAGGTATTAAGAATATATGGTGTGGGAGGAAAGTTGTTAGAAGCAGTGAAAAGTTTTTATCGAGGATGTAAGGCATGTGTACGTGTAGGAAGAGAGGAAAGTGATTGGTTCTCAGTGAATGTAGGTTTGCGGCAGGGGTGTGTGATGTCTCCATGGTTGTTTAATTTGTTTATGGATGGGGTTGTTAGGGAGGTAAATGCAAGAGTTTTGGAAAGAGGGGCAAGTATGAAGTGTGTTGGGGATGAGAGAGCTTGGGAAGTGAGTCAGTTTTTGTTCGCTGATGATACAGCGCGAGTGGCTGATTCATGTGAGAAACTGCAGAAGCTGGTGACTGAGTTTGGTAAAGTGTGTGGAAGAAGAAAGTTAAGAGTAAATGTGAATAAGAGCAAGGTTATTAGGTACAGTAGGGTTGAGGGTCAAGTCAATTGGGAGGTGAGTTTGAATGGAGAAAAACTGGAGGAAGTGAAGTGTTTTAGATATCTGGGAGTGGATCTGGCAGCGGATGGAACCATGGAAGCGGAAGTGGATCATAGGGTGGGGGAGGGGGCGAAAATTCTGGGGGCCTTGAAGAATGTGTGGAAGTCGAGAACATTATCTCGGAAAGCAAAAATGGGTATGTTTGAAGGAATAGTGGTTCCAACAATGTTGTATGGTTGCGAGGCGTAGGCTATTGATAGAGTTGTGCGCAGGAGGATGGATGTGCTGGAAATGAGATGTTTGAGGACAATGTGTGGTGTGAGGTGGTTTGATCGAGTGAGTAACGTAAGGGTAAGAGAGATGTGTGGAAATAAAAAGAGCGTGGTTGAGAGAGCAGAAGAGGGTGTTTTGAAGTGGTTTGGGCACATGTAGAGAATGAGTGAGGAAAGATTGACCAAGAGGATATATGTGTCGGAGGTGGAGGGAACGAGGAGAAGAGGGAGACCAAATTGGAGGTGGAAAGATGGAGTGAAAAAGATTTTGTGTGATCGGGGCCTGATCATGCAGGAGGGTGAAAGGAGGACAAGGAATAGAGTGAATTGGAGAGATGTGGTATACCGGGGTTGACGTGCTGTCAGTGGATTGAATCAAGGCATGTGAAGCGTCTGGGGTAAACCATGGAAAGCTGTGTAGGTATGTATATTTGCGTGTGTGGACGTATGTATATACATGTGTATGGGGGTGGGTTGGGCCATTTCTTTCGTCTGTTTCCTTGCGCTACCTCGCAAACGCGGGAGACAGCGACAAAGCAAAAAAAAAAAAAAAAAATATGTATACGTGGGAGTATGGGCATTTATGTATATATAAATTGGAGAGGATCACAAATGAGCGTGTGATCAAGTATATTTCTATGAGCCCACGAGGGAATGAAACACGATAAGTTCCCAAGTGCACTTTCGTGTAATAATCAAATCATTGTGGAGATACAAGAAAAATAAAAGTGTGTTGAAATACAATGAAGAGACAGCTAGGATGCCATTTGGTAGACAAGCGACTACCTGAATGGAAGTCAGGTGCGTTCAAGTCTGGGAACAAGCATATAAACTTATTATTTGGACAAGATGGGGAACTGTTTACAAATTTTATCAATAAAGCTATCCAATTTGAATAGGCCTTCACTAATATCAATTTTACAATTCTTTGCGTATTTAGTAGTAGAAGATTCAGTGATATTTTTTACAGTACAGGAATTAGATTTAATGACTGAGATGGCATTACTCCAGTCAGTACAATGATTATAATTTTTAGAATGATTAAACAAGGCATTTGATTCTTGCCTTGTTCTTCTACTATATTTATTTTCCTAGAGTCTAACAGAAAGATTCTTACCAGTCTGCCCAACATAAAAACTTATCACAATTTCTACTTGGTATTCTATGGATTCATCCAGCATTTGTGTTATCTGTGTTGATATCAAAATCTTCCTGTAATTTAGAAGAATACAGTAGATTATCTAATGATGAAATTAACATCTGTAAAGGTTTAGTGTATGGCATTTGGTCAAAATCAGTGGATCCTAATCGCCCTAAAATGTTTATAAGAGCAGATGATGGTCACTTGGTTGAATTCCTTGGTGTGTTGTTCTCTGATTGGATTACTTGTCCTGCTGCCTCCACTTGTTCACAGCGATCTCTGCTGCCTGACTTGACCAGCTTATGAACCCAAACCTTGTGTTAACATTGTTCTTTATCCCTTCCTCTAGGTAGGCTCTCGCACTCACTAAACTGTCAATGTCAAGGCAGGTACCGGCAAGTGACCAACCATTTAGGAATAGTGTGAGTGCTTACCTAGAGGAAGGGATGAAGAACATTGTTAAAACAATGTCTGGGTTCATCTGCTGGTCATGTCAGGCAGCAGAGATCGCAGTAAAGTATCAACACTACAAATCTTTTGTTACAGGTACAGTACCATTATGTACTGTAATTTTTGAATGGGCCATCCATTAATATTTCTCTAATTCTTTATCCCTTCCTTTAGGTAGGCTCTCGCACTCACTAAACTGTCAATGTCAAGGCAGCTACCGGCAAGTGACCAACCATTTATGAATAGTGTGAGAGCTTACCTAGAGGAAGGGATGAAGAACATTGTTAACACAATGTCTGGGTTCATCTGCTGGTCATGTCAGGCAGCAGAGATCGCAGTAAAGTATCAACACTGCAAATCTTTTGTTACAGGTACAGTACCATTATGTACTGTTACTTTTGAATGGGCCATCCATTAATATTTCTCTAACTTAATGTTGTCACTTATTAAGAGGGCCAAATCCCTTCCTTTTTCCCCACCTTGCTATCATGTATCCTTTTTGACAGATTGTTGATTTTGTCTGAAGTTTTGTTTCAGCTACAAGAATATCAGCTTTATGTATTAACTTAATTTTTTTTTGTCTAATACTTCCAATGCAATTTTCACATCAGTATCAGGTTTGTTTATTATTATTATATTATATAGCACTTGCATCACTTAATACTCCCGATCTGTTAGAGCTAGTAATGGGACTGCTCTGCTCTCTGCCCTCCTGTGATGTGTCTTTTGTTTGTATTCTCATTCTTTCTATTTTGTCTCTCCCCTTTAATGAATACCTGTCTGAATCCTTTTTTTTTTTCTTTTTTTAAGTTTCTTTACTGGCTTAAATACCTTTTGACTAGAAACTCTATATTGTAAGTAATAGTAATATTAATGGTCATCCTTATATGTCTTGCCTCTATTTGCCTATACCGTACTGTTTTATTTCAAAAATTTCACTTCGTACATATGTAGCCTTTAAGAGTTTTTAATCTACAATTTTTGCTTTGTTACCCATTCTTGTTTAGCTAGAGTATGGTGTCCTTCCTGCCCCACAACCATTAAGGACATTCATTCGTTAACCTCCCTCCTCACTAACTTTATTCTCTTTGGTGCAACCCACCTGTCAACTGAGTTATGGGGATTTGATTTGTCAACTTCCATACATCTTTTTAGAGGTTTCTTTTCTTTAACCAGTATTTTCTAGTCTTAAACACTCTGCAGTGTGTATGAATGCTTGTGTTGCTCATGCAGTGTATATGAATGCTTGTGTTGCTCATGTGCTTACTTGCTTAGTAAATGCTAACTGATTGCATTTTTGTTTTCAGGTATGTTTGCTTGTCTGGCTGCCAGAGCTTCCTGATACAGTATGTACAATGTCATGTTTATTGATGTATGTAGTAATTTATTTTTATTTTGCTTTGTCGCTGTCTCCCGCGTTAGCGAGGTAGTGCAAGGAAACAGACGAAAGAATGGCCCAACCCACCCACATACACATGTATATACATACATGTCCGCACATGCACATATACATACCTATACATCTCAACTTATATATACACACAGACATGTACATAATTCATACTATTTATTTATTTAATTATTTTGCTTTGTTGCTGTCTCCCGCGTTAGCGAGGTAGCGCAAGGAAACAGACGAAAGAATGGCCCAACCCGCCCACATACACATGCATATATACATGTCCACACACGCACAATATACATACCTATACATCTCAATGTACACATATATATACACACACAGACATATACATATATACACATGTACATAATTCATACTGTCTGCCTTTATTTGTTCCCATCGCCACCCCTGCCACACATGGAATAACAACCCCCTCCCCCCTCATGTGTGCGAGGTAGCGCTAGGAAATACACCAAAGGCCCCATTCGTTCACACTCAGTCTCTAGCTGTCATGTAATAATGCACCGAAACCACAGCTCCCTTTCCACATCCAGGCCCCACACACTTTGCATGGTTTACCCCAGACGCTTCACATGCCCTGGTTCAATCCAATGACAGCACGTCGACCCCGGTATACCACATCATTCCAATTCACTCTATTCCTTGCACGCCTTTCACCCTCCTGCATGTTCAGGCCCCGGTCACTCAAAATCTTTTTCACTCCATCTTTCCACCTCCAATTTGGTCTCCCACTTCTCCTCGTTCCCTCCACCTCTGACACATATATCCTCTTGGTCAATCTTTCCCCACTCATTCTCTCCATGTGACCAAACCATTTCAAAACACCCTCTTCTGCTCTCTCAACCACACTCTTCTTATTTCCACACATCTCTCTCACCCTTACATTACTTACTCGATCAAACCACCTCACACCACATATTGTCCTCAAACATCTCATTTCCAGCACATCCACCCTCCTGCGCACAACTCTATCCATAGCCCACGCCTTGCAACCATACAACATTGTTGGAACCACTATTCTTTCAAACATACCCATTTTTGCTTTCCGAGATAATGTTCTCGACTTCCACACATTCTTCAAGGCTCCCAGAATTTTCGCCCCCTCCCCCACCCTATGATTCACTTCCGCTTCCATGGTTCCATCCGCTGCCAGATCCACTCCCAGATATCTAAAACACTTCACTTCCTCCAGCTTTTCTCCATTCAAACTTACCTCCCAATTGACTTGACCCTCAACCCTACTGTACCTAATAACCTTGCTCTTATTCACATTTACTCTTAACTTTCTTCTTTCACACACTTTACCAAACTCGGTCACCAGCTTCTGCAGTTTCCTACATGAATCAGCCACCAGCGCCGTATCATCAGCAAACAACAACTGACTCACTTCCCAAGCTCTCTCATCCACAACAGACTGCATACTTGCCCCTCTTTCCAAAACTCTTGCATTCACCTCCCTAACAACCCCATCCATAAACAAATTAAACAACCATGGAGACATCACACACCCCTGCCGCAAACCTACATTCACTGAGAACCAATCACTTTCCTCTCTTCCTACATGTACACATGGTGTGGGAGGCAAGTTGTTAGAAGCAGTGAAAAGTTTTTATCGAGGATATAATTCATACTGTCTGCCTTTATTCATTCCCAGTGCCACCCCGCCACACATGAAATAACAACCCCCTCCCCCCGCATGTGCACGAAGTAGCGCTAGGAAAAGACAACAAAGGCCACATTCGTTCACACTCGGTCTCTAGCTGTCATGTAATAATGCACCAAAACCACAGCTCCCCTTTCACATCCAGGCCCCTAAGAACTTTCCATGGTTTACCCCAGATGCTTCACATGCCCTGGTTCAATCCATCCATAGACAGCACGTCGACCACGGTATACCACATCGTTCCAATTCACTTAATTCCTTGCACGCCTTTCACCCTCCTGCATGTTCAGGCCCCGATCACTCAAAATCTTTTTCACTCCATCTTTCCACCTCCAATTTGGTCTCCCACTTCTCCTCGTTCACTCCACCTCTGACACATATATCCTCTTGGTCAATCTTTCCTCACTCATTCTTTCCATGTGACCAAACCATTTCAAAACACCCTCTTCTGCTCTCTCAGCCACACTTTTTATTGCCACACATCTCTCTTACCCTATTATTACTTACTTGATCAAACCACCTCACCACATATTGTCCTCAAACATCTTATTTCCAGAACATCCACCCTCTCTGCACAACTCTATCCATAGCCCACGCCTCGCAACCATATATAACATTGTTGGAACCACTATTCCTTCAAACATACCCATTTTTGCTTTCTGAGATAATGTTCTCGACTGTCACACATTCTTCAACGCTCCCAGAACTTTCGCCCCCTTCCCCACCCTATGATTCACTTCCGCTTCCATGGTTCCATCCGCTGCCAAATCCACTCCCAGATATCTAAAACACTTCACTTCCTCCAGTTTTTCTTCATTCAAACTTACCTCCCAATTGACTTGACCCTCAACCCTACTCTACCTAATAACCTTGCTCTTATTCACGTTTACTCTCAGCTTTCCTCTTTCACACACTTTACCAAACTCAGTCACCAGCTTCTGCAGTTTCTCGCACGAATCAGCCACCAGCACTGTATCATCAGCGAACAACAACTGATTCGCTTCCCAAGCTCTCTCATCCGCAACAGACTGCATATAGTGTATATGTCTGATAATTTATTTGATAGGTTTTTATCCCTTTATTGGGTGAGCTGTGACCTTCCGGAATGTCTGCAATTTTTTTTTGCCTCCTGTAAATTGCTAATCTTTCTTGTTTTACTGTAGACCTTTTGGGTCATATCATTTACACACACCTCAGTTTTGGTTCTCAGCAGGGTTTCAGATTGTGTTGCAAACACCTCATAGATCACACATTCTCTATATATATATATATATATATATATATATATATGTTTCTTTTATTTATTTGATTACACTTTGTCGCTGTCTCCCGCGTTAGTGAGGTAGCGCTAGGAAACGGACAAAAGAATGGCCCAACCCACCCACATATGCATGTATATACATACACGTCCACACATGCACATATACATACCTATACATCTCAACATATACATATATATACACACACAAACATATACATATATACACATGTACACAATTCATACTGTCTGCCCTTATTCATTCCTGTTGCCACCCTGCCACACATGAAAATAACAACCCCCTCCCCCCGCATGTGCGCGAGGTAGCGCTAGGAAAAGACAACAAAGGCTACATTTGTTCACACTCAGTCTCTAGCTGTCATGTAAAATGCACCGAAATCACAGCTCCCTTTCCACATCCAGGCCCCACAGAACTTTGCATGGTTTACCCCAGATGCTTCACATGCCCTGTTCAATTCATTGACAGCATGTTGACCCCGGTATACCACATCGTTCCAATTCACTCTATCTTTCTCTCCATCTTTCCACCTCCAATTTGGTCTCTCTTCTTCTTGTTCCCTCCACCTCTGACACATATATCATCTTTATCAATCTTTCCTCACTCATTCTCTCCATGTGACCAAACCAGTTCAAAACACCCTCTTCAGCTCTCTCATCCACACTCTTTTTATTACCACACATCTCTCTTACCCTTTCATTACTTACTCGATCAAACCACCTCACACCACATATTGTCCTCAAACATCTCATTTCCAGCACATCCACGCTCCTCCGCACAACTCTATCTATAGCCCATGCCTCACAACCATATATCATTGTTGGAACCACTATTCCTTCAAACGTACCCATTTTTGCTTTCCAAGATAACATTCTCGACTTCCACACATTCTTCAACGCTCCCAGAACTTTTGCCCCCTCCCCACCCTATGATTCACTTCTGCTAACATGGTTCCATCCGCTGCCAAATCCACTCCCAGATATCTAAAACACTTCACTTCCTCCAGTTTTTCTCCATTCAAACTTACCTCCCAGTTGACTTGTCCCTCAACCCTACTGTACGTAATAACCCTGCTCTTATTCACATTTACTCTCAGCTTTCTTCTTTCACACACTTTACCAAACTCAGTCACCAGCTTCTTCAGTTTCTCACCTGAATCAGCCATCAGCGCTGTATCATCAGCGAACAACAACTGACTCTTCCCAATCTCTCTCATCCACAACTCACTGCATACTTGCCCCTCTTTCCAAAACTCTTGCTTTCACCTCCCTAACCCCATTCATAAACAAATCAAACAACCATGGAGACATCACGCACCCCTGCTGCAAACTAACATTCACCGAGAGCCAATCACTTTCCTCTCTTCCTACATGTACACATGCCTTACATCCTCGATAAAAACTTTTCACTGCTTCTAACAACTTGCTTCCCACACCATATATTCTTAATACCTTCCACAGAGCATCTCTATCAACTCTATCATATGCCTTCTCCAGATCCATAAATGCTACATACAAATCCATTTGCTTTTCTAAGTATTTCTCATATAAATTCTTCAAAGCAAATACCTGATTCACACATCCTCTACCACTTCTGAAACCACACTGCTCTTCCCCAATCTGTCACTCTGTACATGCTTTCACCCTCTCAATCAATACCCTCCCATATAATTTCCCAGGAATACTCAACAAACTTGTACCTCTGTAATTTGAGCACTCACTTTTATCCCTTTTGCCTTTGTACAATGGCACAATACAAGCCTTCCACCAATCCTCAGGCACCTCACCATGAGTCATACATTCCTTAGCCTTACCAACCAGTCAACAATACAGTCACCCCCTTTTTTATAAACACCACTGCTATACCATCGAAACCCACTGCCTTGCTGGCTTTCATCTTACTACCTCCTCTCTGTTTATCTAATCATTCTCCCTAACCCTCTCACTTTGCACACCACCTCGACCAAAGCACAATATATCTGCCACTCTATCATCAAACACATTCAACAGATCTTCAAAATACTCACTCCATCTCCTTCTCATATCACCACTTCTTATCACCTCCCCATTAGCCCGCTTCACTGATGTTCCCATTTGTTCCCTTGGCTTACGCACTTTATTTACCTCCTTCCAAAACATCTTTTTATTCTCTCTAAAATTTAATGATACTCTCTCACCCCAACTCTCATTTGCCCTCTTTTTCACCTCTTGCACCTTTCTCTTGACCTCCTGCCTCTTTCTTTTATACATCTCCCAGTCATTTGCATTATTTCCCTGCAAAAATCGTCCAAATGCCTCTCTCTTCTCTTTCACTAATGATCTTACTTCTTCATCCCACCACTCGCTCTCCTTTCTAATCTGCCCACCTCCCACGCTTCTCATGCCACAAGCTTCTTTTGTGCAAACTATCACTGCTTCCCTAAATACACCCCATTCCTCCCCCACTCCCCTTATGGTCCTATGTTCTCACCTTTTTCCATTCTGTACTCAGTCTCTCCTGGTACTTCCTCACACAAGTGTCCTTCCCAGGCTCGCTCACTCTCACCACTCTCTTCACCCCAACATTCTCTCTTCTTGTCTGAAAACCTCTACAAATCTTCACTTTCACCTCCACAAGATAATGATCAGACATCCCTCCAATTGCACCTCTCAGCACATTAACATCCAAAAGTCTCTCTTTTGTGCACCTATCAATTAACACTTAATCCAGTAACGCTATCTGGCCATATCTCCTACTTACATACATATACTTATGTATATCTCTCTTTTTAAACCAGGTACTCCCAATCACCAGTCCTTTTTCAGCACATAAATCTACAAGCTCTTCATTTCCATTTACAACACTGAACACCTGATGTACACCAATTATTCCCTCAACTGCCACATTACTTACCTTTGCATTTAAGTCGTCCATCACTATAACCCGGTCTGGTGCATCAAAACTACTAACACACTCACTCAGCTGCTCCCAAAACACTTGCCTCTCATGATCTTTCTTCTCATGTCCAGATGCATATGCACCAAAATCACCCATCTCTTTCCATCCACTTTCAGTTTTACCCATATCAATCTAGAGTTTACTTTCTTACACTGTATCAGATACTCCCACCACTCCTGTTTCAGGAGTACTGCTACTCCTTCCCTTGCTCTCATCCTCTCACTAACCCCTGACTTTACTCCCAAGACAATCCCAAACCGCTCTTCCCCTTTACCCTTGATCCTCGTTTCACTCAGAGCCAAAACATCCAGGTCCTTTCCTCAAACATAGTACCTATCTCTCCTTTTTCTCATCTTGAAATCACTTAGCACTGTTATGTGTGTTCTGTCAAGGTGGCTTAACATCCAAACAGGTTTTTAATTCAAGTAGGTTGTGATCTGAGAATAGGGTATTTGAGATGGTAATGTCACATCTTAGGTCACATTATTTGTAAAGATTGTCCAGTGTTATTTATTTTGGTAGATTTATTATTTGTTGGTTCAGGGGGAGCTTTTCACACAGTTTGAATGTTTTTTTTTCCAACTTTTACCAAGCTGCCTCCAGTGTCAGCAGTTTCAGTTTTTATGTTATTTCTTGCCAGTTTTCATGTAAGGTGTGGTAGGTTGAAGTCTCCTGAGACAAGTATGTTTGGGACTGGGTTTCCAAGAAGGGCACAGCATAGTTCTGTTTCTTATTTGTTTCATAAATTCTTGAATTATTGCATCTAGTAGTCTGTAGATTAATGACCAGCTTTGGGTTTTCAAACTTGAAAACAAGTGCTTCTGCATTATTTGAGGGGTTCAGTTGTTATAAGAGTATTTACTATGTACAGTCCCACTCCACATGATTTTTTAGACGTGTCACATCAGAACAGGTTGTAGTGTGGGATCCGTTAATCACTTTTCATTTGGTTTTTAGTATGGGTTTCAGTTAAGCTACAAATATTGCATTTTACTTGTTTAGCAAGTCATTTATGAATAGAATTTTATTTATTCTATGTGATTTCAGGATGTTACATGGCTTGTCTCTGTGTTGTTTTAGGGAGTTGATATGCTTCATTCTGCTAAACATAGTAGAGTGCTTTCAATTCCCTTACCATTCTGAAGAGGGAGACCAATGTCATTTCATCCTCTGGTACTTCTTCCCTGCCTCTGTTTGGCCCTGTGTCTGTGAATGAAAAAAAGATACATACTGTGATGGGTACAAGGGATATGTCTCATTGTTCCTGATATGTGGTGGTTCTCACACTACTCATTTGAACAGTGCCTAATCTCTAGTGTTGATTTGCATGTTTCGGGATGGTAGAATCTACATCCTTCCCTGTACTGGCATTTTTCTTGTCAGTTCATGCATTTTTTTAGGAAGTTTAAATTTTCATTTTATGCTGAAAGATATACCAGTCTTGTCATACTTGCAATATCTCTGTCTCTCTCTCTTCAGCACCCCTTCCTGTACTAGAAGTTTCTTGACCTTCACTTTCTCCCTCTCCTTCCATGCCTAAGTTATTGTCTCTGTCTCTTTCTGTAATCATATCTGCTCTGTTTCTTAGCTTTCACTTTCTCTCTCTCCTTCCATACCTAAATCAGCATCTGTCTCCTGTGTTCATGTCTTTGGTTGAAGTTTCCTGACCTCCATTTAATTGCAAATTTCCATAGCAGTGTATTCCTCTATAACTGTGACAAGGTCTATGAAATCTTATGAATTAGTCCCCACTACAGCATGTACCATTTCTGAGATTTTGTCTGAGCCTGCAATGAGAATGACATCATGTGAGTTTTTCCACGTATTGTAGAATGAGGGTAATGCTTTCACAAACTTTTCATGTCTGCCTCAACTTTCCATTCACTAATTCTAAATGCAATAAGATGTGTGTCTGCATTTCATAACCTGTAAAGTATTTCTGACATTTTTGAGCATGTTAACAGGTTATGTTTGCACATGTTGATGTGACAGGTTAGGTTGTGTGTGGACTGGGTTTTCTGGGAGATACTTATTAATAATGACTGTCCACACACAGTGTAAGGAGAGGATGGTCAGATGTCAGGTCACATAATTAGTGCCCACCTGCACTCCACAGGGATTAATGAAGCCCTGCCTCACTGCTACCTTTGTGCTTTTAAGGATCTCAGCACCTGTATATCCCCCACTCTATCTGAAGATGTATTAAACGAAAGTACTCACAATTTTTATTTTCTCTTTCTAGTGGTGATTGTTACTTGTATCTCTTCACCGTGAAGTGAATGTTCTGGGGATGGGGAGAAAGAATACTTCCCACTTATTCCCTGCATGTCGGAAAAGACAACTAAAGGAGCAGGAGTAGGGGGCCGGAAAAAACCTCCCCCACTCGTTGTATTTGAATTTCTGAAAGGGGAAACAGAAGGAGGAATCAAGCGGGGAGTGCTCATCCTCCTTGAAGGCTCAGATTGGGGTGTCTGAATGTGTGTGGATGTAACCAAGATGAGAAGAAAAGAGTAGTATATTTGAGGAAAGGCACATGGATGTTTTGGTAAAGGGGAAGAGTGGTTTGGGAATGTCTTGGGCGTAAAGTCAGGGGTTGGTGAGAGGACAAGAGCAAAGGAAGTAGTAGAATTACTCCTGAAGCAGGGGTTGTGGGACTATGTGATAGAGTGTAAGGAAAGTAAATTCTTGATTGATTTGGGTAAAATTGAAAGTGAATGGAGAGAGATGGGTGATTATTGGTGCTTATGCACCTGGGCATGAGAAGAAAGACCATGAGAGGCAAGTGTTTTAGGAGCAGCTGAGTGACTGCGTTAGCAGCTTTGATGCTCGAGACCGGGTTATAGTGATGGGTGATTTGAATGTGAAGGTGATTAATGTGACAGTTGAGGGTATAATTGGTGTACATGGGTTGGTCAGTGTTATAAATGGAAATGAAGAGCTTGTAGATTTGTGTGCTGAAAAAGGCCATGTGACTGGGAATACCTGGTTTAAAAAGAGAGATATCCATAAGTATACGAATGTGAGTAGGAGAGATGGTCAAAGGGTGTTACTGGATTTCATGTTAATTGATAGGCGTGTAAAAGAGAGACTTTTGGCTGTTAATTTTCTTAGAGGGGCAACTGGAGGGATGTCTGATCACTATCTTGTGGAGGCAAAGGTGAAGATTTGTAGAGGTTTTCAGAAAAGAAGAGAGAATGTTGGGGTGAAGAGGGTGGTGAGAGTAAGTGAGCTTGGAAAGGAGACTAGTTTGAGGAAGTACCAGGAGTGAATGAGTGTAGAATGGCAAAATGTGAGGGCAAATGCTTGAGGGGATTGGGGGTGGAATGTGATGTATTTAGGGAAGCAGTGATGGCTTGTGCAGAAGATTGTGGCATGAGAAAGGTGGAAGGTGGGCAGGTTAGAAAGAGTAGTGAGTGGTGGGATGTTAGTGAAAGAGAAGAGGTTGTTAGTGAAAGAGAAGAGAGAGGTGTTTGGATGATTTTTGTAGGGAAGTAGTGCAAATGAGTGGGAGATGTATAAAAGAAAGAGGCAGGAGGTCAAGAGAAAAGTGAAAGAGGGCAAATGAGATATGGGTTGAGAAAGTATCATTAAATTTTAGGGAGAATAAAAGATGCTTTGGAAGGTAAATAACTGGTGTAAGACAAGAGAACAAATGGGAATATCAGTGAATGTGGCAAATGGGGGGAGAATGAATAACAAGTAGTGATGAAGTGAGGATGTGATGGCATGAGTATTTTGAAGGTTTATTGAATGTGTTTGATTATACAGTTGCAGATATAGGGCATTTTGGTTGGGTTGGTGTGTGAAGTGAGTGGGTCAAGGAGAATGATTTGATAAACAGAGAAGAGGTAGTGAAAGTTTTGCGGAAGATGAAAGCAGGCAAGACAGCGGGTTTGGATGGTATTGCAATGGAATTTATTAAAAAAAATGGGTGACTGTGTTGTTGATTGGTTAGTAAGGATATTCAGTGTATGTATGGATCATGGTGTAGTGCCTAAGGATTGGTGGAATGCATGCAAAGTGCCATTGTACAAAGGCAAAGGATATACAGGTGAGTGTTCAAATTACAGAGGCGTAAGTTTTTTTTAGTATTCCTGGGAAATTGTATGAGAGGGTATTGATTGAAAAGGTAAAGGCATGTACAGTGCATGAGATTGAGGAAGAGCAGTGTTTCAGAAGTGGTAGAGAATGTGTGGATCAGGTGTTTGCTTTGAAGAATGTATGCGAGACATCCTTTGAAAAACAAATGGATTTGTATGTAGCATTTATGGATCTGGAGAAGGCTTATGATAGGGTTGATAGAGATGCTTTGTGGAAGGCTTTATGAGTATATGGTGTGGGAGGTAAGTTGCTAGAAGCAGTGAAAAGCTTTTACCAAGGATGTGAGGCATGTGTACAAGTAGGAAATGAGGAAAGTGATTGGTTCCCAGTGAATTTTGGTTTGCGGCAGGGGTGCGTGATGTCCCCGTGGTTGTTTGATTTGTTTATGGATGAGGTAGTTAGAGAGGTGAATGCGGGAGTTTTGGAGAGAGGGGCAAGTGTGCAGTCTGTTGTGGATGAGAGGGCTTGGAAATTGAGTCGGTTGTTGTTTGCTGATGATATAGTGCTGGTGGCTGATTCTGGTGAGAAACTGAAGTTGGTGACTGAGTTTGGTAAAGTGTGTGAAAGGAGAAAGTTAAGAGTAAATGTGAATAAGAGCAAGGTTATTAGGCTCAGTAGGTTTGAGGGACAAGTTGATTGGAAGGTCAAGTTTGATTGGAGAAAAAGTGGAGGAAGTGAAGTGTTTTAGATATCTGGGAAAGGATTTGACAATAGATGGAACCATGAAAGAGGCAAGTGGGTCTTAGGGTGGGGGAGGGGGCGAAGGTTCTTGGAACATTGAAGAATGTGGGGAAGGCGAGAACATTATCTCGGAGAGCAAAAATGGGTATGTTTGAAGGAATAGTGGTTCAAACAATGTTATATGGTTGTGAGGCAAGGGCAATGGATTGGGTTGTGCGCTACCTCGCACACATGAGGGGGGAGGGGGTTGTTATTCCATGTGTGGTGAGGTGGTGATGGGAATGAATAAAGGCAGACAGTATGAATTATGTACATGTGTATATATGTATATGTCTGTGTGTGTATATATATGTATACATTGAGATGTATAGATATGTATATTTGCGTGTGTGGACGTGTATGTATATACATGTGTATGTGAGTGGGTTGGGCCATTCTTTTGTCTGTTTCCTTGCGCTACCTCGCTAACGCAGGAGACAGCGACAAAGCAAAATAAATAGATATATTTATTTATACTTAATTGCTGTTTCCCACATTAGCGAGGTAGAACTAGTAAACAGACGAAGACTGGCCTTTCCACTCATATACTCGTATAATACTTCCCACGCATTCCTCACGTGTCATAGAAGGCAACTAAAGGGGACGGGAGCAGGGGGCTAGAAACCCTCCCCTCCTTGTATTTTAACTTCTAAATGGGGAAACAGGAGGAGTCATGTGGGGAGTGCTCATCCTCCTCGAAGGCTCAGATTGGGATGTCTAAATGTGTGTGGATGTAACCAAGATGAGAAAAAAGGAGAGATAGGTAGTATGTTTGAGGAAAGGAACCTGGATGTTTTGGCTCTCAGTGAAATGAAGATCAAGGGTAAAGGGGAAGAATGGTTTAGGAATGTCTTGGGAGTAAAGTCAGGGGTTAGTGGAAGGACAAGAGCAAGGGAAGGAGTAGCACTACTCCTGAAACAGGAGTGGTGGGAGTATGTGATACAGTATAAGAAAGTAAACTCTAGATTGATATGGGTAAAACTGAAAGTGGATGGAGAGAGATGGGTGATAATTGGTGCATATGCGCCTGGGCATGAGAAAAAAGATCATGAGAGGCAAGTGTTTTGGGAGCAGCTGAGTGAGTGTGTTAGTAGTTTTGATGCACGAGACCAGGTTATAGTGATGGGTGATTTGAATGAAAAGGTGAGTAATGTCGCAGTTGAGGGAATAATTGGTATACATGGCGTGTTCAGTGTTGTAAATGGAAATGATGAAGAGCTTGTAGATTTATGTGCTGAAAAGGTCTGATGATTGGGAATACCTGGTTTAAAAAGAGAGTTATATATAAGTATATGTATGTAAGTAGGAGATATGGCCACAGAGCGTTATTGTATTACGTGTTAATTGATAGGCGCGTGAAAGAGAGACTTTTGAATGTTAATGTGCTGAGAGGTGCAACTGGATGGATTTCTTGATCATTATCTTTTGGAGGCAAAGGTGAAGATTTGTAAAGATTTTCAGAAAAGAAGAGAGAATGTTGGGGTGAAGACAGTGGTGAGAGTAAGTGAGCTTGGGAAGGAGACTTGTGTGAGGAAGTACCAGGAGAGACTGACTACAGAATGGAAAAAGGTGAGAACAAAGGACGTAAGGGGAGTGGTGGAGGAATGGGATGTATTTAGGGAAGCAGTGATGGCTTGCGCAAAAGATGCTTGTGGCATGAGAAGCATGGGAGGTGGGCAAATTAGAAAGGCTAGTGAGTGATGGGATGAAGAAGTAAGAGTATTAGTGAAAGAGAAGAGGGAGGCATTTGGACAATTTTTGCAGGGAAATAATGCAAATGACTGGGAGATGTATAAAAGAAAGAGGCAGGAGGTCAAGAGAAAGGTGCAAGAGGCGAAAAAGAGGGCAAATGAGAGTTGGGGTGAGAGAGAATCATTAAATTTTAGGGAGAATAAAAAGATGTTTTGGAAGGAGGTAAATAAAGTGCATAAGACAAGGGAACGAATGGGAACATCAGTGAAGGGGGCTAATCGGGAGGTGATAACAAGTAGTGGTGATGTGAGAAGGAGATGGAGTGAGTATTTTGAAGGTTTGTTGAATATGTTTGATGATAGAGAGGCAGATATAGGGTGTTTTGTTCGAGGTGGTATGCAAAGTGAGAGGGTTAGGGAGAATGATTTGGTAAACAGAGGAGAGGTAGTAAAAGCTTTACGGAAGATGAAAGCCGGCAAGGCAGCGGGTTTGGATGGTATTGCAGTGGTGTTTATTAAAAAAGGGGGTGACTATATTGTTGACTGGTTGGTAAGGTTATTTAATGTATGTATGACTCATGGTGAGGTGCCTAAGAACTGGCAGAATGCTTGCATTGTGCCATTGTACAAAGGTAAAGGGGATAAGAGTGAGTGCTCAAATTACAGAGGTATAAGTTTGTTGAGTATTCCTGGTAAATTATATGGGAGGGTATTGATTGAGAGGGTGAAGGCATGTACAGAGCGACAGATTGGCGAAGAGCAGTGTGGTTTCAGAAGTGGTAGAGGATGTGTGGATTAGGTGTTTGCTTTGAAAAATGTATGTGAGAAATACTTAGAAAAGCAAATGGATTTGCATGTAGCATTTATGGATCTGGAGAAGGCATATGATAGGAGTTGATAGAGATGCTCTGTGGAAGGTATTAAGAATATATGGTGTGGGAGGCAAGTTGTTAGAAGCAGTGAAAAGTTTTTATCGAGGATATAAGGTATGTGTACATGTAGGAAGAGAGGAAAGTGATTGGTTCTCAGTGAATGTAGGTTTGCGGCAGGGGTGCATGATGTCTCCATGGCTGTTTAATTTGTTTATGGATTGGGATGTTAGGAAGATGAATGCAAGAGTCTTGGAAAGAGGGGCAAGTATGCAGTCTGTTGTGGATGAGAGAGCTTGGGAAGTGGGTCAGTTGTTGTTTGCTGATGATACAGCGCTGATGGCTGATTCGGGTGAGAAACTGCTGAAGCTGGTGACTGAGTTTGGTAAAGTATGTGAAATAAGAAAGCTGAGAGTAAATGTGAATAAGGGTAAGGTTATTAGGTACACTAGGCTTGAGGGACAAGTCACTTGGGAGGCAAGTTTGAATGGAGAAAAACTGGAGGAAGTGAAGTGTTTTAGATATCTGGGAGTGGATTTGGCAGCGGATGGAACCATGGAAGCGGAAGTGAATCATAGGGTTAGGGAGGGGGCCAAAGTTCTGGGAGCATTGAAGAATGTAAGGAAGTCGAGAACGTTATCTTTTAATGCAAAAATGGGTATGTTTGAAGGAATGGTGGTTCCAGCAATGTTATATGGTTATGAGGCATGGGCTGTAGATAGAGTTGTGTGCATGAGGGTGGATGTGCTTGAAATGAGATGTTTAAGGACAATATGTGGTGTGAGGTGGTTGGGTTGAGTAAGTAATGAAAGGGTAAGAGAGATGTGTGGTAATAAAAGAGTGTGTGGTTGAGAGAGCCTAAGAGGGTGTTTTGAACTGGTTTGGTCACATGGAGAGAATGAGTGAGGAAAGATTGACCAAGAGGATATATGTGTCAGAGGTGGAGGGAATGAGGAGAAGTGGGAGACCAAATTGGAGGTGGAAAGATGTAGTGAAAAAGATTTTGAGTGATCAGGGGCCTAAACATGCAGGAGGGTGAAAGGCGTGCAAGGAATAGAGTGAATTGGAACGATGTGGTATACCGGGGTCGACGTGCTGTCAATGGATTGAACCAGGGCATGTGAAGCGTCTGGGGTAAACCATGGAAAGTTGTGTGGGGCCTGGATGTGGAAAGGGTGCTGTTGTTTTGGTGCATTATACATGACAGTTAAAGACTGAGTGTGAACAAATGTGGGATTTGTTTTCTTTTCCTAGCACTGCCTCGCACACATGCGGGGGAGGGTGTTTTTATTTCATGTGTGGCGGGGTGGCGACAGGAATGAATAAGGGCAGACAGTATGAATTATGTACATGTGTATGTATCTATATATCTCTGTGTGTATATATATGTATATGTTGAGATGTATAGTTATGTATATGTGCAGATGTGGATGTGTATGCATATACATGTGTGTGTGGATGGGTTGGGCCATTCTTTCATTTGTTTCCTTGCGCTACCTCGCTATCGCAGGAGACAGCGTCTTATCTTCGTCTCTTCGATGTATATCAACTGACTGTTATATTTCTCTCTTGTGTCTCCCCTGATGTGATTATTACATGAAAGTGCACTTAGGAACTTTTCATGTTTCTTTTTCCCTGTGGACTCGTAGGATATATTTATAGGGGATAGGGGAGAAAGAATACTTCCCACGCATTCCTCACGTGTCATGGAAGGTGACTAAAGGGGATGGGAGCGGGGGGCCAGAAACCCTCCCCTCCTTGTATTTTAACTTTCTAAAAGGGGAAACAGAAGAAGGAGTCACGAGGGAGTGTTCATCCTCCTCAAAGGCTCAGATTGGGGTGTCTGAATGTGTGTGTATGTAACCAAGATGAGAGAAAAGGAGAGATAGGTAGTATGTTTGAGGAAAGGAACCTGGATGTTTTGGCTCTCAGTGAAATGAAGCTCAAGGGTAAAGGTTTGGGAATGTCTTGGGAGTAAAGTTGGGTTAGTGTGAGGAGAAGAGCAAGGGAAGGAGTAGCACTACTCCTGAAACAGGAGTTGTGGGAGTATGTGATAGTGTAAGAAAGTAAATTCTAGATTGATATGGGTAAAACTGAAAGTTGGTGGAGAGAGATGGGTGATTATTGCTGCATATGCACCTGGGCATGAGAAGAAAGATCGTGAGAGGCAAGTGTTTTGGGAGCAGCTGAATGAGTGTGTTAGTGGTTTTGATGCACAAGGCTGGGTTATAGTGATGGGTGATTTGAATGCAAAGGTGAGTAATGTGGCAGTTGAGGGAATAATTGGTATACATGGGGTGTTCAGTGTTGTAAATGGAAATGGTAAAGAGCTTGTAGATTTATGTGCTGAAAAAGGACTGGTAATTGGGAATACCTGGTTTAAAAAGTGAGATATACATAAGTATACGTAGGTAAGTAGGAGAGATGGCCAGAGAGCATTATTGGATTACGTGTTAATTGATAGGCGTGCGAAAGAGAGATTTTTGGATGTTAATGTGCTGAGAGGTGCAACTGGAGGGATGTCTGATCATTATCTTGTGGAGGCGAAGGTGAAGATTTGTATGGGTTTTCAGAAAAGAAGAGTGAATGTTGGAGTGAAGAGAATGGTGAGATTAAGTGAGCTTGGGAAGGAGACTTGTGTGAGGAAGTACCAGGAGAGACTGAGTACAGAATGGAAAAAGGTGAGAACAAAGGAGGTAAGGGGAGTGGGGGAGGAATGGAATGTATTCAGGGAAGCAGTGATGGCTTGCGCAAAAGATGCTTGTGGCATGAGAAGTGTGGGAGGTGGGTTGATGAGAAAGGGTAGTGAGTGGTGGGATGAAGAAGTAAGATTATTAGTGAAAGAAAAGGGAGAGGCATTTGGACGATTTTTGCAGGGAAAAAAATGCAAATGAGTGGGAGATGTATAAAAGAAAGAGGCAGGAGGTCAAGAGAAAGGTGCCAGGTGAAAAAGAGGGCAAATGAGAGTTGGGGTGAGAAGTATCATTAAATTTTAGGGAGAATAAAAAGATGTTTTGGAAGGAGGTAAATAAAGGGCATAAGACAAGGTAGCAAATGGGAACTTCAGTGGAGGGGGCTAATCGGGAGGTGATAACAAGTAGTTGTGAGGAGAAGGAGATGGAGTGAGTATTTTGAATGTTTGTTGAATGTGTTTGATGATAGAGTGGCAGATATAGGGTGTTTTGGTTGAGGTGGTGTGCAAAGTGAGAGGGTTAGGGAAAGTGGTTTGGTAAACAGAGAAGAGGAGGTAGTAAAAGCTTTGTGGAAGATGAAAGCCGGCAAGGCAGCAGATTTGGATGGTATTGCAGTGGAATTTATTAAAAAAGGGGGTGACTGTATTGTTGACTGGTTGGTAAGGTTATTTGATGTATGTATGGGTCATGGTGAGGTGCCTGAGGATTGGCGGAATACTTGCATAGTGCCATTGTACAAAGGCAAAGGGGATCAGAGTGAGTGCTCAAATTACAGAGGTATAAGTTTGTTGAGTATTCCTGGTAAATTATATGGGAGGGTATTGATTGAGAGGGTGAAGGCACATACAGAGCATCAGATTGGGGAAGAGCAGTGTGGTTTCAGAAGTAGTAGAGGATGTGTGGATCAGGTGTTTGCTTTGAAGAATGTATGTGAGAAATACTTAGAAAAGCAAATGGATTTGTATGTAGCATTTATGGATCTGGAGAAGGCATATGATAAGAGTTGATAGAGATGCTCTGTGGAAGGTATTAAGAATATATGGTGTGGGAGGCAAGTTGTTAGAAGCAGTGAAAAGTTTTTATCGAGGATGTAAGGCACGTGTACATGTAGGAAGAGAGGAAAGTGATTGGTTCTCAGTGAATGTAGGTTTGCGGCAGGGGTGTGTGTTGTCTCCATGGCTGTTTAATTTGTTTATGGATTGGGTTGTTAGGGAGTTGAATGCAAGAGTTTTGGAAAGAGGGGCAAGTATGCAGTCTGTTGTGGATGAGAGAGCTTGGGAAGTGAGTTAGTTGTTGTTCGCTGATGATGCAGCGAAGCTGATTCATGTGAGAAACTGCAGAAGCTGGTGACTGAGTTCGGTAAAGTGTGTGAAAGACGAAAGTTGAGAGTAAATATGAATAAGAGTAATGTTATTAGGTAGAGTAGGGTTGAGGGTCAAGTCAATTGGGAGATAAGTTTGAATGGAGAAAAACTGGAGGAAGTAAAGTGTTTTAGATATCTGGGAATGGATCTGGCAGCGGATGGAACCATGGAAGTGGAAGTGAATCATAGGTTGGGGGAGGGGGCGAAAATTCTGGGAGCCTTGAAGAATGTGTGGAAGTCGAGAACATTATCTCGGAAAGCAAAAATGGGTATGTTTGAAGGAATAATGGTTCCAACAATGTTGTATGGTTGTGAGCCTAGGGCTATGGATAGAGTTGTGTAGAGGAGGGTGGATGTGCTGGAAATGAGATGTTTGAGGACAATATGTGGTGTGAGGTGGTTTGATCGAGTAAGTAATGAAAGGGTAAGAGAGATGTGTGGAAATAAAAAGAGTGTGGTTGAGAGAGCAGAAGAGGGTGTTTTGAAATGATTTGGTCGCATGGAAAGAATGAGTGAGGAAAGATTGACCAAGAGGATATATGTGTTGGAGGTGGAGGGAACGAGGAGAAGTGGGTGACCAGATTGGAGGTGGAAAGATGAGAGTGAAAAAGATTTTGAGTGATCGGGGCCTGAACATGCAGGAGGGTGAAAGGCGTGCAAGGAATAGAGTGAATTGGAACGATGTGGTATACCGGGGTCAATGTGCTGTCAATGGATTGAACCAGGGCATGTGAAGTGTCTGGGGTAAACCATGGAAAGTTTTGTGGGGCCTGGATGTGGAAAGGGAGCTGTGGTTTCAGTGCATTATTACATAACAGCTAGAGACTGAGTGTGAATGAATGGGGCCTTTGTTGTCTTTTCCTAGCGCTACCTCGCACACATGAGGGAGGAGGGGGTCGTTATTCCAGGTGTGGCGATGGGAATAAATAAAGGCAGACTATGAATTATGTACATGTGTATATATGTATATGTCTGTGTGTGTATACATATGTGTACATTGAGATGTATAGATATGTATATTTGCATGTGTGGATGTGTATGTATATACATGTGTATGTGGGTGGGTTGGGCCATTCTTTCGTCTGTTTCCTTGCGCTACCTCGCTAACGCGGGAGACAGCGACAAAGCAAAATAAAAAAAATGATAATAATATATATATATATATATATATATATATATATATATATATATATATATATATATATATATATATATATATATACGCTCATACATATACATATCAACGTATATATATATATATATATATATATATATATATATATATATATATATATATATATATATATATATATATATACATATATACATATATATATTTTTTGCTTTGTCGCTGTCTCCCGCATTTGCGAGGTAGCGCAAGGAAACAGACGAAAGAAATGGCCCAACCCACCCCCATACACATGTATATACATACGTCCACACACGCAAATATACATACCTACACAGCTTTCCATGGTTTACCCCAGACGCTTCACATGCCTTGATTCAATCCACTGACAGCACGTCAACCCCGGTATACCACATCGCTCCAATTCACTCTATTCCTTGCCCGCCTTTCACCCTCCTGCATGTTCAGGCCCCGATCACACAAAATCTTTTTCACTCCATCTTTCCACCTCCAATTTGGTCTCCCACTTCTCGTTCCCTCCACCTCCGACACATATATCCTCTTGGTCAATCTTTCCTCACTCATTCTCTCCATGTGCCCAAACCATTTCAAAACACCCTCTTCTGCTCTCTCAACCACGCTCTTTTTATTTCCACACATCTCTTTCACCCCTATCCCTGGGGATAGGGGTGAAAGAATACTTCCCACGTATTCCTCGCGTGTCGTAGAAAGCGACTAGAGGGGACAGGAGCGGGGGGCCAGAAATCCTCCCCTCCTTGTATTAACTTTCTAAAATGGGAAACAGAAGAAGGAGTCACGCGGGGAGTGCTCATCCTCCTCGAAGGCTTAGAGTGGGGTGCCTAAATGTGTGTGGATGTAACCAAGATGTGAAAAAAGGAGAGATAGGTAGTATGTTTGAGGAAAGGAACCTGGATGTTTTGGCTCTGAGTGAAACGAAGCTCAAGGGTAAAGGGGAAGAGTGGTTTGGGAATGTCTGGGGAGTAAAGTCAGGGGTTAGTGAGAGGACAAGAGCAAGGGAAGGAGTAGCAATACTCCTGAAACAGGAGTTGTGGGAGTATGTGATAGAGTGTAAGAAAGTAAATTCTCGATTAATATGGGTAAAACTGAAAGTTGATGGAGAGAGGTGGGTGATTATTGGTGCATATGCACCTGGGCATGAGAAGAAAGATCAAGAGAGGCAAGTGTTTTGGGAGCAGCTGAATGAGTGTGTTAGTGGTTTTGATGCACGAGACCGGGTCATAGTGATGGGTGATTTGAATGCAAAGGTGAGTAATGTGGCAGTTGAGGGAATAATTGGTATACATGGGGTGTTCGGTGTTGTAAATGGAAATGGTGAAGAGCTTGTAGATTTATGTGCTGAAAAAGGACTGATGATTGGGAATACCTGGTTTAAAAAGCGAGATATACATAAGTATACTTATGTAAGTAGGAGAGATGGCCAGAGAGCGTTATTGGATTACATGTTAATTGACAGGCGTGCGAAAGAGAGACTTTTGGATGTTAATGTGCTGAGAGGTGCAACTGGAGGGATGTCTGATCATTATCTTGTGGAGGCTAAGGTGAAGATTTGTATGGGTTTTCAGAAAAGAAGAGTGAATGTTGGGGTGAAGAGGGTGGTGAGAGTAAGTGAGCTTGAGAAGGAGACCTGTGTGAGGAAGTACCAGGAGAGACTGAGTACAGAATGGAAAAAGGTGAGAACAATGGAAGTAAGGGGAGTGGGGGAGGAATGGGATGTATTTAGGGAATCAGTGATGGATTGTGCAAAAGATGCTTGTGGCATGAGAAGAGTGGGAGGTGGGTTGATTAGAAAGGGTAGTGAGTGGTGGGATGAAGAAGTAAGAGTATTAGTGAAAGAGAAGAGAGAGGCATTTGGACGATTTTTGCAGGGAAAAAATGCAATTGAGTGGGAGATGTATAAAAGAAAGAGACAGGAGGTCAAGAGAAAGCTGCAAGAGGTGAAAAAAAGGGCAAATGAGAGTTGGGGTGAGAGAGTATCATTAGATTTTAGGGAGAATAAAAAGATGTTCTGGAAGGAGGTAAATAAAGTGCGTAAGACAAGGGAGCAAATGGGAACTTTGGTGAAGGGCGCAAGTGGGGAGGTGATAACAAGTAGTGGTGATGTGAGAAGGAGATGGAGTGAGTATTTTGAAGGTTTGTTGAATGTGTTTGATGATAGAGTGGCAGATATAGGGTGTTTTGGTCGAGGTGGTGTGCAAAGTGAGAGGGTTAGGGAAAATGATTTGGTAAACAGAGAAGAGGTAGTGAAAGCTTTGCGGAAGATGAAAGCCGGCAAGGCAGCAGGTTTGGATGGTATTGCAGTGGAATTTATTAAAAAAGGGGGTGACTGTATTGTTGACTGGTTGGTAAGGTTATTTAATGTATGTATGACTCATGGTGAGGTGCCTGAGGATTGGCGGAATGCGTGCATAGTGCCATTGTACAAAGGCAAAGGGGATAAGAGTGAGTGCTCAAATTACAGAGGTATAAGTTTGTTGAGTATTCCTGGTACATTATATGGGAGGGTATTGATTGAGAGGGTGAAGGCATGTACAGAGCATCAGATTGGGGAAGAGCAGTGTGGTTTCAGAAGTGGTAGAGGATGTGTGGATCAGGTGTTTGCTTTGAAGAATGTATGTGAGAAATACTTAGAAAAGCAAATGGATTTGTATGTAGCATTTATGGATCTGGAGAAGGCATATGATAGAGTTGATAGAGATGCTCTGTGGAAGGTATTAAGAATATATGGTGTGGGAGGAAAGTTGTTAGCAGTGAAAAGTTTTTATCGAGGATGTAAGGCATGTGTACGTGTAGGAAGAGAGGAAAGTGATTGGTTCTCAGTGAATGTAGGTTTGCGGCAGGGGTGTGTGATGTCTCCATGGTTGTTTAATTTGTTTATGGATGGGGTTGTTAGGGAGGTAAATGCAAGAGTTTTGGAAAGAGGGGCAAGTATGAAGTCTGTTGGGATGAGAGAGCTTGGGAAGTGAGTCAGTTGTTGTTCGCTGATGATACAGCGCTGGTGGCTGATTCATGTGAGAAACTGCAGAAGCTGGTGACTGAGTTTGGAAAAGTGTGTGGAAGAAGAAAGTTAAGAGTAAATGTGAATAAGAGCAAGGTTATTAGATACAGTAGGGTTGAGGGTCAAGTCAATTGGGAGGTGAGTTTGAATGGAGAAAAACTGGAGGAAGTGAAGTGTTTTAGATATCTGGGAGTGGATCTGGCAGCGGATGGAACCATGGAAGCGGAAGTGGATCATAGGGTGGGGGAGGGGGCCAAAATCCTGGGGGCCTTGAAGAATGTGTGGAAGTCGAGAACATTATCTCGGAAAGCAAAAATGGGTATGTTTGAAGGAATAGTGGTTCCAACAATGTTGTATGGTTGCGAGGTGTGGGCTATGGATAGAGTTGTGCGCAGGAGGATGGATGTGCTGGAAATGAGATGTTTGAGGACAATGTGTGGTGTGAGGTGGTTTGATCGAGTGAGTAACGTAAGGGTAAGAGAGATGTGTGGAAATAAAAAGAGCGTGGTTGAGAGAGCAGAAGAGGGTGTTTTGAAGTGGTTTGGGCACATGGAGAGGATGAGTGAGGAAAGATTGACCAAGAGGATATATGTGTCGGAGGTGGAGGGAACAAGGAGAAGAGGGAGACCAAATTGGAGGTGGAAAGATGGAGTGAAAAAGATTTTGTGTGATCGGGGCCTGAACATGCAGGAGGGTGAAAGGAGGGCAAGGAATAGAGTGAATTGGAGCGATGTGGTATACCGGGGTTGACGTGCTGTCAGTGGATTGAAGCAGGGCATGTGAAGCGTCTGGGGTAAACCATGGAAAACTGTGTAGGTATGTACATTTGCGTGTGTGGACGTATGTATATACATGTGTATGGGGGGGGGGGTTGGGCCATTTCTTTCGTCTGTTTCCTTGCGCTACCTCGCAAACGCGGGAGACAGCGACAAAGTATAATAAAATAATATAATATGTCTCTTACCCTTACGTTACTTACTCGATCAAACCACCTCACTCCACACATTGTCCTCAAACATCTCATTTCCAGCACATCCATCCTCCTGCGCACAACTCTATCCATAGCCCAAGCCTCGCAACCATACAACATTGTTGGAACCACTATTACTTCAAACTTACCCATTTTTGCTTTCCGAGATAATGTTCTCGACTTCCACACATTCTTCAAGGCTCCCAGGATTTTCGCCCCCTCCCCCACCCTATGATCCACTTCCGCTTCCATGGTTCCATCCGCTGCCAGATCCACTTCCAGATATCTAAAACACTTTACTTCCTCCAGTTTTTCTCCATTCAAACTTACCTCCCAATTGACTTGACCCTCAACCCTACTGTACCTAATAACCTTGCTCTTGTTCACATTTACTCTCAGTTCTCATATGTATTGCACTAAAACACAGCACCCTATGGTCTACTAGACCCCACAAACCTTTCCATGGTTTATCTTGGATGCTTCACACGCCTCAGTTCAGTCCATTGTTAGCACGTTGACCCGAGTAAACCACATCATTCCAGTGCACTCTATCCCTTGCATGCTTTTTACCCTCCCATATTTTGAGGGCCTAATCACTAGAATCTTTTTCACTCAATCCTTTCTTCTCCAATATGGTCACCCTGTTCTCCATATTCCCTTCACATCTGACACATATATCTTTGTCAACTTTCCTTACTCATTCTCTCTGTCCAAACCATTTCACCATACCCCCTTCTGCTCTCTCAACCATACTCATTTTTATTACTACACATCTCTCTTACCCTTCATTACTTATTTGATCATACCGCCTCACTGCATATTGTCCTCAGACATTTAATTTTTAACACATCCACCTTCCTCCACATAGCCTAATCTTTAGCCCATGCCTTGCATCCATATGATATTTTTGGGGTGATTATACCTTCATACATACCCATTTTTGCCCTCCCAGATAACTTTCTCTCTTTCCACAAAATTGTCAGGGCTCCCAGAACCTTTATATCCTCCCTCACCCTATGCCTCATTTCCACTTTCATGGTTTCCTTTGATGCCATGTCTGCTATCAGGTATCTGAAACACTTCACTTCCTCCAGTTTTTCTCCATTAAACTCACATCTCAACTAATCTTTCATTCAACCCTGCTAAACCTAGTGATCTTACTTTTATTTATATTTACTTTCAACTTTCTCCTTTCACATACTCTTCCAAACTAAGTCACCAATTTCTGCAGTCTCTGAATCTGTCACCAGTGCTGCATTGTCAGCAAACAACAACTGTCTCGCTTCCCAGGCTCTCTTGTCCCCCACAGACTGTACACTAGCCCCTCTCTCTGAGACTTATACTTTTCTCCCTCACCACCTCATCCATAAGTTAATTGAACAAAAATGGTGATATCACTAACCCTCACTTAGAGCCATTCACTCAACTCATTTCATACTCATAAACAAGCTTTATGCCCTTGATAAAAACTTCTCACTGCTTTTAGCAGCTTACCTTCCTCACCACATAATCTTAAGACCTTCTACAAAGCAACTTTGTCAATCCTATCATATGCCTCTCCAGATCCACAAGTGCCACATACAAATCTATCTGTTTTTATGATAATTTTTCATACTTGAAGCAAACACCAAATACATACATTCTCTACCTCATATGAAATCATACTGCTCACCCCAATCTTGTGCCTTTACCCTCTCAATCAGTACCCTCCTATACAACTTACCAGGTATACCTAACACTGACTTCTATCCCCCTTGCCTTTGTACAGTGGTGCTATACATGCATTTCGCCAATCCTCAGGTACCTGATCATGATCCATACAAACACTCAATATCTTTACCAACCAATCATCATCACAGTCACCCTCTTTCTTAATGAATTCAACTGCAGTAACATCTATATCGCTGCCTTACTGCATCTCATCTTACACCACCTCTTCTCTCTTCACTAAAGCACACTTTGTGACTGTCTCACTTTGCATACCACCCCGATCAAAACACCCTACATTTGCCACTCTGTTATCAAACGCATTTAACAGCTCTTCAAAGTACTCACTCCATATCCTCCTTGCTTCACCATCACATGTTTTCACTTCCCCTTTTGCTCCTTCACCAATATTCTCATTTTTTCTTTTCTTTCTCTCATTGTTTACCTCTTTCCAAAACATCTTGTTATTTTCCCTAAAGTTTAACAATACTCTCACCCTAACTCTCATTTGCTCTCTTTTTCAACTCCTGCACCTTCCTTTTGATCTCCTGCTGCATTCTCTTATATTCCTATCATTTGCACTCCTTCCCTGTAAGTACTTCCTAAATGCCTCTCTTCTCTTTCACTAGCAACTTCTTCCTCCTACCACTTTTTACCCTGCCTAATCTGCCCACCTCCCACCTTTCTCATGCTACATGCATCTCCTTCACATGCCCATGCCATCACTGTATGCATAAATACTTCCCATTCCTCACCCCTCTCCCCTCACTTCATTTACTCCTACTTCTTGCTATTCTACACTCAATCTCTACTGGTATTTCTTCCCACAAGTCTCCTTTCCAAGCTCACTTACTTTCACTACTCTCTCCTTCCCAACATTGCTTCCTCTTTTTCGAAAATCTCCACAAATCTTCACCCTTGTTTCCGTAAGATGGTGATCAAACACCTCACCAGCTGCCCCTCTCAGCACATTTACATCCAAAAGTCTCTCTTTTACACGCATATCACTTAAAGTGTAATCTAATGATGTTTTTGACCATTTCTCTTAGATACATATACGTGTGTATTCCCTCTCTATAAATCAGGTATTCCCAATCACCAGTCTTTTTTCAAAACAAACCACAAGTTCTTTACTGTTTCCATTCATAACACTGAATAGGCCATGAGGCCCAATTATACCCTGAAGTTCCACATTACATACCTTTACATATAAACACCCATCACTAATACCTGGTCTTGTACATCAGAACTGCTGACACACACTCTCTGCTCCTCCGAAAACACTTGCATCTTGTGATCTTTCTTCTTGTAGCCAGGTGCTAAAGCACCATAATCACTCATCTCTTGCCATTTACTTTCAGTTTTACCCACATCACTCTAAAATTTACTTCCTTACACTCTATCACGCTTTCACAACAAGTGCTTCTAGAATAGTGCTACTCCCTCCTTAGCTTTTGTCCTTGACTTTACCCCAAAGATATTTCCAAGCCATTCTTTCTGTTTACCCTTGAACTTTGCTTCACTCATACATACTATGTATCTCTCCTCTTTTCTCATCTTTCTTACATCCACACTCCTTCAGACACCCCAATCTGAGTCTTTGAGGAGGATGAGCACTTCTGGCTTGGCTCCTTCTGTTTCCTCTTTTAGAAATTGAAATACAAAAGGGGGAAGGTTTGCAGCTCCCCACTCCCACCCCTTTTGTTTGAGTTCTCGACATGCAGGGAATATGGAGGTAGAATTCTTTCTCCTTTACCTCAGGGATATATATTTATATTCACATCCATTCTTTAACTGCCATATGTAATGCACCAAAACCACAGCTTCCTATCCACATCCAGGTCACACAGACCTTTCTATGGTTTACCCTGGATGCTTCTTATGTCCTTGTTCAGTCCGTTGAGAGCACTTCAACCCCAATACATCACATCAATTCAATTCACTCTATCCTGTGCACTCCTTTTACCATACTGCACATTTAGGCCCTGATTCCGCAGAGCCTTTTTCATTCCATTCTTCCATCTCCAATATGGTCTCCCCGTTCTCTGTGTTTTCTCAAGTTCTGATACATATACTCTTTGTCAACCTTTCCTTAATCACTCACTCCATGTGTCCAGAACATTTCAGCACACATTTTCCTTTTTCAACCACACTTATTTTTTATGACCACACATCTCTCTTACCCTTTAATTAATTACTCGATCAAACCACCTCACACCACATATTATCCTAAAACATTTCATTTCCAACACATCTGCCATTCTCCACACAGCCTTACCCATAGGCCATGCCTCACATCCATATAATATTGTTGGGGTCACTAATCTCTCAGAACATGCCCATTTTTGCCTTTCTAGATAATGTTCTCTACACATTCTTCAGTGCTTCCAGAACCTTTGCCTTGTCCCCCACCCTATGACTTTTTTCTGCTTCCATGTTTCCAGTTACTGTCTTGTCCACCTCCTAGCAAATCAGCCACCAGTGCTCTATCATCAGCAAGCAACTGACTAACTTTCCAGGCCCTCTCATCCCCCACAGAATGCATACTCATCCTTTTCTCCAAGACTTGTGTATTTACCTCCCTTACCACCCCATCCATTAACAAATTGAAAAACCATAGTGACATCACACACCCATGCTGCAAACCAACTTTAGCTGTGCTCTCTTCATACTAATACACAGGCCTTACACCCTTGATAAAAACTTCTCACTGCTTTTTGCAGCTTTCCTCCCACATTGTACTTTTTGAAGACCCTCCACAAAGTATCTTTGTCAACCCTGTTATATGCCTTCTCCTGATCCATCAATACCATATGTAAATCCATCTGTTTTTCTAATTATTTCTCATGCTCATTTTTTAAAGCAAACACTTGATCTACACCCCCCCTACTACTGATGAAACCACACTGCTCCTCTGTTAGCTAATGTTCTGTACTTGCCTTTTTTTTCTCGGTCATTACTCTCTCATACTTCTTACTACGTACGCTCAACAAACTTATACCTCTCTAGTTTGAAAATTCACCCTTATCCCCCTTGCCTTTATACAGTGGCACTTTACATACAGTCCATCAATTCTGAGGCATCTCACTATGATTCATGCATACATTGAATATCCTTACCAATCAGTCAAGAATACAGTCATCTCTTTTCTTTATAAATTCAACTGCATTGTCGTTAACTCCAGCCGTCTTTCTGCATTTCATCTTACACAAGGCCTCCACCACCTCTTCTCCCTTCACCAAACCATTCTCCATGACTCTGACCAAAACACCTTACATATACCACTCTCTCATCAAACTTATGCAACAATCCTTCAGAATACTCATGCCATCTTCTCACTTCATCACTACCTTTCAACCAAAAGCAGGTGTTTTGGAAACAGATGAAAGAAATGGCCCAACCCACCCCCATACACATGTATATACATCCACGTCCCCACACGCAAATATACATACCCATACATCTCAATGTATACATATATATACACACACAGACATACACATATATACACATGCACACAATTCACACTGTCTGCCTTTATTCATTCCCATCGCCACCTCGCCACACATGGAATAACATCCCCATCCCCTTCATGTGTGCGAGGTAGCGCTAGGAAAAGACACAAAGGCCCCATTCGTTCACACTCAGTCTCTAGCTGTCATGCAAAAATGCCCGACACCACAGCTCCCTTTCCACATCCAGGCCCCACACAACTTTCCATGGTTTACCCCAGACTCTTCACATGCCCTGATTCAATCCACTAACAGCGCGTCGACCCTGGTATACCACATAGATCCAATTCACTCTATTCCTTGCCCGCCTTTCACCCTCCTGCATGTTCAGGCCCCGATCACTCAAAATCTTTTTCACTCCATCTTTCCACCTCCAATTTGGTCTCCCACTTCTCCTCGTTCCCTCCACCTCCGACACATATATCCTCTTGGTCAATCTTTCCTCACTCATTCCCTCCATGTGCCCAAACAATTTCAAAACACCCTCTTCTGCTCTCTCAACCATGCTCTTCTTATTTCCACACATCTCTCTTACCCTTACATTACTTACTCGATCAAACCACCTCACACCACATATTGTCCTCAAACATCTCATTTCCAGCACATCCACCCTCCTGTGCACTACTCTATCCATAGCCCAAGCCTTGCAAGCATACAACATTGTTGGAACCACTATTCCTTCAAACATAGCCATATATATATATATATATATATCCCTGGGGATAGGGGAGAAAGAATACTTCCCATGTATTCCCTGCGTGTCGTAGAAGGCGACTAAAAGGGGAGGGAGCGGGTGGCTGGAAATCCTCCCCTCTCGTTTTTTTTTTTTAATTTTCCAAAAGAAGGAACAGAGAAGGGGGCCAGGTGAGGATTTTCCCCTCTAAGGCCCAGTCCTCTGTTCTTAACGCTACCTCGCAAACGCGGGAAATGGCGAATCGTATGAAAAAAAAAATATATATATATATATATATATATATATATATATATTTTTTTTTCTTTTTATACTTTGTCGCTGTCTCCCGCGTTTGCGAGGTAGCGCAAGGAAACAGACGAAAGAAATGGCCCAACCCCCCCCCCCATACACATGTACATACACACGTCCACACACGCAAATATACATACCTACACAGCTTTCCATGGTTTACCCCAGACGCTTCACATGCCTTGATTCACTCCACTGACAGCACGTCAACCCCTGTATACCACATCGCTCCAATTCACTCTATTCCTTGCCCTCCTTACACCCTCCTGCATGTTCAGGCCCCGATCACACAAAATCTTTTTCACTCCATCTTTCCACCTCCAATTTGGTCTCCCTCTTCTCCTCGTTCCCTCCACCTCCGACACATATATCCTCTTGGTCAATCTTTCCTCACTCATTCTCTCCATGTGCCCAAACCATTTCAAAACACCCTCTTCTGCTCTCTCAACCACGCTCTTTTTATTTCCACACATCTCCCTTACCCTTACGTTACTTACTCGATCAAACCACCTCACACCACACATTGTCCTCAAACATCTCATTTCCAGCACATCCATCCTCCTGCGCACAACTCTATCCATAGCCCACGCCTCGCAACCATACAACATTGTTTGAACCACATATATATATATATATATATATATATATATATATATATATATATATATATATATATATATATATATATATATGTGTGTGTGTTTTATTATTATTATTTTGCTTTGTCGCTGTCTCCCGCATTTGCGAGGTAGCGCAAGGAAACAGACGAAAGAAATGGCCCAACCCACCCCCATGCACATGTATATACACACACGTCCACACACGCAAATATACATACCTATACATCTTAATGTACACATATATATATACACACACACAGACACATACATATATACCCATGCACACAATTCACACTGTCTGCCTTTATTCATTCCCATCGCCACCTCGCCACACATGGAATACCATCCCCCTCCCCCCTCATGTGTGCGAGGTAGCGCTAGGAAAAGATAACAAAGGCCCCATTTGTTCACACTCAGTCTCCAGCCGTCATGCAATAATGCCTAAAACCACAGCTCCCTTTCCACATCCAGGCCCCACACAACTTTCCATGGTTTACCCCAGACGCTTCACATGCCCTGATTCAATCCACTGACAGCACGTCAACCCCGGTATACCACATCAATCCAATTCACTCTATTCCTTGCCCGCCTTTCACCCTCCTGCATGTTCAGGCCCCGATCACTCAAAATCTTTTTCACTCCATCTTTCCACCTCCAATTTGGTCTCCCACTTCTCCTCGTTCCCTCCACCTCCGACACATATATCCTCTTGGTCAATCTTTCCTCACTCATTCTCTCCATGTGCCCAAACCATTTCAAAACACCCTCTTCTGCTCTCTCAACCACGCTCTTTTTATTTCCACACATCTCTCTTACCCTTACATTACTTACTCAATCAAACCACCTCACACCACACATTGTCCTCAAACATCTCATTTCTGGCACATCCACCCTCCTGCACACAACTCTATCCATAGCCCACACCTCGCAACCATACAACATTGTTGGAACCACTATTCCTTCAAACATACCCATTTTTGCTTTCCGAGATAATGTTCTCGACTTCCACACATTCTTCAATGCTCCCAGGATTTTCGCCTCCTCCCCCACCCTATGATTCACTTCCGCTTCCATGGTTCCATCCGCTGCCAGATCCACTCCCAGATATCTAAAAGACTTTACTTCCTCCAGTTTTTCTCCATTCAAACTTACCTCCCAATTGACTTGACCCTCAACCCTACTGTACCTAATAACCTTGCTCTTATTCACATTTACTCTTAACTTTCTTCTTTCACACACTTTACCAAACTCAGTCACCAGCTTCTGCAGTTTCTCACATGAATCAGCCACCAGTGCTGTATCATCAGCGAACAACAACTGACTCACTTCCCAAGCTCTCTCATCCACAACAGACTTCATACTTGCAACTCTTTCCAAAACTCTTGCATTCACCTCCCTAACAACCCAATCCATAAACAAATTAAACAACCATGGAGACATCACACACCCCTGCCGCAAACCTACATTCACTAAGAACCAATCACTTTCCTCTCTTCCTACACGTACACATGCCTTACATCCTCGATAAAAACTTTTCACTGCTTCTAACAACTTGCCTCCCATACCATATATTCATAATACCTTCCACAGAGCTTCTCCAGATCCATAAATGCTACATACAAATCCATTTGCTTTTCTAAGTATTTCTTACATACATTCTTCAAAGCAAACACCTGATCCACACATCCTCTACCACTTCTGAAACCACACTGCTCTTCCCCAATCTGATGCTCTGTACATGCCATCACCTTCTCAATCAATACCCTCCCATATAATTTACCAGGAATACTCAACAAACTTTTACCTCTGTAACTTGAGCACTCACTCTTATCCCCTTTGCCTTTGTACAATGGCACTATGCACGCATTCCGCCAATCCTCAGGCACCTCACCATGAGTCATACATACATTAAATAACCTTACCAACCAGTCAACAATACAGTCACCCCTTTTTTAATAAATTCCACTGCAATACCATCCAAAATGCTGCCTTGCCGGCTTTCATCTTCTGCAAAGCTTTTACTACCTCTTTTCTGTTTACCAAATCATTTTCCCTAACCCTCTTACTTTGCACACCACCTCGACCAAGACACCCTATATCTGCCACTCTGTCATCAAACACATTCAACAAACCTTCAAAATACCCACTCCATCTCCTTCTCACATCACCACTACTTGTTATCACCTCCCCATTAGCGCCCTTCACTGAAGTTCCCATTTGCTCCCTTGTCTTACGCACTTTATTTACCTCCTTCCAGAACATCTTTTTATTCTCCCTAGAATTTAATGATACTCTCTCACCCCAACTCTCATTTGCCCTCTTTTTCACCTCATGCACCTTTCTCTTGACCTCCTGTCTCTTTCTTTTATACATCTCCCACTCAATTGCATTTTTTCCCTGCAAAAATCGTCCAAATGCCTCTCTTCTCTTTCACTAATAATCTTACTTCTTCATCCCACCACTCACTACCCTTTCTCATCAACCCACCTCCCACGCTTCTCATGCAACAAGCATCTTTTGCGCAATCCATCACTGATTCCCTAAATACATCCCATTCCTCCCCCACTCCCCTTACTTCCATTGTTCTCACCTTTTTCCATTCTGTACTCAGTCTCTCCTGGTACTTCCTCACACAAGTCTCCTTCCCAAGCTCACTTACTCTCACCACCCTCTTCACCCTAACATTCACTCTTCTTTTCTGAAAACCCATACAAATCTTCACCTTAGCCTCCACAAGATAATGATCAGACATCCCTGCAGTTGCACCTCTCAGCACATTTACATCCAAAAGTCTCTCTTTCGCGCGCCTGTCAATTAACACGTAATCCAATAACGCTCTCTTGGCATCTCTCCTACTTACATACGTATACTTATGTATATCTCGCTTTTTAAACCAGGTATTCCCGATTACCAGTCCTTTTTCAGCACATAAATCTATAAGCTCTTCATTTCCATTTACAACACTGAACACCCCATGTATACCAATTATTCCCTCAACTGCCACATTACTCACTTTTGCATTCAAATCACCCATCACTATAACCCGGTCGCATGCATCAAAACCACTAACACACTCATTCAGCTGCTCCCAAAACATATATATGTTTGTATATGAGATGACAGGTCTTTTTGTCTGTTTCCTGGTGCTACCTTGCTAATGTGGGAAATGGCATTCAAGTATAACGATGATGAAGGTGAAATCGCACCAGCAGAAGTTCAGAAAATTTTAACGTAATTTTCTATACATGTGGCACGACATATTTTGTGGAGACAATCCACCTCATCAGGTGCCAGTACTTAAAGTTATCTAAATCCTATCATCACACTTGATTTCTGCCATCCAATGCCAATCTTTATAGACCAAGCACTGTCTGCTTGTTTGATCATAACCGTTGTAAGGGAGAGTGATTAAGGGGGGTCACATGGCAGGGTTGACCTGGGTAGCTGGGTGCGTCTTGAACAACTTTTTTTATGTTTTTGTGTTTTGTCAATTCAATCAAAACGATTTGGTTAATTCTAGGATGGGCCTTAAAATTGCCTGGGGACAAAGTAAAGTTCTTAGTATTAGCAATTAAGACAGATTCAATGACGTTGTATGTGGCATAATCAGCAGAAGGATATAAAATAACGGGATGTTCAAGATCTATGGGGTGATCATTTTCATGACAATGGTTAACGGTTGCATTTTTGTGGTCATCCCTAAGGACTGAATGATAGTACCAATAACCTCTGTTACAGTTTTACCTGTCTGGCCTATATAAATATATTTACATGCCTTGCATCTGACAGCATAAACACTCCCAACTGTTGCAGGATTTGGCCTACTATTTATCAAGGTCTTACTGATGGTGTTATTGTACTGTCATGTGTTATACACCAAAACCACAGCTCCCTATCCACATCCAGGCCCCGCAGACTTTTCCATGGTTTATCCAAGACATTTCAGTCATTCCACTGACAGCACATCGACCCCGGTATACCACAACATTCCAGTTCATTCTATTCCTTGCAAGCCTCTTACCCTCCTGTATGTTCAGGCCCTGATTGCTCAAAATCTTTTTCACTACATCCTTTTATACATGACTGCTCTTTCCCGAGCTAGCAAGGTAGCACCAGGAAACAAAGAAAGACCCATCCACTCACATACACATATATACATAGATGTGTGGAAATAAAAAGTGTGTGGCTGAGAGACCAGAAGAGGGTGTGTTAAATGGTTCGGACAAATGGAAAGACTGAGTGAGGAAAGATTGACAAAAAGGATACAGGTACACCACTGATTTTCTGGCATTCTTGGCTCCAAAGCTGTGCCAAATTAACTATTTTGCCGGACCAACCATGGTCACGTAACAATAATTCATCTCCCAGGTGTCTAAAGTATAGAAATTCAAATTAAACAAATATTAGATGTAAATCAAATAAATAAATGAAATACATTATACACCTGCTCAGGACTGAGGTGCTCATCAGCTACGAGTTTTGCAAATTCGTTCACATACTTGGCAGCTCCTTCGTGGTGTGTAGACCCCATTTCTCTACACACTCTATTCATGTCAATTCCATGATGCTTCTTGAATCTTTGAATCCATCCTTCACTACAGTTATGCTCATGTCGTAATTTAAGTTCTTTATGGAACAACTTAGCCTAGTCCATTATCATGCTACCTGACAAGTCCACTCCATCACTCTGACACTGTCAAAACCATTCCATCATCACTCAATTGTACTCGGTACTCTTACCATCTTTTATAGTTTTTTTAACCGTTATTTGATTCTTGGAATCACTGTCTGCATAGAATTTCAATATTTTCTTCCTTTGCTTCTTTATATCATTAATAGTTGATGAACCAAAACTGAAGATGTCACACAGCTTACGCACTGATCACACAGCTTACGCACCGAAACACCTCAGTCCATTTTTTCAACAGTTCTACATTACCTTGGATCGATATGGACTGGTGTTTACATTTGATACCATGACTGACTTCCTCATATGTCTTAGAAGCCACAGCTAGGGTTAAATCTAAGCAAAATAGGCCAAGAGTCTCACAGAATTACAGCATCTCCACCAACAGGTGCAGTGTAAAGAATGCAAATAAGCACAAGCACGCCCTACACACGACGCCATCTGCAGCCACCCAGTAAACTAGTCTGGTGACTGTGGTAATATCAAGTTCCCTCATGTAATTCTATCTGGACTAAAGGCAGTGCCGAACCATCAGTTGCCGGAAACTCGGTGGTGTACCTGTATATGTGTCAGAGGTGGAGGGAACAAGAAGAGGAAGACCAAATTGGAGGTGGAAGGATGGAGTGAAAAAGATTTTGAGTGATCAGAGTCTGAACATACAGGAGGCTGAAAGGCATTCAAGGTATAGAGTGAATTGGAACAATATAGTACATCGAAGTCGAAGTGCTGTCAATGGACTGAACCAGGGCATCTGAAGCATCTGGGGTAAACCATGGAAAGGTCTGTCCAGCTGCAATGGGGATAAGAAACTATGGTTTCTGTGCATTACACATGACAGCTAGAGACTGAGTGCAAACAAATAAGGCCTTTTTGTCTGTTTTCCTGGCACTACCTCGCTAAAGCGGGGGTTAGTGACGTTATTTCCCACATGGTGGGGATAGCGACATTATTTCCCACATGGTGGGGATAGCGACAGGAATGGATGAAGGCAAGCTACTATGATATGTACATGTGTATACATGTATATGTCTGTGTGTGTGTATATATATATATATATATATATATATATATATATATATATATATATATATTTTTTTTCTTTCTTTCAAACTATTCACCATTTCCCGCATTAGCGAGGTAGCGTTAAGAACAGAGGACTGGGCCTTTGAGGGAATACCCTCGCCTGGCCCAATTCTCTGTTCCTTCTTTTGGAAAGTTAAAAAAAAAGAAAGGGGAGGATTTCCAGCCCCCTGCTCCCTCCCCTTTTGGTCGCCTTCTATGACACGCAGGGAATACGTGGGAAGTATTCTTTCTCCCCTATCCCCAGGGAAAATATATATATATATATATATATATATATATATATATATATATATATATATTTTATTATACTTTGTCGCTGTCTCCCGCGTTTGCGAGGTAGCGCAAGGAAACAGACGAAAGAAATGGCCCAACCCCCCCCCCCATACACATGTATATACATACGTCCACACATGCAAATATACATACCTACACAGCTTTCCATGGTTTACTCCAGACGCTTCACATGCCCTGCTTCAATCCACTGACAGCACGTCAACCCCGGTATACCACATCGCTCCAATTCACTCTATTCCTTGCCCTCCTTTCACCCTCCTGCATGTTCAGGCCCCGATCACACAAAATCTTTTTCACTCCATCTTTCCACCTCCAATTTGGTCTCCCTCTTCCCCTTGTTCCCTCCACCTCCGACACATATATCCTCTTGGTCAATCTTTCCTCACTCATCCTCTCCATGTGCCCAAACCACTTCAAAACACCCTCTTCTGCTCTCTCAACCACGCTCTTTTTATTTCCACACATCTCTCTTACCCTTACGTTACTCACTCGATCAAACCACCTCACACCACACATTGTCCTCAAACATCTCATTTCCAGCACATCCATCCTCCTGCGCACAACTCTATCCATAGCCCACGCCTTGCAACCATACAACATTGTTGGAACCACTATTCCTTCAAACATACCCATTTTTGCTTTCCGAGATAATGTTCTCGACTTCCACACATTCTTCAAGGCTCCCAGGATTTTCGCCCCCTCCCCCACCCTATGATCCACTTCCGCTTCCATGGTTCCATCCGCTGCCAGATCCACTCCCAGATATCTAAAACACTTCACTTCCTCCAGTTTTTCTCCATTCAAACTCACCTCCCAATTGACTTGACCCTCAACCCTACTGTACCTAATAACCTTGCTCTTATTCACATTTACTCTTAACTTTCTTCTTCCACACACTTTTCCAAACTCAGTCACCAGCTTCTGCAGTTTCTCACATGAATCAGCCACCAGCGCTGTATCATCAGCGAACAACAACTGACTCACTTCCCAAGCTCTCTCATCCCCAACAGACTTCATACTTGCCCCTCTTTCCAAAACTCTTGCATTTACCTCCCTAACAACCCCATCCATAAACAAATTAAACAACCATGGAGACATCACACACCCCTGCCACAAACCTACATTCACTGAGAACCAATCACTTTCCTCTCTTCCTACATGTACACATGCCTTACATCCTCGATAAAAACTTTTCACTGCTTCTAACAACTTTCCTCCCACACCATATATTCTTAATACCTTCCACAGAGCATCTCTATCAACTCTATCATATGCCTTCTCCAGATCCATAAATGCTACATACAAATCCATTTGCTTTTCTAAGTATTTCTCGCATACATTCTTCAAAGCAAACACCTGATCCACACATCCTCTACCACTTCTGAAACCACACTGCACTTCCCCAATCTGATGCTCTGTTTGTGCCTTCACCCTCTCAATCAATACCCTCCCATATAATTTACCAGGAATACTCAACAAACTTATACCTCTGTAATTTGAGCACTCACTCTTATCTCCTCTGCCTTTGTACAATGGCACTATGCACGCATTCCGCCAATCCTCAGGCACCTCACCATGAGTCATACATACATTAAATAACCTTACCAACCAGTCAACAATACAGTCACCCCCTTTTTTAATAAATTCCACTGCAATACCATCCAAACCTGCTGCCTTGCCGGCTTTCATCTTCCGCAAAGCTTTCACTACCTCTTCTCTGTTTACCAAATCATTTTCCCTAACCCTCTCACTTTGCACACCACCTCGACCAAAACACCCTATATCTGCCACTCTATCATCAAACACATTCAACAAACCTTCAAAATACTCACTCCATCTCCTTCTCACATCACCACTACTTGTTATCACCTCCCCACTTGCGCCCTTCACCGAAGTTCCCATTTGCTCCCTTGTCTTATGCACTTTATTTACCTCCTTCCAGAACATCTTTTTATTCTCCCTAAAATTTAATGATACTCTCTCACCCCAACTCTCATTTGCCCTTTTTTTCACCTCTTGCACCTTTCTCTTGACCTCCTGTCTCTTTCTTTTATACATCTCCCACTCAATTGCATTTTTTCCCTGCAAAAATCGTCCAAATGCCTCTCTCTTCTCTTTCACTAATACTCTTACTTCTTCATCCCACCACTCACTGCCCTTTCTAATCAACCCACCTCCCACTCTTCTCATGCCACAAGCATCTTTTGCGCAATCCATCACTGATTCCCTAAATACATCCCATTCCTCCCCCACTCCCCTTACTTCCATTGTTCTCACCTTTTTCCATTCTGTACTCAGTCTCTCCTGGTACTTCCTCACACAAGTCTCCTTCCCAAGCTCACTTACTCTCACCACCCTCTTCACCCCAACATTCACTCTTCTTTTCTGAAAACCCAAATGAGAGTTGGGGTGAGAGAGTATCATTAAATTTTAGGGAGAATAAAAAGATGTTCTGGAAGGAGGTAAATAAAGTGCGTAAGACAAGGGAGCAAATGCGAACTTCAGTGAAGGGCGCAAATGGGGAGGTGATAACAAGTAGTGGTGATGTGAGAAGGAGATGGAGTGAGTATTTTGAGGGTTCGTTGAATGTGTTTGATGATATAGTGGCAGAAATAGGGTGTTTTGGTCGAGGTGGTGTGCAAAGTGAGAGGGTTAGGGAAAATGATTTGGTAAACAGAGAAGAGGTAGGAAAAGCTTTGTGGAGGATGAAAGCCGGCAAGGCAGCAGGTTTGGATGGTATTGCAGTGGAATTTATTAAAAAAAAGGGGGTGACTGTATTGTTGACTGGTTGGTAAGGTTATTTAATGTACGTATGACTCATGGTGAGGTGCCTGAGGATTGGCGGAATGCGTGCATAGTGTCATTGTACAAAGGCAAAGGGGATAAGAGTGAGTGCTCAAATCACAGAGGTATAAGTTTGTTGAGTATTCCTGGTAAATTATATGGGAGGGTATTGATTGAGAGGGTGAAGGCACATACAGAGCATCAGATTGGGGAAGAGCAGTGTGGTTTCAGAAGTGGTAGAGGATGTGTGGATCAGGTGTTTGCTTTGAAGAATGTATGTGAGAAATACTTAGAAAAGCAAATGGATTTGTATGTAGCATTTATGGATCTGGAGAAGGCATATGATAGAGTTGATAGAGATGCTCTGTGGAAGGTATTAAGAATATATGGTGTGGGAGGAAAGTTGTTAGAAGCAGTGAAAAGTTTTTATCGAGGATGTAAGGCATGTGTACGTGTAGAGGGAAGAGAGGAAAGTGATTGGTTCTCAGTGAATGTAGGTTTGTGGCAGGTGTGTGTGATGTCTCCATGGTTGTTTAATTTGTTTATGGATGGGGTTGTTAGGGAGGTGAATGCAAGAGTTTTGGAGAGTTGCAAGTATGAAGTCTGTTGTGGATGAGAGAGCTTGGGAAGTGAGTCAGTTGTTGTTCGCTGATGATACAGCGCTGGTGGCTGATTCATGTGAGAAACTGCAGAAGCTGGTGACTGAGTTTGGTAAAGTGTGTGAAAGAAGAAAGTTAAGAGTAAATGTGAATAAGAGCAAGGTTATTAGGTACAGTAGGGTTGAGGGTCAAGTCAATAGGGAGGTAAGTTTGAATGGAGAAAAACTGGAGGAAGTAAAGTGTTTTAGATATCTGGGAGTGGATCTGGCAGCGGATAGAACCATGGAAGCGAAAGTGGATCATAGGATGGGGGAGGGGGCGAAAATCCTGGGAGCCTTGAAGAATGTGTGGAAGTCGAGAACATTATCTCGGAAAGCAGAAATGGGTATGTGTGAAGGAATAGTGGTTCCAACAATGTTGTATGGTTGCGAGGTGTGGACTATGGATAGAGTTGTGCGCAGGAGGGTGGATGTGCTGGAAATGAGATGTTTGAGGACAATGTGTGGTGTGAGGTGGTTTGATCGAGTAAGTTACGTAAGGGTAAGAGAGATGTGTGGAAATAAAAAGAGCGTGGTTGAGAGAGCAGAAGAGGGTGTTTTGAAATGGTTTGGGCACATGGAGAGAATGAGTGAGGAAAGATTGACCAAGAGGATATATGTGTCGGAGGTGGAGGGAACGAGGAGAAGTGGGAGACCAAATTGGAGGTGGAAAGATGGAGTGAAAAAGATTTTGTGTGATCGGGGCCTGAACATGCAGGAGGGTGAAAGGAGGACAAGGAATAGAGTGAATTGGATCGATGTGGTATACCGGGGTTGACGTATTGTCAGTGGATTTAGATAAATGCTACATACAAATCCATTTGCTTTTCTAAGTATTTCTCACATACATTCTTCAAAGCAAACACCTGATCCACACATCCTCTACCACTTCTGAAACCACACTGCTCTTCCCCAATCTGATGCTCTGTACATGCCTTCACCCTCTCAATCAATACCCTCCCATATAATTTACCAGGAATACTCAACAAACTTATACCTCTGTAATTTGAGCACTCACTCTTATCCCCTTTGCCTTTGTACAATGGCACTATGCACGCATTCCGCCAATCCTCAGGCACCTCACCATGAGTCATACATACATTAAATAACCTTACCAACCAGTCAACAATACAGTCACCCCCTTTTTTAATAAATTCCACTGCAATACCATCCAAACCTGCTGCCTTGCCGGCTTTCATCTTCCGCAAAGCTTTCACTACCTCTTCTCTGTTTACCAAATCATTTTCCCTAACCCTCTCACTTTGCACACCACCTCGACCAAAACACCCTATATCTGCCACTCTATCATCAAACACATTCAACAAACCTTCAAAATACTCACTCCATCTCCTTCTCACATCACCAAATACTTGTTATCACCTCCCATTTAATCCCCCGACATTCCCAAACACTCTTCCCCCTTTCCCTTGAGCTTCGTTTCACTCAGAGCCAAAAACATCCAGGTTCCTTTCCTCTAAACATTCTACCTATCTCTCCTTTTTTCCCCATCTTGGTTACCCTCCACCCCACAATTAGGGGACCCCACTCTGAGCCTTCGAGGAGGATGAGCAACTCCCGCGTGACTCCTTTCTGATATATATATATATATATATCTTTCTTTTTCTTTCAAACTATTCGCCATTTCCCGCATTAGCGAGGTAGCGTTAAGAACAGATGACTGGGCCTTTGAGGGACTACCCTCACCTGGCCCAATTCTCTGTTCCTTCTTTTGGAAAAAAAAAAGAAAAAAAAAAAAATGAGAGGGGGATAGGGGAGAAAGAATACTTCCCATGCATTCCTCACGTGTCGTAGAAGGCGACTAAAGGGGACGAGAGCGGGGGGCCAGAAACCCTCCCCTCCTTGTATTTTAACTTTCTAAAAGGGGAAACAGAGGAAGGAGTCACGCGAGGAGTGCTCATCCTCCGCGAAGGCTCAGATTGGGGTGTCTAAATGTGTGTGGATGTAACCAAGATGAGAGAAAAGGAGAGATAGGTAGTATGTTTGAGGAAAGGAACCTGGATGTTTTGGCTCTGAGTGAAACGAAGCTTAAGGGTAAAGGGGAATAGTGGTTTGGGAATGTCTTGGGAGTAAAGTCAGGGGTTAGTGAGAGGACAAGAGCAAGGGAAGGAGTAGCACTACTCCTGAATCAGGAGTTGTGGGAGTGTAAGAAAATAAATTCTAGATTGATATGGGTAAAACTGAAAGTTGATGGAGAGAGATGGGTGATTATTGGTGCATATGCACCTAGGCATGAGAAGAAAGATCATGAGAGGCAAGTGTTTTGGGAGCAGCTGAGTGAGTGTGTTAGTGGTTTTGTTGCACAAGACCGGGTTATAGTGATGGGTGATTTGAATGCAAAGGTGAGTAATGTGGCAGTTGAGGGAATAATTGGTATACATGGAGTGTTCAGTGTTGTAAATGGAAATGAAGAGCTTGAAGATTTATGTGCTGAAAAAGGACTGGTGATTGGGAATACCTGGTTTAAAAAGTGAGAGATACATAAGTATACGTATGTAAGTAGGAAAGATGGCCAGAGAGCGTTATTGGATTACGTGTTGATAGATGCATGAAAGAGAGACTTTTGGATGTTAATGTGCTGAGAGGTGCAACTGGAGGGATGTCTGATCATTGTCTTGTGGAGGCGAAGGTGAAGATTTGTGGGGGTTTTCAGAAAAGAAGAGAGAATGTTGGGGTGAAGAGAGTGGTGAGAGTAAGTGAGCTTGGGAAGGAGACTTGTGTGAGGAAGTACCAGGAGAGACTGAGTACAGAATGGAAAAAGGTGAGAACAAAGGAGGTAAGGGGAGTGGGGGAGGAATGGGATGTATTTAGGGAATCAGTGATGGATTGCGCAAAAGATGCTTGTGGCATGAGAAGCGTGGGAGGTGGGTTGATTAGAAAAGGTAGTGAGTGGTGGGATGAAGAAGTAAGATTATTAGTGAAAGAGAGGAGAGAGGCATTTGGACGATTTTTGCAGGGAAAAAATGCAAATGAGTGGTAGAGGTATAAAAGAAAGAGGCATGAGGTCAAGAGAAAGGTGCAAGAGGTGAAAAAGAGGGCAAATGAGAGTTGGGGTGAGAGAGTATCATTAAATTTTAGGGAGAATAAAAAGATGTTTTGGAAGGAGGTAAATAAAGTGCGTAAGACAAGGGAGCAAATGGGAACTTCAGTGAAGGGGGCTAATGGGGAGGTGATATCCAAGCCCCACAGACCTCCCTTTGGTTCTCCTAACTACTTAACAGCATGTCCCCTATATACCACATTGCCCCAGTTAGCTCTATCACTTGCATGTCTCTCTCACACACACACATACACACACCAGTGTGTTCAGCCCTGAACACCCCAAGACAATTTTTGCTTTAAATGAATTTACATGAGACAGACAACAGGAGGCCTGATTGACCCATGACTGGGTTTTCTGAAAAAAAAAAGATAAGATATAACTTGACAAAAAAAAAAAAAATGTGATTCAGCTCAGTAGTTTTTTGAGCTGTCACCGACTGCCTAGTGCTACGCATAAGCCTTCTAGTGACCCCATTACTGCTGTCATTTATTAGTTTACTTATGGTGTTTTTCTTAGAGTATACCTGAATTTGTAAAACATTAGCGTAAACTACTTTTGAAGGTATTTATAGTTTTAGCATTCACCATATCTGACTGGTAACTTATTCCAGTGCTCAACACACTTATAGGAAAAGAGGCTTTTTCCCACATCCATACTACATTTTTTAATTTTAGCCTTGAGTTTTTTTTCCAATTATCCAAGAAACTGCACTTTCTTGTATTTCGAAAAGATGCTCATGGCTTACTTTATCAAACTTGTTCAGAATTTTGAGCACTGCAAAGTCTACATTTTTTAAGAGAGAAGAGATCCAGTCATTTTAGCCTCTTTGTATGCCAGATTTCTAAAAGATGATATCAATTTTGTTGTGCCTCTTTGTACTTGTTCTAATTTTTTCCTCATCTTTATAGTTTGGGGACCAAAACTGGACTGCATATCAAAGTGTGGACTTACTAGAGAATTATAGTGTGAGAATTATTTCTGGTGTCTTACAATCCATGTTCCTGGCTATGAAACCTTACATTTAGTTGCTTTTTTTTTTACTTGCTGCTTGACACTGTTTAGTGTATTTCAGATTGTTGCTAATGACAACTCCAAGGTCCTTTTCTTCATTTACTATAGTAAGAGTTTCTGAATAGTTTATAGTCGTAATGTATATTCTTGTCTTCACAGTGTATAACTTTACACTTGTGTACATAAATGTCATTTGCCATCTGTGTGACAACTTTGCTGTCCCTAACTCCCCACTGCTGCTTATTAGCTTTCTAGTGTCCCCATTACCACTGTTGTTTATGTATGTATTTCTGGCGTTTTTCTCAAGGTATACCTGAATTTATAAAATATTCGTCTGAATGACTTTTGAAGGTGTTAGTTTTAGCGTGCACTATGTCTGATGGTAACTTATTCTAGTGCTCAACACACATATTTTAGCTTTGAGTTTTATTCCATTTGTCCTGGTAACCGCATTTTCTTGTATTTTGAAAAGATGCTTGTGGTTTACTTTCTTGAACTTGTTTAGAATTTTGAACACTTGGATTAAGTCGCCGCAAAGTCTTATGTTTTGGAAGGGAGAAGAGATACACTCGTTTTAGCCTCTTTGTATGCCAGATTTCTAAAGGATGGGATCAGTTTTGTTGCTCATCTTTGTGCTTGCTCTAATTTTTTCTTATATTTTTATAGTTTAGGGACCAAAACTGGACTACATATTCAAGGTGTAGTCTTACCAGAGAATTATAAAGTGTGAGAATCGTTTCTGATGTCTTATAATCTATGTTCCTGGCTATGAAACCTAATGCTTGGTTACTCTTTTAACTTGCTGCTTGACACTGTTTAGTGTATTTCAAATTGTTGCTAATGACAACTCCTAGGTCCTTTTCATTTACTTTAGTTTGAGAGTTTCTGAATAGTTTGTTGTTGTAATATATGTTCATGTCTCCAAAGTGCATAACTTTACTCTTGTGTACATTAAACTTCATTTCTATCTGTCTGACCATTCTGCTAGTAAGTTAAGATCTCTGAATCATTTCGCATTCCCGCCTGGTTTAGTATTGTCAGCAAATTTGGAGGTCATAAATACAAGATTGAGTTCTAGATCATTAATGTATATTATGAAAAGAATTTGGCCTAGGACCAACCCCTGTGGCACACCACTCTTTACATCTAGCCAATCTGAGGCTTCTCTGTTTAATACTATATGCTGCTTTCTTCCAGTAATCCAGTCTCTGATCCATGTACAGAGTTCTTCACTGATTCTGTGTGCTTTGAGTTTATGTATGAGTCGCTTGTGAGATACTTTATCAAAAGCCTTTTGGAAATGTAAATATACTACATCAGACCATGATTTTTTTGTCCCATTTCTGATAAATAACATTAAGAAATTCCAGCAAATTCATCAGGCAGGGTCTTCTATAGCAGAAACCGTGTTGGTTGTAATCCAGTCTCTGATCCATGTACAGAGTTCTTCACTGATTCTTTGTGCTTTGAGTTTATGTAAGAGTCTCCTGAGATACTCTATCAAAAGCCTTTTGGAAATCTAAATATACTACCTCAGATAGTAATTTTTTGTCCCAATTCTGATAAATAACATTAAGAAATTCCAGCAAATTCGTCAGGCAGGATCTTCTATAGCAGAAACCGTGTTGGTTGTCTGATATGATTTTATGTGCTTCTAGAAATGACAATTTTATCATATCTCATCATTTTACCTAACACTGACGCAAGGCTAATTGGCGGTAGTTTAAGGCACATTTTTGTCTCCTAGTTCCTTCCACTACTGAGTCGTGAGATGATTCTTTGGAGAATGACCATTTCGACTGAAGGTTATGCCTGAGGATTGGGTAAAAGCTATTATTGTTCCTTTATTCAAAGGAAAAGGTGCTAAGGATGTATTGAGCAGTTAAAGGAGAATAAGTCAGTTAAGTATACCAGGAAAAGTGTGTGCAAGAATATTAATTGATAGGGTGATGGAAGTGACTGAATGCAGAATAAGCTAAGAGCAAGGGTCTTTAGGAAAGATAGGGGATGTGTGGATCAGAGTTTTGAAGTAAAGATGACCATGGAAAAGTATTTAGTGAAAGGTAAGAAGTTTTATGCAGCTTTTATGGATCTAGAGACAGCATATGACAGAGTTGAGTAGAGTACTTTCCGAGATGTGTTAAAGATATATGGTATAAGGGGACAACTGTTGGATGGTGTGAAAGCCTTCTATAGAGAAGCAAATGCATGTGTAAGAGTGGTTAGAGAGTTGAGCGAAAGTTTTGTGATATATGTAGGTGTGAGGCAGGGCTGTTCGATGTCAATCTGGCTTTTTGATATATATACGGATGGAGTGATAAGAGAGATGAAAGCAAAAGTAGGGAAAAGGGGTGCAGAGATGGAGTGTGGTGGTGAGATATGGTGTCTGGTGGTAAACCTGTTTGTGGATGATACTGTGTTGTTAGCTGAGAATGAAGAGGAGTTGCAGAAGTTTGTGGATGATACTGTATTGTTTGCTGAGAGTGAAGAGGAGTTGCAGAAGGTTGTAAGTGTATTTTATGATGTGTGTAAACCATAGGTGAATGAAGGTAAATGCAAATAAAAGTAAAGTAAGTAAAGTAATGCTGTGTGAAAGGAAACAGAGTGAAAGTATAGATTTTGTAAAACCATATAGAGTGAAAAAAGAAGGTTTACTAAATTGTTCTTTGGATATGGGGAGTGGAAAAGACTGGAAGAGGTGAGAGAACTTAAATATATATAAGAGCTGTCTTGGATAAGTGTGGTGATATGGAAGGAGAGATAAGGTAGGTAGAAGTACAGGGTAGAAGAGTCATTGGGTCCCTGAACAGAATAATGAAGAGTAAAGGTGTAAGTATGGAAGTGAAGAGAGGATTAAGGAATAGCATAGTCCTCTCAACCCTGACCTATGCAGCCAAAACATAAACATGGAATGAGTCACTGAGGTTAAGAATCCAGGCTGTGGAAACGAGCTATTTGAGAAGAGCATGTGGTGTGACTAGATGGAATGAAGAAAGAAATGAAAGGGTGTATGAGAGATGTGGTATGGCAGGGAATGCAAAGAGAATGAATTGTGGAGTGGTAGAATGGGTGATATATTATACTTTGAGGTGGTTTGGGCATGTGGAAAGAATGCAAGACTGGGTGTTTACAAGGAGAGAGTATTATAGTACAGTTAAAGGGGTTGTTGTGAGTGGAAGACCATCTATGACAATAGCAAATAGAGTGGAGGAATACTGAAGGGAGAGAAACAGTGGAAGAATGCATGGAATGGTGTATGTGAGGGAGGCATGTAAGGGCAGGGATAAATAGAGACTTTTTCTGGAGGGAATGGGCATCAGAGATATAGATAGATATATATACTGACATCCATACCCTCTCAGTCATCCTCTCCACTCCTTTCATTATGTCCAAACCATTTCAGCATATCTCCTTCAGCTGTCTCGTACATACTCCTCTTACCCTTTAACCTGCAGCTGTGGTATAATATGCCACCCACCATTTGCTTAAAGAAAGAGAAAAACAATATATTTTTGTATTGTTGAAGAGAATATTAAAAAAAGTTTCTTCTGTATTGGTTTTGGGGTTATTGAGTTCATGGGAAAGGCACTGGCAATCAGTATGAATATTTCTTAAATATGTAAGTACATTCACAGGAATATATATATATATATATTGGAGGTGGAAGGGTGGAGTGAGGGGGGTTTTGTGTGGTCGGGGCCTGGACGTGCGGGGGGGTGGGGGGAGGGCGGGGAGTGGAGTGGGTTGGAGCGATGTGGTGTGCCGGGGTTGACGTGCTGTCGGTGGATTGAATCGGGGCGTGTGGGGCGTCTGGGGTGAACCGTGGAGGGCTGTGTGGGTGTGTATATTTGCGTGTGTGGAGGTGTGTATGTGCGTGTGTGTGGGGGTGGGTTGGGCCGTTTCTTTCGTCTGTTTCCTTGCGCTGCCTCGCAAGCGTGGGAGACAGCGACAAAGCAAAAAAAAAAAAAAATATGTATATATATATATATATATATATATATATATATATATATATATATATATATATATATATATGTATATATATATATATATATATATATTATGCCTGGGGATAGGGGAGAAAGAATACTTCCCACGTATTCCCTGCGTGTCGTAGAAGGCGACTAAAAGGGAAGGGAGCGGGGGGCTGGAAATCCTCCCCTCTCGTGGTTTTTTTTTTTTTTTTTTTTTTTTTTTTTTTTTTTTTTTTCCAAAAGAAGGAACAGAGAAGGGGGCCAGGTGAGGATATTCCCTCAAAGGCCCAGTCCTCTGTTCTTAGCGCTACCTCGCTAATGCGGGAAATGGCGAATAGTATGAAAAAAAAAAAAAAAAAAAATATTGAATTTGAGTTTGAATGGAGAAAAACTGGAGGAAGTGAAGTGTTTTAGATATCTGGGAGTGGATCTGGCAGCGGATGGAACCATGGAAGCGGAAGTGGATCATAGGGTGGGGGAGGGGGCGAAAATTCTGGGAGCCTTGAAGAATGTGTGGAAGTCGAGAACATTATCTCGGAAAGCAAAAATGGGTATGTTTGAAGGAATAGTGGTTCCGACAATGTTGTATGGTTGCGAGGCGTGGGCTATGGATAGAGTTGTGCGCAGGAGGATGGATGTGCTAGAAATGAGATGTTTGAGGACAATGTGTGGTGTGAGGTGGTTTGATCGAGTAAGTAACATAAGGGTAAGAGAGATGTGTGGAAATAAAAAGAGCGTGGTTGAGAGAGCAGAAGAGGGTGTTTTGAAATGGTTTGGGCACATGGAGAGAATGAGTGAGGAAAGATTGACCAAGAGGATATATGTGTCGGAGGTGGAGGGAACGAGGAGAAGAGGGAGACCAAATTGGAGGTGGAAAGATGGAGTGAAAAAGATTTTGTGTGATCGGGGCCTGAACATGCAGGAGGGTGAAAGGAGGGCAAGGAATAGAGTGAATTGGAGCGATGTGGTATACTGGGGTTGACGTGCTGTCAGTGGATTGAATCAAGGCATGTGAAGCGTCTGGGGTAAACCATGGAAAGCTGTGTAGGTATGTATATATGCGTGTGTGGATGTATGTATATACATGTGTATGGGGGTGGGTTGGGCCATTTCTTTCGTCTGTTTCCTTGCGCTACCTTGCAAACGCGGGAGACAGCGACAAAAAAAAAAAAAAAAAAATGAATTTGGGTATTTTCCAGGTATGATTTCATTCTAAATACACCCAAAACTATTACAAAAGTCCCTTTACAACCACTGGGTTATATATGCTCCTGGGAGACCCTGTGGTTGGCGAAACCATGTTTGTAAGGTACAAGACCTATGGGAATTGGGGGTTAGGTAGATTGACTCTTGAGAGATATGACCTGATTCTTATAATGAACACTTCATGGTTAAAAGTAACATACTCTTTTTATAAGTGAACAAGGAAATGTACAAAACTGTGAAATGATAATGTGATGGCAGTATTTCATCCTTGATGCTGCACCTTGCCATACTAAACAGTCGGCCAGCTATGCTGCACAAAAGGCTACCTCAATGCTTGCCATAGCAACATCTCTTGGTTATGACACTCCACCAGCCTCACTACAGCAATTGGGATTTACCAGGGTGGGTTACAAGCACCCCAGTGCATGAAAACAGTTTTGGTGGTGCTATGGAAAAATGTGGATACTCGAAAACTTGATGCAGTGGTTGGTAAAATGATATACATTATGCCAAGTGTGTATACTCAAAACCCCTTTTTATATTTTTTCAGTCAACGATTTTATGCATGCCATAAGTTTCATTTACATATCTCTTTACATACTATAGATAAGTTTTTTTTTATATATTACAGGCATTGTTTACATGTTGACAGAACATTATTTATATGAAAAAATAACCTTATTTTACTCAGATGTCTAAATACACACACAAAAAAAAACCCAGTTGTAGAATTTACTAAATTCTTTTTTTCTCCAATTATAAAATTGACTAAAATGATCTGCTTGAATGTCCGGCTTCTCTCTCTGCTGACATAATTTCTCTGAAGATTTATGAGTGACAGTGATACAAGATATTTTTTCCAGCGGTGTTTTTAGGTTCCTAGTTGTAACTGTGAATAACAGGTGGAACCATATATCACGTGCATCTTCTGGGAATTTAAAACAGCAGGAGTGATGGGTGGGTGAGCAGGTGTTTCTGGGTTTTATGTAGTTTTTTCATGACTTTCCTACTTAGGTGGAAGGTTGATTTGTGGCTAATTTTTGAGTTGCATTTCATGAGTATATTTGTGTGTTCCAGCCAGAGGTTGAACCATTATGTGACATTCATTTTTTCATTCATTTCAAGCTAGAAGTTTCAGTTTTCTAAATTGTTTCTTACATTTTTCATATGTATATATATGTATGTGTGTGTGTGTGTATATGTGCGTATGTATGTGTATGTGTGTGTATGTGTATATGTATATATATATGTATATTATCCCTGGGGATAGGGGTGAAAGAATACTTCCCACGTATTCCTCGCGTGTCGTAGAAGGCGACTAGAGGGGACGGGAGCGGGGGGCCAGAAATCCTCCCCTCCTTGTATTAACTTTCTAAAATGGGAAACAGAAGAAGGAGTCACGCGGGGAGTGCTCATCCTCCTCGAAGGCTCAGAGTGGGGTGCCTAAATGTGTGTGGATGTAACCAAGATGTGAAAAAAGGAGAGATAGGTAGTATGTTTGAGGAAAGGAACCTGGATGTTTTGGCTCTGAGTGAAACGAAGCTCAAGGGTAAAGGGGAAGAGTGGTTTGGGAATGTCTGGGGAGTAAAGTCAGGGGTTAGTGAGAGGACAAGAGCAAGGGAAGGAGTAGCAATACTCCTGAAACAGGAGTTGTGGGAGTATGTGATAGAATGTAAGAAAGTAAATTCTCGATTAATATGGGTAAAACTGAAAGTTGATGGAGAGAGGTGGGTGATTATTGGTGCATATGCACCTGGGCATGAGAAGAAAGATCATGAGAGGCAAGTATTTTGGGAGCAGCTGAATGAGTGTGTTAGTGGTTTTGATGCACGAGACCGGGTTATAGTGATGGGTGATTTGAATGCAAAGGTGAGTAATGTGGCAGTTGAGGGAATAATTGGTATACACTGGGGTGTTCAGTGTTGTAAATGGAAATGGTGAAGAGCTTGTAGATTTATGTGCTGAAAAAGGACTGATGATTGGGAATACCTGGTTTAAAAAGCGAGATATACATAAGTATACTTATGTAAGTAGGAGAGATGGCCAGAGAGCGTTATTGGATTACGTGTTAATTGACAGGCGTGCGAAAGAGAGACTTTTGGATGTTAATGTGCTGAGAGGTGCAACTGGAGGGATGTCTGATCATTATCTTGTGGAGGCTAAGGTGAAGATTTGTATGGGTTTTCAGAAAAGAAGAGTGAATGTTGGGGTGAAGAGGGTGGTGAGAGTAAGTGAGCTTGCGAAGGAGACCTGTGTGAGGAAGTACCAGGAGAGACTGAGTACAGAATGGAAAAAGGTGAGAACAATGGAAGTAAGGGGAGTGGGGGAGGAATGGGATGTATTTAGGGAATCAGTGATGGATTGCGCAAAAGATGCTTGTGGCATGAGAAAAGTGGGAGGTGGGTTGATTAGAAAGGGTAGTGAGTGGTGGGATGAAGAAGTAAGAGTATTAGTGAAAGAGAAGAGAGAGGCATTTGGTCGATTTTTGCAGGGAAAAAATGCAATTGAGTGGGAGATGTATAAAAGAAAGAGACAGGAGGTCAAGAGAAAGGTGCAAGAGGTGAAAAAAAAGGGCAAATGAGAGTTGGGGTGAGAGAGTATCATTAAATTTTAGGGAGAATAAAAAGATGTTCTGGAAGGAGGTAAATAAAGTGCGTAAGACAAGGGAGCAAATGGGAACTTCAGTGAAGGGCGCAAATGGGGAGGTGATAACAAGTAGTGGTGATGTGAGAAGGAGATGGAGTGAGTATTTTGAAGGTTTGTTGAATGTGTTTGATGATAGAGTGGCAGATATAGGGTGTTTTGGTCGAGGTGGTGTGCAGAGTGAGAGGGTTAGGGAAAATGATTTGGTAAACAGAGAAGAGGTAGTGAAAGCTTTGCGGAAGATGAAAGCCGGCAAGGCAGCAGGTTTGGATGGTATTGCAGTGGAATTTATTAAAAAAGGGGGTGACTGTATTGTTGACTGGTTGGTAAGGTTATTTAATGTATGTATGACTCATGGTGAGGTGCCTGAGGATTAGCGGAATGCGTGCATAGTGCCATTGTACAAAGGCAAAGGGGATAAGAGTGAGTGCTCAAATTACAGAGGTATAAGTTTGTTGAGTATTCCTGGTAAATTATATGGGAGGGTATTGATTGAGAGGGTGAAGGCATGTACAGAGCATCAGATTGGGGAAGAGCAGTGTGGTTTCAGAAGTGGTAGAGGATGTGTGGATCAGGTGTTTGCTTTGAAGAATGTATGTGAGAAATACTTAGAAAAGCAAATGGATTTGTATGTAGCATTCATGGATCTGGAGAAGGCATATGATAGAGTTGATAGAGATGCTCTGTGGAAGGTATTAAGAATATATGGTGTGGGAGGAAAGTTGTTAGAAGCAGTGAAAAGTTTTTATCGAGGATGTAAGGCATGTGTATGTGTAGGAAGAGAGGAAAGTGATTGGTTCTCAGTGAATGTAGGTTTGCGGCAGGGGTGTGTGATGTCTCCATGGTTGTTTAATTTGTTTATGGATGGGGTTGTTAGGGAGGTAAATGTGAGAGTTTTGGAAAGAGGGGCAAGTATGAAGTCTGTTGGGGATGAGAGAGCTTGGGAAGTGAGTCAGTTGTTGTTCGCTGATGATACAGCGCTGGTGGCTGATTCATGTGAGAAACTGCAGAAGCTGGTGACTGAGTTTGGTAAAGTGTGTGGAAGAAGAAAGTTAAGAGTAAATGTGAATAAGAGCAAGGTTATTAGGTACAGTAGGGTTGAGGGTCAAGTCAATTGGGAGGTGAGTTTGAATGGAGAAAAACTGGAGGAAGTGAAGTGTTTTAGATATCTGGGAGTGGATCTGGCAGCGGATGGAACCATGGAAGCGGAAGTGGATCATAGGGTGGGGGAGGGGGGCGAAAATTCTGGGGGCCTTGAAGAATGTGTGGAAGTCGAGAACATTATCTCGGAAAGCAAAAATGGGTATGTTTGAAGGAATAGTGGTTCCAACAATGTTGTATGGTTGCGAGGCGTGGGCTATGGATAGAGTTGTGCGCAGGAGGATGGATGTGCTGGAAATGAGATGTTTGAGGACAATGTGTGGTGTGAGGTGGTTTGATCGAGTGAGTAACGTAAGGGTAAGAGAGATGTGTGGAAATAAAAAGAGCGTGGTTGAGAGAGCAGAAGAGGGTGTTTTGAAGTGGTTTGGGCACATGGAGAGAATGAGTGAGGAAAGATTGACCAAGAGGATATATGTGTCGGAGGTGGAGGGAACGAGGAGAAGTGGGAGACCAAATTGGAGGTGGAAAGATGGAGTGAAAAAGATTTTGTGTGATCGGGGCCTGAACATGCAGGAGGGTGAAAGGAGGGCAAGGAATAGAGTGAATTGGAGCGATGTGGTATACCGGGGTTGACGTGCTGTCAGTGGATTGAATCAAGCATGTGAAGCGTATGGGGTAAACCATGGAAAGCTGTGTAGGTATGTATATTTGCGTGTGTGGACGTATGTATATACATGTGTATGGGGGGAGTTGGGCCATTTCTTTCGTCTGTTTCCTTGCGCTACCTCGCAAACGCGGGAGACAGCGACAAAGTATAATAAAAAAAAGAAATATAATTCGTGTGTTCCATGGGAGAAGGAATTTCATTGGAATGGGTCAGGAGTGTTTCTTGATAAAAGTGGATCTTTATTAATGTGCACCAAAGTTTGTTATTATGGGTCTCATGATTTACTATGCCAAGGAAAGAGTGCCAGTTTTCAGTTTGTGTTTCAGTGAGTAGATTATTGATGGTTTCATGCAGGGTTTGGTTTAGGTCTCTGATTTCTGTTGGTGGTGAGCAGTTTTGTTGAGCTAGTTTGTTTGTATTATGAGGTGTGTAACATGTGCGGAGAAATTTGGGTTGTATTTCTGTGTATATCCTTGTTGTGTGTGCTTTATGCTGCCTTGGTCGGAGATACTGATGAAATGTTAGACTACATAATCAAGGGATAGGAAATCACCTACATTGAACTTTTGGAACTTTATTTCTGTGTACTGTATGAAGGCTGGCGAGTCTGCTTTCCTGTAGTTTTTGTAAGTCTTTTTGAATGCTTTGTGGGTTTTGTGAAGTCTTGTTAAGATAGTCAAGTACTCATAAGTCACTTTGCATAGTGTGGCATTGTTGGTCCCTGTGTGTGATGCTGAAAAGCAGAATGTTGTCAGGTGAGGTCAGCTGTTGGAGATCATGGGTTTGGAGTCAGGTTGGCTGGTTGAATAGGTTGAGGATGGCGAGATGTTGCAATTGGTTTATTAAGAATTCATTTCAGGGATCATGAGTGTGAGCATTTAGCCAAATTGAATGGTGGGCATTAAAATCTCCACAGAGATAGATTACAGTTATTCCAGTCAGATTTGCATTTTTGGAAATATTTAGGGGCAAGGAATGTAGTGTTGATTGTTTTGTAGTTGGCATTGTGAAGTTTGATTTTTTAAATTTCAAGAGTGTTGTCATTATCTGTGAGATGTTTTGTGGTGGCATTGGTGTTAGGAAAGGCATGGATGTTTTGGTGGATAAGTGTTATGAGTCCTCCTTTTTGTCAGTTTCTTTTTGTTATTGTTGTATAGCTGTAGAAAGATGGGAGGTAGATCTGGATGAGGATTATGTGGGTGTTGTTTTCTGTGAGATATTTGAATGTTTTTGTTCGTTTCTAATGCTTGTGGCATTAGGTTGCATTTTTTTTGCTGCCATTCTGTGGAATTGAAATTACTTTGTAATAAGTGAGTGTGTATTTTTGCTGTTGTTTTTTAAGTGTTTGCACTGGAGATGAGGGAATATGTTATGGGGGTTTTGGGGATAGATGTACCTAAAACACTTCACTTCCTCTGAGATTTCTCCATTCAAACTCACCACAGCCTCTATTCTCATTTACTCTCAACATCCTTCATTCACACACACTCACAAATTCTGAAACCAATTCTGCTGTTTCTCATTTAAATCTGCAACCAGCATCTTATCATAAGCAAACAACAACTGACTCACCTCTGAAGCACCCCAACACATGCCAGATTGTAGACCTCTCTCTTTACCCAAAACTCTCACATTCACTTTCCACATCACCCCATCTGCAAAGAGATTGAACAGACATGGTGACAGCCTTCACCCCCTGCTGCAGACCTCCCTTTATGTGGAATCGTTCACCATCATCTCTACCTATGCACTCAAATGGAAAGTGGTCAGTATTGGATGATGTACTAATTGATAGGCATGCAAAGGATAGACTCTTGGATGTGAATGTATTGAGAGGGTCAGCTGGTGGGATGTGTAATCGTTATGTTGTGGAGATGAGTGAAGATTCATAGAGGGTGTAGGAAAAGAGGAAATGAGATGGATGTAAAGTGGATGGTAAAAATACATGAGCTTGGAAGATAGACTTTTGTGAAGAAAGAACAGGAGAGACTGAGTGTAGAATGGCTAAAGGTGAGAGTAAATGAAACTAGGGGAGTGGATGAGGAATGAAAGTGAGTTAGGAAAGTAGTGCTGACATGAGGGAAGTGTGTAGCATGTGGAAGGTGGGAGTTGAGCTTGTGAGAGAGGGTAGTGAGTGGTAGGAGGAGGAAGTAAAGTTGTTAGTGAAAGAAAAGAAAGAGGTGTATGGACAATACTCACAGAGAAGGAGTGCAAGTGATTGGGAGATGTACAACAAAAAGCAGGTCAAGAGGAAGGTGCAGAGGCTAAGAAAAAGAGGGCAATTGAGGGCTAGGGGTGAGTGAGTATCAACAAACTTTAGAGGAATTAAGGAAATGTTTTTGAAGGAGGTTAATACTGGGAGAAAAAATAGAGGATAAATGGGGAAGTGTAAACAGGCAGAAATGAGGTGAAGGGATGAAGCGAGTACTGAAGGATTTTTGAATGTGTCTAATGATAGGATGGTAGATATGGGGTGTTTAGGTTGGGAAGATATGGGAAAGTCATGGCAAGTGGTTTGATTAAAAGAGCTGTGGTGGTGAAAGCCTTGCATAAAATGAATTGTAACAAAGTACCTCCTGAACCCTTTCTTTCCTCACAACCGTCAAATCAGACAAAGCCTGTGCCAGTTTGCCAACTGGCTGACTCCTACCTGTTTTGGACTCATGATCCTCATCTAGTAGGCATTTCACCGTAGAAGATAAAGGAGACCCTCTCGAATCATCCACCGAAGTAGAACTAAGCCGTTGGATCCAGATTCAAGGCATTCCTGTTTGTGAACTTTGCCAGGATATCATACCCATCTTGGTATCTTTTTGAGGATTTTTCTGGGCCCCTTACTATGGACCAGGGACCCCCACCATAGGACTTGAGGGCTTCATGCAGTGAAATACTAGAATGGCTTTAAGACTAGTTGGTCTGGAAAGAGGTCAAAGCTCATTTCTCTTTAGATTTTGATGATTATTCTTTGCTTCTTTATTATAGAGATCACCTGCAGCACGAAGGTTCATAGAAGTTGGATTGTTTTTTCAAGAAGCTTTATATTGATTGCTCTTGGAATTTTCTCTTTCACAATTGTTACCCTGGAGGAACAATATGTTTAATGTCAAGCAATCCTTCACATAGATCACAGCTATTCTCTGTTTTTTTTTTTTTTTTAAAGGATATATCAGATAATGCTGATGTCATCAAAACTGCTTTTTGGGAGAGATGGACTCTATTCTTTAGCCTTCTAGTCCTTCTTTTCCCCATGAAGGATTTTCTAGTTAATCTTGAGATGTTCAGGTCGTGAGGACATTGAATTTCTCTTTAGAATGATAGAAATTGATGTACATTTTAGGGTTTTAAAGCTATTTTTGTGAATAAGAATACTCAAGCTTTTTTGGACTCTCTTCAGTGTGGTTCTGTGAATAGAGGAAGGAGAAAGTCTCCTTTTTTGGGGGGATTTGAAGTTGCTAAACCCACCTGTTGTTTGATTGTTCCTCCTTCCTGCATATCATTGTAGAAAGTCTTCTCAAACTCTGCAGATAATTCTGCCCTATATAAATCCTGTCATCTTTCCCTAATGAAGAATTCAGTTAGAATAGAGCTCATCAGGAGTGTCCCTGAGCATCTCTTGCAGAGAGGCTTTTATATGATAGAGGGAAGCAAGTGGAGATATTGCAGCCATTGACCTTCTAGACTCCCTTTTTCCTTATGGGGCTATTTAGGTTCTCAGAACTAGATCTTTTAAAGCCATCAGTGTGGATTAAGTGTTTTCACAAGGTCTCTCTTTGGAGCCTAGTATAGGAAGAGACAGTGAGTTGGGGGTCCTGTTATCCCTGATCTTTAGATGAATTATTTTGTGAGGATTTTATCACTCCTTGCATTCTCCTTTAAAAAAGGCCTTTACTCCATCTGAGCTCTGCTCTGCCAGTGGCCAGGTTATCCCTTCAAGGAAGCCTTTTTGAGGCCAACAGTTTAATCTTCCAGTTATTTTACTTCATATTATTTCCTGGCCAGTCGTGGTTTTGGGAGTTCAGCACATAGATATACACTTCATCTTAATTAAGTGTTACATATAGGAATAAGAGTTCAGCACTTAGATATATACTTCATGTTATATAAGTGTTAAAATACATAGGAATGATAGACAAGTTTTAGACATAAGTGGGTAAGATGGGTATAGATAGTCATGGTTAGGTATTAATGCTGTGTTAAACTAAGATTAATCTGATGTAAATGAGTTGCAAACACTCGGATATCCATCACTGGTTATTAACCACCGTGCTCCATATATAACACCAGTTACATGTGTAAGGCTGAAACACAACACAAATAATCAGTGAGCTTACCCCTCAAAGAGCCACACTGCCACTTTTTACTGGATGACCTCTTATGTAGAGTATAGGCCTGGCCTGCTTCTCCCTCATTTATACTGCTACAACAGGGATAGATGGAGAGCAAGTGTTAAGGGAGAGGGAACAAGGATGGAAATAATGGAGAGATAGGATAGAGGAAGAAGAAGAGTCCTCCTTGAACAAGGCCTCACTGTTCACAGGGTAAGGCCTAGGAAGGAAAGTTTATATGGGCCAATTACAGAGGTCATAGTTATTAATGAAAGGTCACTTTACACTGACCCAACATCTTACCATCTCATTGAGAGAGAGAGTAGGGAAATATGAAAATAATGACCTTTCACCTAGAACCATAATACAAGGCTTTCACCACATCTTTTAACATCAGATTATTCACCATTACTCTATTGCTCCATGTACTTCCAAGTCCCAAACACCCTGCATTTGTCACCTTGTGATCTGAGACATTTAACAGTCCTTCATGATATTCATTTAGTCTCATATTTACCTCTTCTCATCTGTTACCCTGTTACTGCTTCTCATCTTTACCAATCACTGATGCTCCCACATGTTTTCTTGTTTTCCTCCAGCAATTCTCCTCCTTTCAAAATACTTTCTTGTTCTCCATGAATTTTGCTGATATTCTCCCACCCCATCTTTCAGCTGCCCTTTTTCAATCGTTGAACCTTTTACTTGACCTACCAGTTTCTTTTGTACACCTAGTCACTCGCACTCCTTCCCTTCAGCTCATGCTCATACACCTCTTTTTTGTCTTTCACTAGCAACCTGAATTCCTTGTCTCACCAGCCACTATCCTTTCTCAAAAGCCTGCTGCACTCTTTACCCTACTACACATACACATGTGGTATTCAGTGTTTTGAATGTAAATGGTGAACAGCTTGTGGAATTGTGTGCTGAAAAAGTTCTTGTGGTTGTGAATATCCAGTGTAAAAGGATGAATATGCGCAAATATAAATATGTGAGTAGAAAAGATGGTCAGCGGCATTATTTGATCACATATTGATTGATAAAGGGGTGCAGAGATGAAGTATGGATGTAATTGTGCTGAGAAGGGCAGCTGGTGACTTATCGTTGTCTCCGTCATGCCATGTAGTCATATATTGGGGAGGGTTCTGTGTATGAATACTATACGCAGCAGATGTGAATCATATATGTGTATATCCTGTGTAATATGTTATTATATGTTATGCACAATTCATTAGTTGTATTAGGAATTATGACTCGTATTTAGGGCACTGTGCAAATAAAAGTATTTGCCGAGTTAGCGGCACCTAAGGTGTGGATTCACTATGAGACTGAAGCCTCAAATATTTGATAAATTCATATCAAATGAAATACTTATCAATGCTTTCGTCTACATGCTTTACTGACGGGTATATAGCGTTATTGATGATACTCTTCATCACTTAGTTACGTTCTCAGTAAATACAAGGTTCCCCTCCCCCACCCGCTTTACTGACGGGTATATAGCGTTATTGATGATTCTCTTCATCACTTAGTTACGTTCTCAGTAAATACAAGGTCCCCCCCCCCCCCCTCACCCGCTTTACTGACGGGTATATAGCGTTATTGATGATACTCTTCATCACTTAGTTACGTTTTCAGTAAATGCAAGGTTCCCCCCACCCCTTGAAGACGGACAGAACTTCATTGAGCATATATACATTTCATTATTTGTTACTTCCTTCATTCATCTGGCAAAAAATCCATGTTGTTACTAAACTGATGTTTAGTAGATCTAAGATAAAATCAGATTGTGGACCTGATACTCAAACATTCCCCTTAGGATCTCTACCCTTTCGCCGTACAACCTCTTGAACGAGCTAGCCTCACACCAGCACTCATCTGCCACATTGTCTTCCCTAATCTCATCCATCCTTCTGTATTAACATAGACGATACCTCACTTCGAGTTCAATCACAAATGTGCACGTCCAAGTAATGTGTTGAAAATGTGTTGATAAAGCAGCGATATGTCGCCCCACAGATGAAATCCGTGGAATTCTAATGAACCCTTCTGGGGCCGAGTGCATTTTCAAGTCAGTGCAAATGACCACACTCATACGTTGAGAGAGCTGCTTGATCCCTCGCACATGTTACATGGTATTACAAGGTAGACACACTAAGATAATTAACACCAAAGAGCTGAGGGACATGTTCTTTTGTACTAGACGATTTTGATACATTTACACATTGAGGGTTAACACTTTCGTTGCATGGGGCTTCCCTTATGACGAGTATAAATAATCATGAGGCAACGGAGGAAAGCACTAGTCATTTTTAGTGCCGCTCTTAGCACTCTCTTCCCTCTTTTGTCTCCCACCTTGCTACACCCTTTATAACTTTAACAGCCAGGTCTTTAAACATTTCAGAAGCACTAATTAACTTTCCCTTTTTCTCCCATTTTCATTGTTTTGTCCTTTTATTTTCGTCCTTTTATTTTCCACCCGATAACGGCCTCAGATTTGGGCAGGATTGTCCGTGCTGTGTCGGTTACTGTAAAAAAAAAAGTGACATGCTTGGGAAACGTACTGATATTACAGTGATTGCATTTTGCACACAAGCAAAAAGTGAATTTGTCAAGCATTAGACTGACTAAAAGTGCCACACACGTTTTATAGTATGCTCTATTTATTACCTCGGGCAATTTCACTCGTATGGAATGATAAGTTTAAAGTTGTAGCTCCAACTTGATAAGGTATTCTTGAGGTTTTAACGAAAAACGGCAAACCGTGTAATATATTGATATGCTTAACATCAGATGATTTTACTGATAACTGGGAACAATCTGCCATCCATAAGAGTTATCCATGGAATAAAGATGAGATTATCGGCAAATGAGTATTTCCAAATATATGATATTTCACATGACTACGACTTTTCGATCCAGCTTTAGTTTTTCATCCAGATTTAGGCTCGTAAGTAATAATCAACATCGCGTTTTCTCATGGTTCAGCGGTCGTCACCTGAAGTCAACGTAGTCGCACTGGAAGCATAAAATGGGTATACACAATAAATAATAAGGAATGATAGCCTTCCTGAACTGGTGGCATTCATAATGTATGATTAATATAAATGTTTAACAGCCGCTTGCAAGAAATTATTCGGATAACACGTACCAACAAATTTATCAACATTCCACAAACTTAAGTTTGAGAGAGATCAGCCTTCTGCTCCCCAACATTGTATTCATGCTATGACTTGGCTAAATCATTAAAATATTGGTTTCTGATTTCTTATGGTGCGATTTACCTCAGAATATCGAGTTTCACGACCGTCTTTAACCTATCCTAGGTCGCTACAGTTCACTGTTGGCTCTGCATTTATCAATATAGTAAACATTGCAGAGGGGAAGTTTATATGTAAATTTGTCCTGTCCCAGATATGACAGGCAGGTGTCAGTCGAAATTGGTAAAGCATGTTTATTTTGATCGTCATAAAACTTACTCTTATACATTCAAACATGCACGCAGACTCTGCCATGCTCTCAAGCTCACATTTCAGACCAATACTCAGTGGCCAGTCCAGCCTCCGGCCATCTCAATTACATCCCACAACCGTTTGGGAACAAGCCATGTGCCTCACACCAGTTCAGGCTTCCTCCTCGCTAGCATTTCCCACTCCCTCTTGGCGTGCAGTACCAGTTGATCCGATGTTCATTCCTCTACTGGCTCCCTCACATTAACAATATTTGCCCATATGTTTTCATTAGGACTGAGATAACTTGCTTTGCTTGGCCATTTGAGGGTTCAACAACCTTGATTTAGCGTCTGACGATCCTGGCCATGTGTTTGGGGCAGTTGTCATGCATAAAGATGATCCTTTCTGGATAAGGTAGAGCCTAGATCCGCACTGAGCGGAGGGGTGACTCCAAGTAATTCTATATACTAGTCTGCGGTTAAACGTCCCTCGATGTCAACCAGTTCACCTACCCCGTGCAGGTGGATCCAGCCCCCACATATTGACTGTGATGTGACATCTGGCCACCTCATAGATGTTGCGCGCATAACTGGTTCAAATCTTTTTGTTTATATTGATTATTCTATTATTCGGTATAGATCTATGATACATAAAAGAGAAACTAATAAATCGATGTACAACAAGTTGGAGAGACCTTTTTACTAACATTCACCACGTTATGATATTAACTTATCCTGTACCCAACAGAGATGTTGAGAAGGGTAGGAACAGGATTGAAAAAATAAGCAGTGTGATATTTTTGCAAAGCAAACTAATTTTCTTAGTAATCATAAGCATTGCGTGGCGATAGAAAGCGTAATTGATAATGTAATATCCTTGTAGACTTTAGCAAAGGAATGAATGAATGATTGTGAAACCGTGTGGTATTGTGTAGTCTCTGCAACATATATCCTACTAATTTAGTCTTGTATTTCATTATTTCTGCTCCGCAATGAACTTTTCCATGTGATGAACAGAAAGACTTTTCATCGCTCCAAGTGACACGTGCCCAGAAGTCTAATTCCTCGTCTTTGTACTGTTGGGCAAAGCAAAGTCGGTGTTGTCTGTATCTCATTGAGCTTTTCTTTTAAAGCAAGCGCCCGATGGTGTATGTCAGACTCGTGTAGCCTCTTCCTCACCGTCCTTGGAGTAACGTCGCCTTAGCTGCTGCCTAATGGCGACAGTATTCGTGAAAGGGTTGGCTGCAGCTGCTCCAATTATAGGTACATCCTGAGCTGATGTAGTTTCTCTGGGGCGTAAGACTTTGGCCGATCATCGACATCTTTCTCTTCATCCCATCTTCTTAACCATTTTTACATTGTTGTGTGAGATATCCCCAGCTCCTGCGATATTTGTAATGGCGTCAGGCCAGAGTCTCTCATGCACACAATGCGTCCGAGTTGAGCAATCTTCGTCGAGTTCATTTTAACATTTGGTGACGAGGTGCGTGGAGTGAATGTCGGCAGACATTAAGGGAAGTTCAAATGATTCCTAGGATTTGAATATTAAATGCTCCGAAACATTAAACTAGATAAATGGTTAGATCCAAA